>NC_044555.1:3196666-3516333 GCF_007565055.1 Rhinopithecus roxellana
TATTGAGCCAGATATGATGGTAGTTGCTGCAGATGTGAAAAACCTTAGTGACAATTTAAAAAAAAATTTTAGCTTACATAAAGCCAGTTCAATTCAGAGATACGTTTGGTCAAACTTAGTCCTTGACATATAAATAGTGTTTCTTTCCTAAACTTTCTATTATCTGGTTAATTCCTCCTAAACTTTCCATCATCTGGATAATTCGTCCTCATTTTTTAGAACTCATTTCAAGGATCATCTCACCCAGTTCCTTCCAGACTGAGACCCTCAAACTATGTTAGACAGTCCTACTTTTGTATATGCATAGTTCCCAATGCAGACATGAACTGAGGACTTGTCGATGTGCATTAAAATTGTGAGTTCACAATTCCTTTCTGTATATATAAATACAGAAACCAGGGTTTATATTTTATTCAGTTTTGTATTTCTAGCCCTCAGAATCATAGTAGGGTCACACTAATCTTTGTTGAATGAATAATGAGTCTACGAATGACCATTTTGACTGAGTTTAAGTGTTGATGTCAAGGATAAATGAAGAAATTATCCAAGTCTGCAAATATGAAGATGTATATTTAAATGAGATTTTATAATCTTACACTTTCATAATTATGACCACATTGATCTGAGGGTTTTATGAAGAGAAAGAGGTTATACTAATTATTTTAGCTGTTTCTTTTCATAAATGATTGTGGTTAGCCAAAACTAAACAAAAGATGCTATGAAGAAACATTAAAGAAGGATATTGTAAGTATAAAACAGCCCCCAAACCTGCCAGTCCTTTATGGTTTCACTACAGTGAAACCATACTATAAGTATGAGCACTACATGCTCATACTTGGCTAATATTTATATATTAATTTTAATAATCAATATTTCATAAAAATGCTGTTCTTACATTTATCTTATATTTGTGGTAGAGAAGATTTACAAAAAAAGGCAATGTTAACATTAGTTAAAACATTTATACAACTGTTGTTAAATAAAACTTCTGAAGTCATATAGTGATTTATTTAGTTGAATAAACCATATTATCATAATCTTTTTTTGAACTGTTTACATATCTTTTAGTCTCTGAACTAAGAAATTAAAATTGTATTTGACAACAATTAGTCACTCAAATTATAATTAAAATATATGTTGTTACACATCTCAACAAGCAAGCACCCAGAAACCCACTTTATATTCTGTTTCTATTAGGATACTAATTATGACACTATTCCCCTCCCCTCAAAGAAAAGAAACAGAAAGTAATTAACTCATTGCAAATACAATACTATTAATTTTAACTCCTTGGTTCTCCATACAATTTGAGTTAGCAACCACATAATTATTAATTGAATTGCTCAGTGCACTCCACTACGCCAAGTTAATTATCAAGAATAACTTGGTGTGACTTTTATTATGAATGGATAATTATAACTTTGTTATTCTAGAATTGACATGATTTTAAACATGAAAATAATAATGAAGGTAAAGATGTACGCATTACTCTTAAATATGCTGATATGTTAATCATTATGAAATAATAGGATGTTCATTTTTATAATAGTATGATTCTTACATAGGGACTAAGATAGGATAGAAAAGTACTTAGAAAGTACTAAGCTTAACAAATAAGTTTAAAAAGGATGAATCTTTTATCTATAATGATATATATTTGTGAAGTAAAAGGCCAATTCTTACTTAGACATTAATTTTATTTCAGCCTAGGAGAATTTTCATTCATTCCCATGCTCTTCTACCATAAGAATTACAAATATCTAAGTACATGTACATATAAACATTTACTGAACCTATTTTGGTTATGCATTGAATAATCTTTACATTTGAACACAACAGTAAAGCATATGTTTTGTTGTCATCAATTTTATTTCAGTTACTAAGTCAGATTCGCCCAATTGAATCAAGTTTTGTAAACATATAGCTTTATAGTTCCTTAAATCTAAATCTACTCTAATTTTCAAAGCATAAAGAAATACAAAGTTTATCAAATATCCTACTAAAATGTTCCTTTGAATCTATAGTCTCCTGTTTATTTGGTGATCAAGAGCTACTGTTCATAATTTCAAAGGATCTTGAAATAACAAAGTGGAAAGGTGCTTGAGGAAGAGACCAGGATACACCACCAAGTATCTCAGAGTGCTAATGGCAAGGGTCAAAATCATAGCCATATGATGCCTATTTTACTAATGAGAAAACTGAGGCTCAGCTAAAACTTGCCAAAAATTCACACAGTCAGAGATCGATGGAGCCACAATTCAAACTCAGGTCAATCTAATTCCAGAGCCAAGCTCTTAACTGTGTCTGAGACTCACTTATTCCTGGAAAAGCTACAAATCTGGCTTTCTCCTGTCAATATGCGACACAAAATGAAGGCAACCTTTATACAAGTTGCTTTTCTTTCTTTCTATTCTTGTCCTTGGTCCAAGGATCAAACACTCAAGGAGACCTAAATATTTTGGAATGGGAGCCAGGATAACCTGTCCTCAGAGATGCTTCCTTGACTGCATCACTTAGCATCTCTTAGTACTCCCTTTTTGCAGGAAAACTTGTAACCCTAGAGCCACACCAAACTTCCTTCATTTTCTGATTAAAACTATTTTGTATATAATGTCCCACTTTTTTGCATCAAAAGTGCCTTGAACCATTAAGTACACAAGTCTTTTCCTGGGAAGACGAATTAAACTCTTCATCTTGTTCTTAGAAAGTATGCGTTTATTTTTTTGATAATAGAAATAATGATACTTTATAGTTCTATAGAATCTTGTAAATGGAGGATTTATAGGCGCTTCACATGTATATTACTGATTGTGGAGTGTTTTTATTGCATATATCTCAGTGGGTGTATTGGAAATGGGTTTTTCAACATTTAAATACATGCCATTTAAAAAACCCCACTTCCTCTTCTGCTTACAATCTATTCTCTCTCTTCAAAGTGATAATATTCGTTTAATGTCGACTTCGGAAACACATAATAAAAATAGTAAATGTGAATTTTCCTCACTCTCTCTTTAGTTAATATTGTTGCAAATGTCTTCCCTCTGTAAGCAATATTTTCTCTCTTTTCTATTAAGTTTTATTTGCCTAGTTTAGCAGGTTTTATTTTTCTCCTACTTATCGTATTCCTGTCCATGTGGGTCAAGAGGAAATTAATGAGCTCTTGTTTCCTCTGACACAAAACATTCCTCTTGGTACATAGTTCTACCTCCCCAATGTTTTCACTCTGGACATGACTGAAAGAGTGAAAAGCAATAGGAGATAGGAGAAGGCATTGCATTCACAATCAACATATGGTCAGCCACTTCCAATGAGTTTTCAGCACTGACGAACACTATCACTGCTGCCTTAAACTTATGCTGATGCCCATTACTGTCCACTGACTACTTTGTCAAACTACACTTACTGGCTTTCTTCATACCTCGATGCTTTTTGTGCTCCTTTTCAGGGTTATTCCTTAGCCAGTCATTAAACACATTAAAAGTTCCTCATAAAAAAGGATGAGTTTATGTCCTTTGCAGGGACATGGATGAAGCTGGAAACCATCATTCTCAGCAAACTAACACAAGAACAGAAAACCAAATACCACATATTCTCACTCGTAAGTGGGAGTTGAACAATGAAAACACACGGACACAGGGAGGGGAACATCACACACTAGAGCCTGTCACGGGGTGGGGGTTAGGGGAGGGAGAGCATTAGGAGAAATACCTAATGTAGATGATGGGTTGATGGGTGCAGCAAACCACCATGGCACATGTATACCTATGTAACACACCTGCACATTCTGCACATGTATCCCAGAACTTAAAGTATAATAATAATAAAAAGTTCCTCAAAGATTTGTCTCGATCAATCTTCCCTTCTATCTACAGTCTCTCTTCAGGTTATTGTACCCATTCACATAACTTTAAATAGTATTTACATGCCTAGGTATCCCACATATGTATCTTGATCACAGATATTTCATCCATGTTTCAAGTAGATGTTTCAGATGTACCTCAAATTTAATAGAAATCTGGAAATGTCTCCACCTCCAAATCTGCCCCTTCTTTTCTGTTCTCCAGCTCAGTATTATCTAATATTCTCAGGGATCATCCCTGACACTTCACTTTCTTTCACCTCCACTTTCAAATCTGTCCAAAGTTACTAGTAATAGCTCCATTAACATAAGTATCAAAGACATGTTCATTTCCACTTCCATTGACATCTCAAGGCTTGGTCTATGCTTTGGTATTCTAAGTGGCCATTCTGTTTTTATGGAGGTTCCCTGAAGTGCATTGTTTTCAGCAAAAGGAATGATTATGTCACTACCTTGCTTAAAACCTTTAACAGGCTGGGTGAGGTGGTTCATGTCTGTGATCCCACCATTTTAAGAGGATGAGGCGGGAGGATTGCTTGGGCGCAGTAGTCCAAGATCAGCCTTAGAAACATAACGACACCCTGTCTCTTCAAAGTAATTGTTTAACGTTAGCCAGGCATAGTGGCACATGACTTTAGTAGTCCCAGCTACTTAGGAAGGTGAGGCAGGAGGGTGACATGAGAGGATTGCTTGAGCCCAGGGTTTCAAGGCTGCAGTGAGCTGTGATCATGTCACTGCACTCCAGCCTGGGCAACAGAGTGAGATTGTGTCTTGAAATAAATAAGTAAAACAAAATTTAAGAATAGAAAAACAAACTTTTAATGGTTTTCCATTGCACTTAGATAAAATCTATACTTATTCTTGTGGCCTACAATGACTTGTACAATCTAAACCTTGCCATGCTCTCCCTCTCTCACCATACTCCATGTACATAGGCTTTCTTTCAGATTTTCAAACATTCCAAGATCTCTCCCAACATCTCAAGACTTTGTTCATGTGATTCCCTACACTCTTGACTGAGTTGTATGTCTCAGCTTCAGTACTTTTCCTCACAGATGATTCCTCTCAGTCTGTAGACTGCAGCATTTCTTGTTGTTAAAATATCTCATAACTCCTTATACTTTTCATTCATAGCACTTACTATGGCTTGTAAATATGATTATTGCCTTAAAATACATTTTCCCCCACTAAACTTTAAGCTCCAAAAAGGCAGAAACAATGTGTGCTTTGTTAATTTCTGTAGAGTTTTTGAGACAGAATCAGAATTACTATATGTTGAATAAATGAGTACAGGAGTAAAAATGAAGATTATCATGCCTTTGCTCACTGATATATAGTGCCTGATATATAAAAATATATATTATATAAATATGTAAACATATATTATATAAATATATAAATATATATTATATAAATATGTAAACATATATTATATAAATATATAAATATATATTATATAAATATGTAAACATATATTATATAAATATATAAATATATATTATATAAATATGTAAACATATATTATATAAATATATAAATATATATTATATAAATATGTAAACATATATTATATAAATATATAAATATATATTATATAAATATGTAAACATATATTATATAAATATATAAATATGTATTATATACATATAAATGCATATTATATAAATACATTATATAAATATACACAAATATATAACTATATGTGTGTGTGTATACATAGATATATATTCAATGGTAAATGGTTTATTAAACTTTCCCAATCGATTAAGTATTGGTATGGAGTCAGAGAAGTGAGGGAAAACAGTTTGGTCTACCATCTTTGAGATATCACGGTGAGATTTAAGGATACAGAGATTAAATATATTGTCCAGGTCTTTAAGAACCTCATAGACAAAGAGTTTATGTGCGACTCTAAAAAATAGATGGATGAAGATTCGAAGATAAGTATTCACTGACTCTGACCTTTATTTAAAAGAAAAACATTGAGGAGGCCAAGGGTTTGGGGAGCTTATGACTTTGTTTTTAACCCTATCGACACTAAGAGAATAGAAATTGCTTACTAACTGGTCACTTAGCTGACTGAAGCAGCTTCTCTCTTTGTTGGAAGTTTAAATCAAGTTCCACAATTACTCAGTGCCAAAAAATACGATGTGATATTCAAATATCTGGGGGATGAAAAGATATATAGGGCTTATGGCAGAACTATATAAAGTGTAGAATATGAGCTGAAGATAGTCCTAAAGCTCTTGGGAGATGTATATTTGGTGACAATCACATTCACTTCATACTGTCAGACCTTTGTTATATCATTCTTACTCATTTGGGTCTGATCCTTGCCTTAATTATACTGAGGGAATTATGTATCTCTTTATCAATCTAAAATTGATTTTATCCTTTCTTTTTTTTTTTTTTTTTTGAGATGGGGTCTCGCTCTGTCACCCAGGCTAGAGGGCAGTGGCATGATCTTGGCTCACTGCAAGCTCCGCCTCCTGGTTTCAAGATATTCTTCTGCCTCAGCCTCCCAAGGAGCTGGGACTACAGGCCTGCATCACCAAGCCTGGCTAATTTTTGTATTTTTAGTAGAGACAGGGTTTCACCATATCGGCTAGGCTGGTCTCAAACTCCTGACCTTTTGATCCGCCCGCTCAGCCTCCCAAAGTGCTGGGATTACAGGCATGAGCCACCGCGCCTGGCCAATTGATTTTATCTTACACAATTTTCTCTTCTGGGCGTCACTATCATTCATCCTCTGCTTCTTTTTCCTCTACATTTAAAAACGAAAACTCTTCTGCAAAAGAGTTTATTAAAACTTATTTTTTTTTTGTTTATTTTTGAGACAGTCTTGCTCTGTTGCCCAGGCTGGAGGGCAGTGGCATGATCTTGGCTCACCACAACCTCTACCTCCTGGGTTCCAATGATTCTCCTGCCTCAGCCTCCCAAGTAGCTGGGATTACAAGCATGCGCCACCACGCCTGGTAATTTTTGTATATTTAGTAGAGATGGGGGTTTCACCATGTTGGCTGGGCCGGACTCGAATTCCTGGCCTCAAGTGATCTGCCCACCTTGGCCTCCCAAAGTGCTGGGATTACAGGCATGAGCCACTGCACCCAGCCTACTCTTTTTTGTTTTATATAAGAAGCGTAGCATATAATAATATGTAGTGGTGTGGTAGAGATGAGAAGTGGTTTTTGAAAAGGAAAATGATCACATATACATTATTCACTTGCTAATTACGCTTACTGAGTATCTACTTTGCCAAACAATGAATCAAGTAATGAAGATATAAGTGTCATTCTTAAGAAGTTCACAGTGTGTGTGTTTGTATATGTATAGAGTCATAGAGGTGACAGAGATGGAGAAAAGGGATTTGTTTTATTAAGTACACAAATAACAAATAATGATTCATAATATGAAGGGTGTTTATATCCACAATGGAAACGGAAATGGGTGGGTACCAATTTTTATTAGATGGTACCCACCATTGCATTATATGAAATTGTTCTACCATCTTAACCATATCAGCTGCAATAAACATGGCTCATTACTGCTCACCAATATGACTATAGATTGATATCAGCAATTTGGGCACATGGGCTTGTCTTTAATTATGGGAAAATATACAAAATATTTAAACCATTTTAAGTGTATACAGTTCAGCGGCATTAGATACATTCACATGGATATGTAACCATCAACACCATCTATCTCCAAAATTCTTCATCTTTCTAAACTGAAACTCTATACCAATGACACCACAGCTTCTCACTTCCCCTACCCCTCCCTGGTCCCTGGCAACCATTCAACTTGTTGTTTAAGAATTTAACTACTCTAGGTGGATTATCTTCAAAGTTCATCCCTACTCTAGCATGTGACAGAATTTCATTCCTTTTAAAAGCAGAATACTGTTCTGCTGTATGGATACACCACGTTTTGTTTCTCCATTCTTTGTCACTGTACACAGTGTACATTTGTTTCTACCTTTTGGCTACAGTAAAATATGCTGCACCCAAAACATGGGTGTACAAATATCTGTGTGAATACTCATTTTTCCATTATTTTGGGTATATACCCAGAAGTGGAATTACTGGATCATATAATAGTTCTTTGTTAAAATTTTTTTAGGAACTAGTCTTGTAGTTTAAAAATAAAGTTTTATTGGAATATACTTACACTCATTCATTTACATATTGTCTACGGTTGCTTTTGCAAAAAAAAAAAAAAAAAATGGCAGAGTTTAATAGCTGTGAGATAGACCATATGGCCCACAAAGCCTAAAATATTTACTATCTTGTTCCTTACAGAATAAGTTTGCTAACTCCTGTCTTACAAAATTGCAGTAGCAATTCCTTGGTTTCACATGAAACATATGTCTTCAAACAGTTAAAAGACCTCTCATGTTGGGAAATAGAAAGAGGATAATTTTATTCTCAGCCTACAGATGAGAAACCAAGGAAAGTGCTGAATGCCACATGGAAGTTGCAATCTCAAAGGAAGTTAATCCAATATTAATACCCAGACTCCATTGTTGCAGCTAAATCTATCTCATCACAAATCACAGAGTTATTTTACTTCTTTATATGCTATATAGAAAATTCAGATATACATTTCCTGTATCAATGCAATGTTTTATGTTTTCTTCTTTTATTGAAGATAGGGTGGGAATACTGCATCAAGTGAAAGTACTTGAGTCTGAGAGAGGCTGAGTCGTATAACTGTGAAATAATTTGTCCTCCAAAAGCTCGGATTTAAAAATATATCAGATTCATGTGCAATGTATGACTGAAAACATACTTCCTTAAAGATCAGGGTAATTTTCTGTCTCGTTGATCTAATATTGACAGTGGAGTGTTAAAGTCTCCCACTATAATTGTGTGGGAGTCTAAGTCTGTTTGTAGGTCTCTAAGAACTTGTTTTACGAATTTGGGTGCTCCTGTATTGGGTGCATATATATATATATATATATTTAGAATAGTTGGCTCTTCTTGTTGCGTTGATCCCTTTACCATTATGTAATGCACTTCTTTGTCTTTTTTGATTTTTGTTGATTTAAAGTCTGTTTTATCAGAGACTAGGATTGCAACACGTTTTTGTTTGTTTGTTTGTTTGTTTGTTTTTCTTTCCATTTGTTTGGAAAATATTCCGCCATCCCTTTGAGTCTATGCGTGTGTGTGCCTGTGAGATGGGACTCCTGAATACACCACACCGATAGGTCCTGACTCTTTATCCAATTTGCCAGTCCGTGTCTTTTAATTGGGGCATTTAGTCCATTTACATTTAAGGTTAATATTATCATGTGTGAATGTGATCTTGTAATTATGATGTTAGTTGGTTATTTTGCCTGTTAGTTGATGCAGTTTCTTCATAGGGTCAATGGTCTTTACAATTTGGTATGTTTTTCTCAGTGGCTGGTACTGGTTTTTCCTTTCCATATTTAGTGATTCCTTCAGGAGCTCTTGTAAGCCAGGCCTGGTGGTGACAAAATCTCTCAGCATTTGCTTGTCTGTAAAGGATTTTATTTATCTTTTGCTTATGAAGCGTACTTTGGCTGGATATGAAATTCTGGGTTGAAAATTATCTTATTGAAGAATGTTGAATATTGGCCCCCACTCTCTCCTAGCTCATAGGGTTTCTGCAGAGAGATCTGCTGTTAGTTTGATGGGCTTCCCTTTGTAGGTAACCCAACCATTCTCTCTGGCTGCCCTTAACACTATGAGCAACTTCAGCCAAGTCTCAGAATACAAAATCAATGTGCAAAGATCACAAGCATTCCTATACACCAATAAAACACAGAGAGCCAAATTGTGAGTGAACTCCCATTCACAATTGCTACAAAGAGAATAAAATACCTAGGAATACAACTTACAAGGGATATGAAGGGCCTCTTCAAGGAGAACTACAAGCCACTGCTCAAGAAAATAAGGAAGGACACAAACAAATGGAAAAGCATTCCATGCTCGTGGTTAGGAAGAATCAGTGTCATGAAAATGGCCATACTGTCCTAAGTAATTTACAGATTCAATGCTATCCCCATCAAGCTACCATTGGCTTTCTTTACAGAATTAGGAAAAATTACTTTACATTTCATATGGAACCAAAAAAGAGGTTGTATAGCCAAGACAATCCTAAGCAAAAAGAACAAAACTGGAGGCATCACACTACCTGACTTCAAACTATACTACATGGCTACAGTAACCAAAACAGATTGGTACTGGTAGCAAAACAGATATATAGACCAATGGAACAGAACAGAGGCCACAGAAATAATGTCACATATATACAACCACCTGATATTTGACAAACTTGATGAAAACAAGCAATGGGGAAAGGATTCCCTATTTAATAAATGATGCTGGAAAAACTGGCTAGCCATGTGCAGAAAACGGAAACTGCTCCCGTTTCTTACACATTATACAAAAATTAACTCAAGATGCATTAAAGACTTCAACCTAAAACCTAAAACCATGAAAGCCCTAGAAAAAACCTAGGCAATACCATTCAGGATACAGGCATGGGCAAAGACTTCATGACTAAAACACCAAAAGCAATGGCAACAAAAGCCAAAATTGACAAATGGGATCTAATTAAACTAAAGAGCTTCTGCACAGCAAAAGAAACTATCATCAGAGCGAACAGGCAACCTACAGGATGGGAGGAGATTTTTGCAATCTATCCATCTGACAAAGGGCTAATATCCAGAATCTACAAGAAACTTGGACAAATTTACAGGAAAAATAACAACCCCGTCAAAAAGTGGGCAAAGGATATGAAATGACACTTCTCAAGAGAAGACATTTATGTGGCCAACAAACATATGAAAAAAAGCTCATCATCACTGGTCATTAGAGAAATGCAAATCAAAACCACAATGAGATACCATCTCATGCTAGTTAGAATGGCAATCATGAAAAAGTCAGGCAACAACAGATGCTGGAGAGAATGTGGAGAAATAGGAACGCTTTTACACTGTTGGTGGCAGTGTGAATTAGTTCAACCATTGTGGAAGACAGTGTGGTGATTCCTCAAGGATCTAGAACCAGAGACACCATTTGGTATCTCTGGTTATATCCCATTACTGCATATATATCCAAAGTATTATAAATCATTGTTATAAAGACATATGCACATGTATGTTTATTGCAGCACTATTCACAATAGCAAAGACTTGGAACCAACCCAAATGCCCATCAATGATAGGCTGGATAAATAAAATTGGCACATATACACCATGGAATACTATGCAGCCATAAAAAAGAATGAGTTCATGTCCTTTGCATGGACACAGATGAAGGTGGAAACCATCATTTTCAGCAAACTAACACAGGAACAGAAAACCAAACACCTCATGTTCTCACTCATAAGTGGGAGTTGAGCAATAAGAACACATGGACACAGGGCGGGAAACATCACACACTGGGGCCTGTCAGGGGATGGGGGGCAAGGGGAGGGATAGCATTATGAGAAATACCTAATGTAGATGATGGGTTGATGGGTGCAGCAAACCACCATGGCATGTGTATACCTATGTAACAAACCTGCATGTTCTGCACATTTATCCCAGAAGTTAAAGAATAATAATGAAAAAGAGATCAGGGTAAAATATTTCTTCTCAATGAACATAGCCATAGGTAGGATCATAAAATACCACAACTTGTATAAATAGAAAAATAAATGATTCAGAAACAGGTCTCAGGTACAAACAACCAAAATAATTCAATGAAATTATTTATCTATACTACCAATTGTGGACTCATATGGCATCATATTTGATATAAATAATAGTTTATTTTAAATGAATATAGACAGAAGTGGCTGGAAGCTAAAAGCATATATTTCTTCTCCATAAGATGAAAGAGGATTTAGGATGCACTTAAGATAACATAGTAAATCTTGTTTGTTTTGCCAGTGTAGGTTCTGCTTGGCATTTAAATATCTGTTACTTAATAGAAACATTCAATTTTAGGACCCAAAAATATCACACAATATTATTCATTAAAATTATACCTATTCAAATCTAACTAGCCATATCATATAGTGACTGACATTTTTAGATGAAACCCACAAATGTTTTTTATTTGGAAGACTCTTTCACATTTAATATGCATTCATGCTAACTTTTCAAATTTAAAGCACCTTCTATGAAATGCATTTTAATACAAATACCATATATTGTATAATTTACTTCAATGTTATACATTTTCTAAGACTATGTATATCATTCACAATATGAAATATAAAAAATTAAATATATATAAAATTATTGGTATAATTGTATAAAATATAATTGTATAATTGTATAAAATATAATTGTATAA
Organism: Rhinopithecus roxellana; assembly: GCF_007565055.1. Classification (NCBI taxonomy): domain Eukaryota; kingdom Metazoa; phylum Chordata; class Mammalia; order Primates; family Cercopithecidae; genus Rhinopithecus; species Rhinopithecus roxellana. Next base: position 3,208,838 of record NC_044555.1, read on the forward strand.
AAATATAATTATTTTACTTACTTTGTACTAAATATAATGGGATTTGATATTATTATGTTAAATTTACATTCATGAATATAAGTAAATAAACATTGAGTAAATGTTTTAAGAAATGTGCTATCTGCATGAATGACTATTCAATACATTTTTATTGAACATCCATCAAGTTCATTGTGATGAATACAGTTTTAGAAAAAATACTAATACTCTGGCTTCAAAGATTGCTATATATTGAAAGTCTACAATGCTTTGAATGCTGTAGGAAGACAAGATAAATTAGGACTCTTGATCACTGTTCCATAAAAGCTTATAATCTGTCTAATAAGGAATAGCCAACAATTATTACAATAGGAGACAGTAAAAATAAGTAGAATGCAATGTTCCGGATGTTCAGAGGAGTTGGAGAATCATCTCCTTATGGGTTGGTCAAGAGAGCCTTGATGGAAAATGTAGCATCTGAGCAGGGCATTGAAGGATGATTTAATGGATATTCCTCCCTCCCAAAATTTTTTGTCTGTCCAATATTCCATCTGTGGTGAAGAAAATTAGTACTCTTTGGAAATCTTGGTATTTATTTCATTATGTTTCTCATGTTCCTTTGAGATTTCATGAGGGCCAATGTGACTGAATCTTGGAAAATAGGAATGTGTAGGAAGTGATGCATCCCTTCCTGCCTGAGGCCCTTAATAGTTAGTGTCAATTTCTCAGCTCTCCTTTGTCAATACCTCTGAAGTTTCAATGTTGATATGGCAGAGCCACAAGATGAAAGCAATTTAGGTCCCTGAGTCACTGTGAAGGAATGTTACCTGATTTATATCAGACTTTATATGAGCAGTAAATACACATTCATTAGGCCGCTGAGATTTCAGGGTTAGATTTTTTGTGGCATGTAACATTAATTGTTCTGAATAAGTATCTTCTCTTTTGTGAATGGTACCCTGCTTTTCCTTGGATGAAATTACTCCTCCCTCATTCTGCATGATCTTAGGGGAACCTATAATCATAGTGCTCTGTAAACGCTATAAATTGGGCCAATTAGATTTAGAAATTCGAATCTGGAATTGAGAAAAGGAGAGTCAGTACAACTTGAAGCTGAACCATTTTAATGCCAGCACCCAAAAAGTAACTTCCCTGGAGTTCCTGCCTCTCAGTGCTGCCCTGTGCCACAGTTGCCTTCTTTCCCTTCATTTCCAAGAACTATACATTATCCCTCCAATAAGTTTCATTTCACTTCAGTTAAATGGAGATGGTTTCTGCTTCTTAGAATCAAAGCTTCCTAATGGTTATAGGTGGTAAGGACTTTTATATATAAAATTACACTCCAAAGAAGTGTGGAATAAGGGTATTTTAGATAAATAAGCATATTTTGCTGTAGAGTTGCATAGAGATACAAGTTACAGAAGCTATGTTAGGGTTTATAAGTGCCAGACTATGAATTCTGGATGTTAGCCTCTGGCCTAGGAGGTTAGAAAATCAAATGCCTTCAGGGGACATGTGGGACACATAAAATTGTAAAGCCTTATAAAGGACAGCAATAAGTGCTAAACTGATGGTGTTGATCAGTCCAACCTCTGCCCTGTTTCATTGCCTTTTAAAGTTCCTTGCAGGTCAAACAAAACAGCCAAGCAAAACATATCCTTCAGCTCTCTTTTCCCCTGGGACTACCAGTTTGAAATCAAAGCTATCAATAGAGAAACACTGAAAGTTTTTGTGCTGGGAAATGTGAAGCAGGAAGTACTGCTTCAGAAAGGTTAACTCCTTCAAAATAAACAGTGATTTGGGTTGAGAGAGATCTCTTACAAGGTATCTATTGACTTGAGATTCATGTCCAGAAGAATGAAAAGGGAGGACATGAAAACAAAAAGAGTGTACAGAATCCAGTAAATGGCAACATATTCAATTAAAGCGCAGGGAGGTATAAAGAAAGGACAATACATGTTTTAATCTGAGGACATTATAAGAAATAATGGTGGTAGGTTCTTGGAATTGAGAAGCCTAAGTTGCACGGTACAGGAATCAAAGTGGTGGTGCTATTGACTTCGTAACTTTAAGAGAACTTTATAAAATTTGTGAATTCATTATTTCTTTATCTTAAATGCTATGGCACTAACGCCTCAAAAGAACAACCGACAAATGTCTACCCACATGAATTATACAGAGTATTTTGTTTTAATGAATGGCTGGCCCAAGAAAATGGTTGCCCCCAGGAGAGAACGTCTGTGATTGTTTTTGGAAATTCTTCTGTGAGGTGGGTAATAATACACTCAAGAGAGCATGTTTGTGATTTTTCTGGGAAATTTTTTCATGGAGTGGGTAATAAATAGAGCAGAATAGTAGGTGAGAAATACTCAATTTCAGGACTAAACTGTTGTAAATTGTAATATTAAATTATAAAATTTAAACATTGTGAATATGTTTTTTCTGTACTCAGATGTTAAATCAAATATTTTTAGGTAATTAGTGGAAGGTGAGCTTATAAAAAGATTGATAGCAAATAAAACAATAATTGCCTAAACACCAGGGTTACTTGATACCTAAGGGCTAATCCTAACATGATGGTATCTTTAAATATATAATGCAGACCCATAAACTAGTATGAGAATCAAAGTACAATGTTTTTACACAGAGATATTATTCACAAAATGAAAGTTAGCAGTTTGTGAGTGAAAGAAAATAGACCAGAAATAAGGTACATACTTGACGATTCTACTTTTATAAAATTCTAGAAAATGCAAACTTATCTCTAATGCTAGTCAGCATCAGTGGTAACCTGAGAATGAAGGGAGGGGTAGGAGAGAGTGATTACCAAAAACAGACTTGTGAGGATGTTGGATATATTCATTATCTTGACTGTGGTAACAGTTTCACTGGTATTTGCATATGTCAAAATGTATCAAATTGTACTGTTTAAATGTGTAGTTTATTGTATATTATTTATACCACAATGAAATTGTTTCCAAAAAGAACTAGCTTGGCCAAAACACTACCTAAATGCATTACCAGGTATAAAAGTTTTACTTAAAAACAATGTATGTCTCAATAAGGATAAACATTACTGTAGTAAACACTGTGGTGTGCCACCCAGATTCACCAATTACAAATGAAGCATTCATTCTCCCAGTTGCTGGGATTGTTACCTACTAAGAGAGTGTAGCTAAGTTCTTCCAAGAAATTTCCCTCAGCAGACAGGCACTTCTTTGACCAAGATGATATTGTCCGGAAGCTGGTAGCTGGGAGGCTCACATCTAATGACTAATGGATTAGGGATACAACGGTCCACCCTCCTTGCTTCATACAGTAATACTCTGAATGGTCATCTCAAGCCCATATGGGATCAGATAAGATCTTCCATTTAACTGCATCATTATTCAACTCCTCTCTCTGCTCAATCCTCCTGCCCAGGAATTTTTCTCAAGAGCACTCACTAAGAAATCATCTGCATGGAAATCTCTATCTTAGAGTCTATTTCTTAGAAAATCCAATCTAAGATAACAACCTAATATGTTGAGAAGTTAAAATGCAGAAAACAGAAATACATATTTGAAGTAATCATTTAAATAACATTATGAAAATGTATATCAGTATTTATAAATATCCATTATATACAATGATAATATTTTATCATTTCTTCAACTTATTACTAGATTCCTGGGAAAAAATACAGGATACAAGTGCTTAAAGAAAGCTCAAGAAAGAGATACAACCGATTGCATGTGATAACAGAATATTTTGCAGACTGTCAACTATTGAGGACGCTGGCATGTTTGGAAGAATAACTGTTATTAAATTTTAGAACATAAAGGTACAACATATTGTTATCAATCTTAATAAATTCATTCAACATTTCAGAATAATATGAAAATATGCCAATAGAAATTCCATTTTACTATTGCTACTATCAAGAACTTGGCAAAATTTTGTCTTTTACTTTGTGAATGTATAAAATGATACCATTAACATATATGGAATTAACTACATGCTAACTGTAACACGTTCCACTTTTCAATAAATGAAATAGCCACGATAATTCTTTCTTTAGGATGAAGAAAGAGCATTTTCCATGAAATTTTGAATGGATTTTCACTATCTAAAGACATGAAACACATGTGCCAGCTCTGGAAGATGAAAGAAGATGAAAATGTCCTCTATAGGAAGGCCATCCAGGATGCTGAATGGTAAGAGACAACTTCCATCTAATTATAGATGCATTAAAACATGGTCCATTAGCTATAACACTTATCCTTTCCCTTTCTACCAACCCTCGTTTATCCCTCAGCCATTGATTTTAAAAATTATTATATATTATAATATATATTATATATATGGCATCCAAAGGAAAAAATGTAAATGAAACTCACTTCCAAGAGACTACTGCTCTCAGCAGACTGAAAAGAGAATAAAAACCAAATATCTACAAATTTATTTAACGTAGAAAAACAATTCATGTATCTTAAAGGCAGTGATAGGGTTTAGCTGTATCCCCATCCAAATCTCCTCTTGAATTGTAGTTCCCATAATCCCCAGATGTCATGGGAGGGATCCGGTGGGAGGTGACTGAATCATGGGGGTGGTTATCCCCGTGCCGCTGTTCTTATGGTAGCGAGTTCTCATGAGAGCTGATGATTTTATACGGGGCTTTTCCCCCTTTGCTCAGCACTTTTCCTTCTTGCCATCATGTGATGAAGGATGTGTTTGCTTCTGCTTCCACAGTGATTGTAAGTTTCCTGAGGTTTCCCCAGCCGTGCAAAACTGTGAGTTAATTAAACCTCTTTCCTTTATAAATTACCCAGTCTCAGGCGATTCTTTATAACAGCATGAGAGCAGACTAATACAGTAAATTGGTACCACGGAGAGTGGGATACTACTATAAAGAAAGCCAAAAATGTGGAAGCAACTTTGGAACTGGGTAAAAGGCAGGGGTTCAAACAGTTTGGAGGACTCAGAAGAAGACAGGAAAGTATGGGAAAGTTTGGAACTTTCTAGAGAATTGGAGGGATCAGAAGACAGGAAGACGTGGGAAAGTTTGGAATTTCCTAGAGACTTGTTGAATGGCTTTGACCCAAATGCTGATAGTGATATGGATAATAAAGTCCAGACTGAGGTGGTCTCAGATGGAGATGAAAAACTTGTTGGGAACTGTAGTAAAGGTCACTTTTGCTACACTTTAGCAAAGAGACTGGTGGCTTTTTGCCCCAGTCCTAGAGATCTTTGGAATTTTGAACTTGAGAGAGATGATATAGGGTATCTGGTGGCAGGAATTTCTAAGCAGCAAAGTGTTCAAGATGTGACTTGGATGCTGTTAAAAGCATTCAGTTTTATATATCCACAAAGATGTGGTTTGGAATTGGAAATTATGTTTAAAAGGGAAGCAGAGCATAGAAGTTCAGAAAATTTGACGCCTGAGGATGCAATAGAAAAGAAAATCCCATTTTCTGAGGAGAAATTTAAGTCAGCTACAGAAATTTGCATATGTAACAAGGAGCCAAATGTTAATCACCAAGACAATGGGAAAATTGTCTCCAGGAAATGTCAGAGGTTTTCATGGCAGCCCCTCTCATCACAGGACCAGAGGCCTAGGAAGAAACAATGGTTTCCTGGGCTGGGCCCAGAGCCCCTCTGCTATGTGCAGCCCAGGGACTAGGTGCCCTGCATCCCAGACACTCCAGCCATGGTTAAAAGGGGCCAAGACACAGCTCAGCCCATGGCTACAGAGGGTGCAAGACCCAAGCCTTGGCACTCAATGCTAGCCTGTGAAAGCAGCCAGGAAGGGGGCTGTACCCTGTAAAGCCACATGGGTGGAGCTACCCAAGGCTGTGGGAGCCCACATCTTCGTGACCTGAATGTGAGACACAGAGTCAAAGGAGATTATTTTGGAGCTTTAAGATTTAATTACTGCCTCATTGGATTTGATTTGCATGAAGCCTGAAGCCCCTTTGTTTGGGCCAATTTCTCCCTTTTGGAATGGGTGTATTTACCCAATGCTGGTACCTCCATTGAACCTAGGAAGTAACTAACTTGCTTTTGATTTTATGGCTCCTAGGCAGAAGTGACTTGCCTTGTCTCAGATGAGACTTTGGGCTTGGACTTTTGGGTTAATGCTAGAATGAGTTAAGACTTTGGGTGACTGTTGGCAAGGCATTATTGTGTTTTGAAATGTGAAGACATGCCATTTGGGAGGGGCCAGGGATGAAATGATATGGTTTGGCTGTGTCCCCACCCAAATTGAATTTTGAATTGTAGTTCCCATAATTCCCATGTGTCATGTGAGGGACCCAGTTGGAAGTAATTGAATTATGGGGGCGGTTATCCCCCCTCCATGGTGCTGTTCTCGTGATAGTGAGTTCTCATGAGATCCGATGGTTTTATAAGGGATTTTTCCTCCTTTGCTCAGCACTTCTCCTTCCTGCCGCCATATGAAGAAGGATGTGTTTGCTTCCTCTTCTGGCATGGTTATAAGTTTTTCCTGAAGCCTCCCCAGCCATGTAGAACTGTGAGTCAATTAAACCTCTTTCCTTTATAAATTACTCAGTCTTGGGCAGTTCTTTTGAGCAGTGTGAGAACAGACTAATACAGGCAGTATGATCAACATATTTTACTTTCTGAGTTTACTTATTAATGCTAAGCTATATTTTTACCTTTTTACTTTTGAACGTCATTGTCATATTAATAAGAGAATTTTTTTGACCAAAGTATTTTAAGTTCTGTACACTCGTAGTCTTTGATCTAAAGATTTACACATCATGGACAGAAATGTCATGAAAATCATTTAGAGAACTATTTAATGGAAAACATTTCATATTTAATACATTTTCCAGTTTTCACATATGTTGTACATATAAGAAATCTAATCTTATGGCCATTGATAATAGTGATAATGGCGGCCTTACATATAAGATATACTTCTGTCTTTTCTTTATTTATTATTATACCTGCGGGAAGACACATGGCCCTATGCAGCCAATAAATAGATGCATAATATAATAATGATTATAACGTTATAATAAATGTTTATACTTTTCATGATTTACATACATCACCAAATGCAAAGGAACTAGGAAGCAGTTTGCACTGAGACCAGTTAAAACCTAAATTCTCCCTCCTTTAGCTATGCAGTGATCTATTTCTTGTTACATACAATATGCTGAAAAAATGAGGCTGGAAGTAATTCCAGTGCTTTTAAACCCAACGTACAATTTGATTTCCTTTGTGACCTTTGAAACATCACTGTTACAAAAGTTCCACCATTCCTAATGCCCCAGATTTGCCACTGTTGTTTCCTTATTAAGAAGCAAACCAAAGCAAAACAAAGTAAAACAAAAACCTTCACACAGTTTTCAGTTCTCTTTCTTCTCAGTAAACGAAAGATTTTCACTTAACTTCACTTATCTCATTTTTATGTGTTCTTCAACCTTAAAGTACTTCCAGCCTTGTTCATGTCTCTCTTAAACTTTCTTCTTTATACATTTCAAAAGCTTTGCTCCTTCTTTTTCTGTCATCTAAGTGGGTTGTCTAGATCTCTATTCATATTACTCTTTATGTTATCACCTATAAACCAAAATATTTTCATGCGGCAAAGAATTCTGATCATGAGGCAAAATGAACTAATAAGAAAAATTTGTCTTCATTTCTAGTGAAAACTAATTTATTCTTGCCTTCTCTAGGTATATTTCAAGAACTGTATTTTTGGTCTTTTAGGACTTTACTTTGAAAATGTTGGAATTAGTAGTGAATTTCTAACCAACACTGTGCATACAGTCAGCTGGTTCAAGCAAGTCATAGAAGCCTCCAGAAATTCTGTGACCAAAGAAAAGTAACCATAATATTAACTTTTCCTTTGACTTTAACGATAATAATTTTAATAATTTCCAGGAGACTTGAAAAAATCTTGGCACAAAAATAAAATTTTGTTATATCAATACTTTGAGAAATACCCCCAAATTATTTCTATATTGGTGATAGTAAAAGACAAATTCAAGTATTTTATGCCGTTCAAGAAATTGGTTTATGTAGGATTATGTATATGACCTTTAATTTCCACTTCTAATTTTGTCACTAACTGTTATGAATCACACTTTAAAAACAAACCATGGCTATGATCTTTTTAAAGTTGTAAAGCAAGACTCAATAATACACAGAGCTAACCAAAAGTGAGTACATAGGAATAACAAAGGTAAACATTAGCAAAAGATTAAACAAGTAAGTCAACAAGGAAGAAATAGAAAGACACAGCCATACAAGACTCAGAATACAAAAGCTTATGGTGAATCAGGATCCAGGGGAATGCAGGAGTCAGAAAAGTAACACAAATAAGCAGAAGAGTGACCAGCTGGGTAGGGAAGTACAGTGGCCCTTGCTAGGGTAATAATGCCCCTCCCCCACATTGCCATAGATCCAGGTGGAGCTCACCCATTATCTTGGGCCTGGACACTCCAGGGTACTCTGGTTGATGTCCTACAGCCAGAAAATGCATGTCTTAGTCTAAAGTCTATCTTTGAAGCAGAAAAAGTAGCTATAACCACATGCAAAAACAGGCTGGAAGTACTTAAAAAAGGAAATGAATACCCTGACACCCTGAGCGACCCTTTAAAAGTGACTAACAAGAGTTGAAATATAAACACCTCAGCTCTTGCACCTTGTCTAAGATAACTCCGAGACAAGTGTTTTATACTTTCCCAGACTTTCTCCAGGGAATTAAGCCCTAGTTCCCACAGTGGTGTTTGGCTTGATAACATACTCTTTACAGGTTGCTTTCTCTTACTTTTCTCACAACTCCACTATCCTACCGCAGCTTCCTAGAATCACTGCCCAAAGAAAGTATTTGAACTCAAACCCTTGTCTCAGGATTTGCTTATGTAAGAACCCAAACTGAGACACTCACAATGCAAGAATTTATATTATTAAGACCAGAATCAATCTTAAAGCATGGCTAGTCTCATCCTCTACGTAGAGGTAAAGAAAAGCACTTAATTGGAGCAGAAAATTCACTCATTCTTTTGAAAAATGAATAATGTACCCTTTTGTGTAATAGGACAGTGAGTGTAATGGGATACAGATATACCTAATAGTAGTGTTACAGTAGGTAGCTAGTCAGATACGAGCAGGGTAGTAGACCCCCCACCCCAACCAGGAACGCCAGGCAACCATCAAGTGATGGTCAGGTGGTTATTAAACTGTGTCTTTAAAATAATAATTGGTCACAGCCAGTACCAGGGAAAGGCAGTCTCCCAATAGATAAAAACACCTGAAATTAGTGATCAGCAGCTTCCTGATAAGATCCCAGGATTTGGGCAAATGGGCTCCTGCATGCACACTAAGAGGCAAAATGTCAGAGCGTAACTGGTATGGCCTTCCTCTAGAAACACTCGACTGGTAAGGGAACACCTCTTGAATACAACTCGGATAAACATACCGTGTGTGCTCCCCTCCCAAGTGTCAGTAGACCACTGTGCATGCAGATAGTCCCCTACCCTAAGGGAAGAATCGGGGAGAAGGGATATAAGACCATGGAAGAATGCCAGAATACAAAACCATAAATCAAAGATCAAACAGGACACTTAATCTCTCAAGTCGCCGACTTGGTCCTTTTCCAATGAAAGGTCCTATTTCCTTTCATTTCTGCTCTAAAGTTTTTAAATAAACTTTCATTCCTGCTCTAACACTTGCCACAGTCTCTTCTTCTGCCTTATGCCTACTTGGTCGAATTCTTTCTTCTGAGGAGGCATGAATTAAGGTTACTGAAGACCCGTATGGATTCACTGCCAGTAACAGGAGGAGAGAGTTATTCAACAAATTATTATATACCAACTGTATAGTAAGTGACCTTACTCATTCTGGCTCACCATCACAATACGAGTATTAGGGTTGAAAGGATAAGCTTTCATGAAATGTAAATCTCTTAGTATAAATAATTAAAATGATATCCAAGTATTGGATTCTAAATAAATACTTTTAAAAATAGTTATTACAAGAAGACTGTATCTAATCACAAACAGGTTTTCATTTTGTTTTGTTTTTCTCATAATCTCAAGCTGCTGAAACAAATTTAATGGAGTCCTTCCCTCATCACTGAATTCTGTAGATTTTTCTTTCAGTTGTAAGAAAATAATGCTTTCCTTTTGAAGATGTTGGCTTGGATTAGAAAAATGCTTTATTATGAGTATTGCAAAGCTACTTATTTACCACAGCTAGACAGAGACTCTTTCTTACTTTGTCATGCAGCTGCTTGTTTTTAAACAAATTTTGCCAAGAGACATAAACCAGATGGTCTTCTTCAAGGGTATCCTGTGAGCTGTGATAGTCAGCTTATGGTAGTTTTGAGCAGCAGACAGCTGGGTATGGAAAGTCATGATGCTATTTGGAAATCCAACTACCCAGTGTACTGAAGCACAAGGAGATTCTCAAGTCGGTAAATAAAACTGTGACTTAAAGTTTGTTTCAGTATTCTATTTTTATGGGGGGCATTAACTTTATGCTTTATAATATTATTTTTTGGGGTAAAAGTACCCCAATACATTGAATTAGAGAGAAAACTTGTGAAAAAATGGATTCAGAATACATTTCCAAGTGGGATCAACAAATTGTAAGTTAGGCTTTCTAATAGAGTTGTATATGTTTTATCAAAAATGTCTAATACTGTAATAAAATTCTACTAGAATAGTGTAGTATTTCAAGTTGCAAGTCTCAGTTCTGTTTTGTAGTAGTGTTATACATCCACACTCTTGAAATGGGTTCACTAACTGCGAGTGTATTTCTCTAACCCTGGTGTTTGGATATGCCATGTGACTTGTTTTGACAATTGACTATAGATGGAAGAGAGTATGCTGGTTATAAATCTAGGTCTTAAGAACCATCATGTGTTTCTGCTTACCCTTCTGAGATCTTTAGAACTCCGCCATGGAAGAATGTGCCTCAAGTATCTACTGCCATTCCAGCTTGTGCCCCAGAATGAGACACATAGATCAGACATGTTTGGTCAACCTACAATCAGATTCTGAATCAGAGATTACTCAACGTAATCCCATGAATATGAGGATTATTGCTTATTGTTCTTTTGGGGTATGCTTGTCACACAGCTGTATTGTGGTTGTAGCTGACTAATATTGGTTGACATTGGTAAGGTCCCAATAAACAGCTACCTTGGGTCACTCCTACATTACGGAGAGATAGGGGAAAGAATATGAGATAAAAATAAAAGTTAGCATCTACGTCCTTATCAGGATGCTACTATTTTATGGAAGGTACCCATAGAGATTACAGAATTGTATCTCTGATGATCCCGAAATTCCTTCAAAACAAAGGACACAGAAGGAACCATCCTTGGTTTTCAAGTACTATGTTATAATTTTGAATATTAGAGAAAGACAAATGAAAAAATTCAAAAAAAATTAAAAAAGCATTTCAAGACAAATTAAACAGACAAAATTTGCTTTTTTATGAACAAAGATCCTTCAAATTTACTCAAGCATATAAATTACTCAAACACATCTGAATTGTCATTTCTTACAAGTATCTAGCCATACTAGGAAACTACAAAGAATATTTTAAAACCCGTATTTCAGGCAGAAATCTCTCAAAAACTACATCTTTGGCTTCTAATGGGCAGTTTTCCCTTGAGAAAACTGGTATTTTCAAGACGAATTTGAGACTATCCACGGATAAACTAAAACTAATATGAAAATAATTCTTGTGAAAACTGCCTTACAAGCAAGAATTTGCAACTTTCATAGAGTAAACAGATTTTTAAAGTGTTAGAATTTCATAATTGTGACAAACATCCTCCTAGAATAGAAGGTAAAACAAGCAAGCAGACAAGCAAGCAAGCAAACCTTTCACCAGAATGTTATACTGACTTTAGAGACTAATGGATATATTTTTCTCTATGAGAGACTGTTCATGCATCTCTAACTCCCTAATTAGAAAAACATATCCAGGTCTTAGATTATTTTATATATTGCTGTATCCACACCTAAAAGTCATAATTTGACCTTATTATAGCAAAATGAAAGTAAATATGAGGAAATTTATCCTGCATTAATAATTTATTGAATAAACTATGATGGAAATGGAGAATCTGTTAACCAAAGAATTTCTCATGAAACTTATTCATTCTAGAATATTACAGCTTCTGAGTGAGAAACTTATTATATATTTTTAAGGGCTCATCAATAAAATATTAACATGTATTAAACATCTAACATGAAACCATACTGCATTACACTTAGGGGTGACAAAAGGTGTATAGTACAACTTCTTCCTGTAGGAAAAAGTACTCCACTGAAAGGTAATGTGTTGCAAACATCTATGTAAGACACATAAACTCATGATAATAACCCGTAAGATAAATAGGTAAACAGAGAGTTCCACGAATCCAGAAAATGGAATAATTGATCAAGAACAGAGAAGGATTCCAAGTGGTGGTAGTTGCACTGAGTGCTGAATGCTGTGTAGGAATTTGCTAAAGAGCAAGTCAGGACTACCTCAAGCACATCAGAAAATCCTTTACCAGTTGGCTTTGCTAAACATATTGCAATCAGTGACAATCCATTTCTGCTACTGATCTTGAACATAAAGATATCACATTCAAAAATTTAAACATATTTTTAAAGTACTTTGGTTTTGTACATGAGAGTTTAAAAAGTCATTATATATATTTGTGTTGTTTCTACTGATATCTATACATCTGGAAGGAAGAACATAATCCTTGAGCATAAGAAATTCTATGTGAAATGCCATGGAGGCAGGCTATGTAGCGGAAAATAATTCATAACTGGGGTCAAGACATAGACTCTGGCACATAATTCACATGTGAGCTTAAGAAAATTATTTATTCTAAAACTCAACTTATTCATCGCCAAAATAAGGTTCTCTTGAGAATGAAATGATATATCTAGGGCTCTGAACCCATGCCTGGCACATAGGTGTGCCTAAAAATAAGCTCTTTTATCTTATGCGAGGTCTATCTTGCATGTCCAGAAAAAGTAACATCTTGAAAATTCGGTAGACTGTCATAATTTTAGCTTAAAACTTAGATCCTTGTTTTATAGTGGTTAGTCAGTGAATTAGTAAGCAAAATTTACTAATTAACTTTATATAACTAATATAACTTAGGATCTAACTTCAGTAAAATTTAGGAAAGCATTAGGCCTGTAAGTAGGAGCACTATGACAACCAAATTCTCCATTTCTCACATTTCCTAAGCAGTAGCTTAAATCTAAGTCAGACAAAAGTTGATGAATGAGAAATTACTTTGAGAATATGGAGAAACAGAAAAGTAGGTACCTAGGGAAATGATGAAAACTTCTACTTTTATATTGGCAGAATTTAGTAAGCCACAGTAAGATGCAGGCTGAATCAGAGTTCATAAAATTATGAAAAAAAACAGGGGAAGGGTTAACCAAAGACAAAATTGCCCTTTTTACATTCTTCTTACGGCTCCTTAGACAAAACAAAACAAAACAAAACAAAACAAAACAAAATAAAACAAAACAAAACAGGAGCCAGGTGCAGTGGTGCGCAACTGTAGGGAGTTTGAGACCAGCCCCAGCAACCTTCTCACTCAAAAAAAAAAAAAAAAAAGAAAGAAAGAAAGAAAGAAAGAAAGAAAGAAAGAAAGAAAGAAAGAAAGAAAGAAAGAAAGAAAAAGAATATACACTCTTTTTAAATATACATGATGAAGACTGTTAGTTCTCTTCCAGTATTCTTTTTTTTTTTTTTTTCATGAGTGATTTTAGCAGAGCACATGTGAAATAAACACAACATTTCTCAGTCCCACTTGCAGCTTAGATGTGGCCATGTGACTAACTTCTGGCCAATGAAATATAAATGGAAATATAACATGGTAGCTCCCAGGAAATTTTCCTAAAAGACAATTGGTATGCACCCTTTGCCCCTTCTTGTGGCCTTCTTACATCCTTCTTGGAATGTGGATGTGGTGAGAGCTCCATCTTGCAACATGTGGATGAAATTCCACCACATAAAGATAACTTGGTAGAAAACAGAAATGAGTGGGGCCAACATATCTGCCTTGGCTGCAAACCTCCAGGGTTTTTCACGAGAAAGAAATATGCTTCTCTTTTATTTAAGTTATTGCTACCTTGAGCTTCTGTAACAGTTAGCCAAAGCAAATTATAATTGATAAAATAAAGAGAGTTTCTGGGAAAACTACATTCAGCACAGTTTTATTTTACAGTAATTTCTTTTAAAACTCATCTCTTCCAGGTAGAGAAAAAATGCATATTTAGAGAAGGGAAATTTGTGACATGACAAAACCAATAAATACACAATGAATAAAGTCAAATATTAATATTAGCCTCCAAAATGAGGCTAGTCCTATGGACACAAATTTTTTTCTATATTAGAGTCTTTTTCCTTTGACAATAACAAAAATGTTTATTTAGATAACAAGCAAGCAAATATAGTCCCCTCATATACTGAAGAACTAGAATCATCTATGTTGAGGATGAAAATGCTTGTATACAACTATCCTGGGAAACAAAAATGTTCAATTACTTTGAGAAACAGACTGGGGATATTGATCTGTGGCTATCTCTGAGATTATGTGAATTTTATATCTAGTCAATTTCTTATCTGAAGCAAGTTTTAAACTAACCTCTAAGTGAACTGTGAAGATTTATAAGAATCTGAAAATGTTAAAGATACAAAGCAAATGATCCTGGATGAAGTGGTGATCATAAAAAGCAAATCACTCTGCAACTCTTAAGTGCTTTGAACTATAAACAGGAATATGCAGAAGATAAGCTGATGGGCAGAAACAAACTTCCATTTAATGCATTTCAAAAAGCTCTTTCACTTAATAAATATAACAGAATTTCTTCTTTAAATTCTTTCACCACCTGCTGTTAACAACTAAGAATTCAGAAGAAAGTATATTTAAAACTAAACAAGGAAATGTAAATCAAGGCTAGTTTAGATATCTAATTTAGATGGTATACTGTGCTGAATGGTTCATGTTTTAAAGAGTTTCAAGAAGTCACAATAAGATAAGAATATTACTCATTGATAATTGGTTTGTTGTAAGGAGACCCTTTGATAGTCCAATATACACTAAATACCTCAAGACACCAACTAAATGGGGTTAATCTTTTGCAGTTTAAAGCTTTGCCTCTGGTAGTAAAACTTCCATGTAATTGGCATCAACAGTCAAATCATACAATTCATTTTGGGCTGCTGGGTGGAAACAAAAGCTCCTCTATTTGGCTCACAATCACTCTCTCAGTGGTATGCAAAATGCAATGACTGGCCAGTGAATGACATTGACAATAGCTAGGGATTATCTTAGATTATACAGCCTTCAGCAGAAACATAAACACTTGAACAGAGCAGCATGAAATGGAAGATAGTGTGTGGGAGGAGGCAAGCTCTAATCTGAAATACACAAGAAGAAACTTAGATATGGCAAAAAAGACAGTATATAGAGGCTACAATTGATGGAGGGAGATTATAATAAATGACAGATTAATGAGACTTGTTTTCTTGAAGTTTATGATGGTTTATTTCTGGCATATATGCCAAGTTGATGTTATCAAATTATAGTGTTCATCGCCATTATCATCATCAAGTAGTATTGATTACCAGTGTGCACTCTACTGGACATTATATATACAAGCAAAATTAATGTGGTTTCTGACATTCAACAACCAATAAAATAAATCAGACCAAACACTGTAGACATAAGTAGGAGAGCATATAGTGAACAAGATACTTAAATCGAGAAAAACTTAGAGTTTAAAAATAAATTTTTAAATAATTTCAGTGTTTAGGTGAACTGGTAAGTGTCTTGGTGTGTCAGTTTATAATAATGTTGATTGCTGTATCTAAGGGAATAACTTATTCATCCTTTTCTATTCATAGATAGCTAAATTTTAAAAATGAATTATATCAAACTAGTTACTTAGTAAATCATGGTTTTCAAAGAAGATCTTTAGGGTAAAAACCAAAACAGAACCTTTCCCCATAAACCATGGTTTCAACAATTCAAAAAAGTGGGACAAGGTGGTTCAAGATGGCAGAATAGAAGCCTATACAATTCATCTCCCTCACTGAAACATCACATTTTAACAACTATGTGCACACAGAAAAGCACTGTCACCAGAACCAAAAACCTGGTAAGCAATCACCGTACCTGGTTTTTTTTTTTTTTTTAATTATACTTTAAGTTCTAGGGTACATGTGCATAACGTGCAGGTTTGTTATATATGCATACTTGTGCCATGTTGGTGTGCTGCACCCATCAACTCGTCAGCACCCCTCAATTCATCATTTATATCAGGTATAACTCCCAATGCAATCCCTCCCCACTCCCCCCCCATGATAGGCCCCGGTGTGTGATGTTCTCCTTCCCGAGTCCAAGTGATCTCATTGTTCAGTTCCCACCTATGAGTGAGAACATCCGGTGTTTGGTTTTCTGTTCTTGTGATAGTTTGCTAAGAATGATGGTTTCCAGCTGCATCCATGTCCCTACAAAGGACGCAAACTCATCCTTTTTTATGGCTGCATAATATTCCATGGTGTATATGTGCCTAGGTAGTACCATTCAGGACATAGGCATGGGCAAGGACTTCATGTCTAAAACACCAAAAGCAACGGCAGCAAAAGCCAAAATTGACAAATGGGATCTAATTAAACTGTACCTGGTTTTAACTTCATCTTGCTAAAACAGGCATTGAGAAAAGGCAGGAGAGACAGTCCCGAATTGCCAACACCACCCCTTCCCAATCACCCAGCACTGGATGTACAGTGCAGAGATGGAATCTTTGTACTTTTGGGACAATACAGCTACTGGGGAACTTTACATTGAACTAAGTGCTGTGCTGTCACAGTAGAGAAAAAGTCATGCTGGGCTCAGCTAGTGCCTGTGCACAGAGGGAATATTTGAACCAGCCCCAGCCAGAAGGGAATTGCCCATCCCAGCAGTCAGAACTCGAGTTTCTTGGCAAGCCTCACCGTTGTGGGCCAAAGTGCTCTGGGGTCCCAGGAAAACTTGAGAGGCAGTCTGGAACACACGAACAGCAATTCCTAAGTAACTCCTAGTCATAGCCCGGGCTAAGAGCTAGAGGACTAGGGTGGCATGTGATCTAGGGAGACACCAGCTGGCAGGGCTAAGCGAGTGCTTGCACCATTCCTCCCCCACGCCAAGCAATGCAGGCCACAGTAACAAAAGTGACTCCTTACTTTTACTTAAGGAGAGGAGAGTGAAAAGTAAAGAGGATTTTGTCTTGCATCTTGGATACCAGCTTAGTCACAGTAGGATAGGGCACTGGACAGAGTTGTGAGGACCCCTTTCTAGGCTCAGATCCTGGACAACACTCTCCAATCAAAAGAGATACAGTGTCTCGACCAGGCATGGTGGCTCATATCTGTAATCCTAGCACTTTGGGAGGCTGAAGTGGGTGGGTGACTTGTGACTTCTCGAGGTCAGGAGTCGAGACCAGCCTGGCCAACATGATGAAACCCCATCTCTACTAAAAATACAAAAATTAGCCATGCATGATGGTGGGTGACTGTAATGTCAGCTACTTGGGTGGCTAAGGCACAATAATCTCTTGAACCCAGGAGGCAGAGGTTGCAGTGAACTGAGATCCTGCCACTGCACTCCAGCCTGGGCAACAGAGTGAGATGCTGTCTCAAGAAAAAAAAAAAAAAAACAAAGAAAGAAAAGAAAAGAGAGAAAGAAAGAAAAGAAAAGGAAAGGAAAGGAAAGAAAAAACAGATACAGTGTCTGAATGGATGGAAAAATAAGACCCAATTTTGTGTTGACCACAAGAAGAACTCTTCATCTATAAAGATACACATAGACTGGAAATAAAGGGATGGAAAAAGATATTCCATGCCAATGGAAACCCAAAAAGAGCAGGAGTAGCTATACTTATATCAGACAAAAACACTGATATCAGGACAAAAATATTGACAACAGGACAAAAACTGTAAGAAGAGATAAAGAAGGTCATTATATAATGACAAAAGGGTCAATCCAGCAGCTATAGTAGGATGTAACTATTATAAATATGTATGCACTCAACACTGGAGTACCCAGATATATAAAGCAAATATTATTAGAGCTCAGGAGAGAGATAGGCCTCAATACAATAACAGCTGGAGCCTTCAACACCCCCACTTGCAGCATTAGGCAGATCTCCCAGATACAAGCTCAACCAAAGTAACATTGAACTTAATTTATACTATAGAATAAATTGACCTAATAGATATTTACAGAACATTTAATTCAATGACTATAGAATATACATTCTTCTCCTCAGCACACAGATTATTGTCAAAGATAGACCACATAGTAGGTCACAAAACAAGTCTTAAAAATTCAATAAAAATGAAATAATATCAAGCATGTTCTCTAACACAATGGAATAAGACTAGAAATCAACAACAAGGAATTTTGGAAGCAATACAAACACACGGAAGTTAAACAATATGCTACTAAATGACCACTGGGTCTATGAAGAAATTAAGAAGAAAATTGAAAAATGTCTTTAAAAAAATGAAAGAAACACCACATACCAAAACCTATGGGATACAGCAAAAGTAGTACTAAGAGGGAAATTTATAGCTGTAGGTGTCTACATCAACAAAGAAAAAAACTTCACATAAATCACCTAACAATGCATCTTAAATACCTAGACAAGCAAGAGAAAATCAAACCCAAAATTAGTAGAAGAAAGAAATAATAAAGATCAGAGGAGAAATAAATGACTTTGTAGTAAAGAAAACATATAAAAAGTCAAAAAAATGACAAGTCGGTTTATTGAAAAGGTAAACAAAATTGACAAATCTTTAGCCAGACTAATGAAGAAAAAAGGGAGAAGACCCAAATAAATAAAATCAGAAATGAGAAAGGAGATATTACAATTAATACCAGTTTATTGAGGCAACCTGCCCCCGATCGTTAACGTGGGTTCTTTTCTATTTCCCTAAGTGTCGGCTGGTTGAGAAACAAAGGGAAAGAGTACAAAAGAGAGAAATTTCAAAGCTGGGTGTCTGGGGGAGACATCACATGTCAGCAGGTTCCATGATGCCCCTGAGCCGTAAACCAGCAAGTTTTTATTAGCGATTTTCAAAAGGGGAGGGAGTGTGTGAATAGGGTGTGGGTCACAGAGATCACATGCTTCACAAGGTAATAAAATATCACAAAGCAAATGGAGGCAGGGCGAGATCACAGGACCATAGGACGGGGCAAAATTAAAATTGCTAATGAAGTTTCGGGCATGCATTGTCATTGATAACATCTTATCAGGAGACAGGGTTTGAGAGCAGACAACCTGTATGACCAAAATTTATTAGGCGGGAATTTCTTCGTCCTAATAAGCCTGGGAGCACTACGGGAGACCGGGGTTTATTTCACCCCTTTGGCTTTGACCATAAAAGACAGCTGCCCCCAAGGGGGCCGTTTAGAGGCCTACCCTCAGGGGCACATTCTCTTTCTCAGGGATGTTCCTTGCTGAGAAAAAGAAATCAGTGATATTTATCCTATTTGCTTTTGAAAGAAGAGAAATACGGCTCTGCTCCTCCCAGCTCACCAGCAGTCAGAGTTTAAGGTTATCTCTCTTGTTTCCTGAACACTGCTGTTACCCTGTTCTTTTTTCAAGGTGCCCAGATTTCATATTGTTCAGACACACGTGCTCTACAAACAACTTGTGCAGTTAATGCGATCATCACAGGGTCCTGAGGCGACATACATCCTCCTTAGCTTACGAAGATGATGGGATTAAGAGATTAAAGTAAAGACAGGCATAGGAAATCACAAGAGTATTGACTTGGGGAAGTGATAAGTGTCCATGAAATCTTCACAATTTATGTTCAGAGACTGCAATAAAGACAGGTGTAAGAAATTATAAAAGTATTAATTTGGGGAACTAATAAATGTCCATGAAATCTTCACAATTTATGTTCTTCTGCCATGGCTTCAGCTGGTCCCTCTGTTCGGGGTCCCTGACTTCCCGCAACACCAGATAAATTCAAAGGCTCATTAGTGGCTACTATGAGCAACTATATGCCAACAAACTGAAAAATCTAGAGGTAATGGATAAATTCCTAGACACGTACAATCTACCAAGATTAAACCATAAAGAAATCCAAAACCTGAACGGCCCAGTAACGAGTAACACAAGAGAAGCCTTAGTAAAGTCTCCCAGTAAAGAAAAGCTTGGAACCCGATGGCTGCATTGCTGAATTCTACCAAACATTTTAAAAAGAACTCATACCAATCCTACACAGACTATTCCAAAATAAATAGAGGACGAGGGAATACTTCCTAGTTCATTCTATGAGGCCAGTATTACCCTGACCCCAACACCAGAAAAAGACGTATCAAATAAAGAAAACTACAGGATAGTATGTGATGAATATTGATGCAAAATTCCTCAAAAAATAGTAGCAAACTGAATTGAACAATACATTAGAAAGACCATTCATCATGAGCAAGTGGGATTTATCCCAGAGATACAACCATGGTTCAACATATGCAAATCAATCAATGTGATACATCCTATCAACAAAATTGAAGGACAAAGCCATATGGTCATTTCAATTGATGCTGGAAAAGCTTTTGATTAAACTTCAACATTGCTTTAATGATAAAAAGTCTCAAAACTCTGGGTATAAAAGGAACATACCTTAACATAATAAAAGCCATATATGACAGACCCACAGCTAGTATCATTCTGAATGGGGAAAAACTGAAAGCCTTTCCTCTAAGATCTGAAACATGACAAGAATGCCACTTTCACCACTGTTATTCAACATGGTACTGTAAGTCCTAGATAGAGCAATTAGACAAGACAAAGAAACAGATCAGAGAGTATCCAAATTGGAAAGGAAGAAGTCAAATGATCCTTGTTTGCTGAGGCTAAGATCTTATATTTGGAAAAGGCTAAGGACTCCACCAAAAAACGATTAGAACCAATAAATAAATTCAGTAAAGTTGCAGGATACAAGATCAACATACAAAAATGAGTAGCGTTTCTATATGCCAACAGTGAACAACCTGATCTGAATAAGATATAAAAAAGTAATTTTCCATTTACAATAGCCACAAATAAAACGAAATACCTAGGCATTTACTTAACCAATTAAGTGAAAGATCTCTACAATGAAAACTATGAAACACTAATAAAAGAAATTGAAGAGGATACACAAAATATCATTGTATTACATGCTTATGGATTGGAAGAACCAATATTTTTAAAAAGTCCACACTACCCAAAGCAATCTACAGAATCAATGCAATCCCTATCAAAATACTAATGGAATTCTTCACAGAAATAGTAAAACCAATTCTAAAATTTATATGGAACCACAAAAGACCCAGAATATATATGTACAGTGACCTTATTTTTGACAAGGTTTCCAAAAACGCACATTGAAGAAAGGACAGTTTATTCAATAAATGGAACAGGGAAAACTGTATATCC
The DNA here is from genome assembly GCF_007565055.1 of Rhinopithecus roxellana. Taxonomy (NCBI): domain Eukaryota; kingdom Metazoa; phylum Chordata; class Mammalia; order Primates; family Cercopithecidae; genus Rhinopithecus; species Rhinopithecus roxellana. Next base: position 3,230,278 of record NC_044555.1, read on the forward strand.
CCATGCAGAAGAATGAAACTGGACCCCTATCTCTTGGCGTATACAAAAGTCAAATCAAAATGGATTAAAGACTAAAATCTAAGACCTCAAACTATGAAACTACTACAAGGAAACATTGGAGAAACTCTCCAGGACATTTGTCTGAGTAAAACAAATTTTAAGTAATATCCTACAAGCACAGACAAAAAAAGCAAAAATAGACAAATGGGATCACATCAAGTTAAAAAGCTTCTGCACAGTGAAACAATCAATAAAGTGAAGAGACAAGCAACAGAAAGGGAGAAAATATTTGCAAATTACCCATCTGACAAGGGATTAATAACCAGAATATATGAGGAGTTAAACTCTATAGGAAAAAGTCTAATAATTAGATCAGAAAATATACAAAAGATTTGAATAGGTATTTCTCAAAAGAAGACACACAAATGGCAAACAGGTGTATGAAAATATGCTCAGCATCACTGATCATCAGAGAAATGCAAAGCAAAACTACAATGGGATATTCTCTCGCCCCAGTTAAAATGACTTGTATCCAAAAGACAGGCAGTTACGAATGCTGGAGAGAGTGTGAAGAAAAGGGGACTCCTGTACACTGTTGGTAGGAATGTAAATTAGTACAACCAAAATGGAGAAGAGTTTGGAGGTTCCTCAAAAAACTAAAAATAGGGTTACTATATGATCCAGCAATCCCACTGCTGGGTATGTAGCCAAAAGAAAGCAAATCAGTATATCAAAGCGATATCTGTACTCCCACATTTGTTGAAGCACTGTTCATAATAGCCAAGATTTGGAAGCAACCTAAGGCTCCATCAACAGATGAATGGACAAAGAAAATATGATACATATACATAGTGGAGTACTATTCAGCCATAAAAAGAATGAGATCCTGTCATTTGCAACATCATGGATTGAACTGGAGGTCATTGTGTTAAATGAAGTAAGGCAGGCACAGAAAGACAAACATCACACGTTCTCACTTATTTGTGGGAGGTAAAAATCAAAACAATTGAACACATGGAGATAGAGGGTAGAAGGATGGTTACCAGAGGCTGTGAAGGGTAGTAAGGGGTTGAGGAGGAGGTTGAAATGGTTAATCGGTACAAAAAATAGAAAGAATGAACAACACCTAGTATTTGCTAGCACAACAGGGTGACTATAGTCAAAATAATTAAATTGTACATTTTTAAATAACAAAAAAAAAATACAATTTTACTGTTTGTAACACAAAGAATAATTGCTTGAGGAGATGAACACCCCATTTTCCATGATACTTGCATGCCTGTATCAAAACTTCTCATGTACCCCATATATATATATATACACACACACTCACTATGTATAGATATATTTACGTATCTATACATAGTAAATATATAATACTATGTACCCACATGTATATATACTATGTACATATATAAATATATACTATGTACCCACAAATGTTAAAAATAACATTTAAAGAAAAAGTTTTGAAAAGTGGAACATAAATGGAAATTTGTACTTCTCCATCAGTCTGCTGTATCTTCCTCTGCATTGTCCCCATGACTGAATCCATGGGTTTCGTTTCTTCCAGTAAGTAAAAAAATGGCTATGGAATAGGATATGAACAACTTTCTTAAGTTCAGGACATGCTTATTTTTTACCCCTTACTTCCTAATTCTACCAAGCCCAGAAACCAACAGTAAGAATTTTGTGTTGGCACATATACCTATACCCGGCTTGTGGAATGAAGATCCAGTCTTGCATAAAAATCTTCAAATATGGTAGAGATTAATGCTAAGACTGCAATGATAATCCTTCCTGAGTTGTCAGCATCCTGTATGTGCTTATCATGTATCTTCCCAACTACATATGGCATTGTGACAAATAGAAGAGGCTGCTAATGCTGCTATAGCTGAATGTCTCATTTAGGAACAAACAATTCTGGAAAAGCTCCCAGATTATGCATCTGTCCCTCTAGCTTCCACTTTAAAAGATAAAATTGTATGGTGATAACGTGAGGATTACTATACTATTATTTCCTTATATGGGTAAAGTGAGGTTATTTCCTTACATTGACATGAAAGAAAAATATTTATTGAATGTCTCAGTAGAAAGATTACAACTGAGATAGCAAATTCTTATCAGAAACTTGCATGAGGAATGGGCTTGCAGAATTGCATGCTCATTCCCTACTGTCTGAATACAGAGATGATTAGAGACTTTCTCTTCAAATCTGATTTATTTGGTTTCTACTCCTGTTTTCTCTCCTTTCATTTATTTCATTGTCTCATTTTTCTTCATGTAGCACACATGGCAGCCAGAGCCTGTGAGTGCTTTAATGCGGCAGGCTTAGTGCTATGAGAACTGAACAATGGAGAAATCCCTGGGGAAACAGCTTCCAACTGTCCCACCCTCAGCATTCTAATGACCTGTGGAACTGTGATTCCAGAATGGTGGTGATAAATTTGGAAAATACTTTCTCTAAAGCAGCAGTGCCCACATATTTGACAGGCTGTACTGGCCAATTATAAAATGATCAGGGGTCCATGGTGAAATAGCAAAAATAGAACAATGTAGTATGCTTTTCCTAAAGCTCTACCTTCTTTAAATGATTTATGTCCCTCCTGTGCTTAAAGTACATATTTATTATTTTTAAAATGTAAGTATAAATTTTAGTCCAGTCCATCACTCACACAGAAATATTTACACATCACAAATGTATGGTTCCATAAACTTTCCTAAAGGAAACACATCAATGCAAGTAGCATCCAGATCAAGAAACAAAACATTACCCAGTTCCTAGAAGCCTGCTTCAGCCCTTGTTAACCACAACTCACAAAGTTGTGATCTCTAAACTCCAAAGTGCCTATTTCTTAGTTTCATATGATAGATGTATACAGTAAGTATTTTCTTATTTCTGACTTATTTTATACAACACTGTTCATATTTTATTTTTCAACATTTCATTTATTTTATGAAATATTATGAGCATTTGATTAATTAAATGCCCTTATATTGCTTTCTCTAATTTTTTTAGAGGTTTCTTTTTTGCTATAGAACTGTAATAATATAGAAATAAATACTCCTACTCTCATGTCTATTTTACATCATATCTTAAGATCAGAACCATCTTGAATTTAACTACTTATATGGGTGGGTAAGTCAACCTGACATATCTGACTAAGTAGAATGCCAAGAAGGAAATACTGATTTTAAAGCATTACTTTCTTGACAGGGACCTTGTTGTAACACAATAATGCCATCTTATGGCTGTACAGCAATTTGTAGTCTAGAAACTGCTTTCATTTTGATGATACCATTTGAACGGTTCTATCCTCTTAGTCTTTGGGAAGTCATTTTCTAAAAGTGGGAAACATTCACTAATGGCTTGCAGGATAGTAAAGATGGTATCAGATAGAAACTAAGGACACCAGAGTATAGCATCTGGCATTTAGTGGTCCCTTCTTAAGTGTTTGTTGAAAGAAGAGCTTTGTTTCTCTAATCCTAGACAGATGTTATGCAAATTCTTTGTTTTTACATGTTTCCTATAGGTATATTTTATAAGCAGTTAGTTATGCGAAAATTAATGAAAACTGAATTTAGCAGTAATATTAATTTCCCAAAAAATTAACTAGTAATCTTACATACAGGCATATCTATCCATATGTTGATGGCGCTTGTGGATTTACTGTTGACTGTGTTGACTGTTTGTGAACAATCAGAATGTCCATGAAAATAAGGCTTTTAATACTTTGATGATGTGTAACTTGTTGAGATACATGCTGAAATTCTATTTGCTGAAGACAATGTATGGAAGCAGGTATGTTAGATAATGAATGAGTAGTCATAAATTAGTCTGACTTTTTAAATATCTTCCTATTCTCATCTAAAGAGTAATGTCTGTTTTACTTTATGACATTTAATAGAGATGAGTTTTGCAGTTATAACATTCATGAATTTGATGTTTAATGATGGTCTCAGAACTTATGCTTGGGAATGCTGAGAATCTAATGCATGCATTTTCTTGTAACTTATTTTGAGTAAAATACGCAAACTTATTGGACCTAAATATTTTGGTGAAAGAGAAACACGCAGATGTACTATTTAGTATGTGCTTAGGCAAGTCACACAACATAAAATATAGTTTTCCCCCTTGTAAAATAATGAAGCAGGGCAAAACCACTAAGGCATTTTCTAGCTGTAAAACAATCCTGTTATAAATTACTAACTATCTCTAATCATTTGAATTATGGTTCAGCAAATATTAACATTAACATCTCTCCCCCTTCCATTGTAGGAAGAGTCTACTTTCTCATTCTATTGATGTCAGATTTGTCAATGTAACTTGCTTTGGCCAATCAAATGTCAGTGAACTTCACAGGAGCATAGGCCATGAGTGTTCTTGGGAGGTTAGGTTTATACTTTGGTGACTTGTCATGAAAATATGTCACTAACTCTTCATCTTCGGTCCAGAGCAAAGACATATATAGCAGACCTTAATCCAACATGCATCAAAGAGCCTATCTCAAGCTAATCCACATCTTGAAGCAGAGCTTCCTGGCCAAGACCAGCTGAGTCAGTCAAGGTACAAGTAACCTAAACAGCCAGAAATGCCTTTTGTTTTCAGTCAGCAAGTTCTAGGGTGATTTGTACCACAGCATTATTGCAGTCATAGCTAATAGGACCATACATGTACCATATAAGAAAAATACCAATATAGCCCTTCTTACTAGCTCAAATTTATTTTGACTTAAACCCAAGTTGGCTTACTAAAAAATTCAGCAGATTTTTGTTGACAACACCACATGAAGGCTGTACTGAACATTTGTATATTTATGAATGCATAGCTTCTAAATCTCTCCAAGGATTCAAGAATCTACCATTGTATGGGACTTACTAGGACACAAGGCGTTCACTGCCACTACAATGAAGAACACATTCAGCTATTTATTTTCCCTGACTTCTGGCAATAAGAACCTAGTTCTGTGGCCTAAACCTGTCTTATAACAGCAGTCATCAATTTATGGCCCATCGGCAAAATCCAGCCTGCCATCTGTCTTGGTAAATAAAGTTTTCTTTGAACACAACATGTCTATCCATTTATATATTATATATGGTTTCTTTCACCCTAAAACAGCAGAGTTGTGTAGTTGTGACAGAGACTACATGACCTGCGGGGACAAAAATATCTACTAACTGCCCCTTTACAGAAAAAAATCCATCCTCTAATTTATCAGATGCTTCTGCCAGAGACCCTAATTGTGGAATGAGTCACATACAACAAGAAAAAATACTTTAGATACTTTTCTTTGGCAGTGATGATAGCAAGCAATGTCCAATGCAATGGTGCTCCTGGTAAAGCAGTGGACTCTGGCATGACAGCAAAATAATTCAGATTTACCTCATAGCTTGATACTGGATATATTCTGGATGCCTAGCCTGCTCTTCTTTTATACTTTCTGTTCATTGCTAAACCTAGCTCTCAGGCTTTCCTATTGATTCCATGAGGTATCTGATATCCTTCTAGTAATTTATATAATTCTACCTAAAGTAACTAGAGTCACTTTCTGTTAGTTGCAACTCAGAACCTTGAATGGTCTATAGACCTTGATTTATTGCTAATTATTAGTAAGATGTTTTCATTCCATTCTCCAGGGATCTTTTTCTTGCCCTCTTGTATAGCTCCAATCTATCAACCCTTATTGTACTGGCTGGTTGTCCATTTTCTCTCCAAGACTGTGAAGCTCTTCAAAGTGGGGACTGAGTTTAATTCTTCTCTCTGTAGTTCTCAGGGAAATTTGAAAGCGTTTCAGAATGAATTGACAGATGTCATGACTATCAGAGCCATAAGATCACCATTTTCATCATCAAAATTGCTAACCTTAACTGAGCCATTATTGTGTTTAAGCAATCCACTAAGTTCTCCATATATATTGTGTCAGATAATCCTCATAACAACCCTGTGACATAGACACTATTCTTATCCTATTTTATACATAAGAAATGTATGGAGCAGAAGATTTAAGAAACTTGCTCAAGGGCACATAGAGAGTCAGCAGCAAAGTCAGAATTCCAAAACAGGTTGGAACTCTACAGCCTGTGCTCATAAGCAATTACTTAAGACAGTTTTTATCTGAGATTTTACTAAAAGTCATAGGAAATTTAACAGCTCCTGACCAATCCCTATAGAGTATCAATGGAAGTACAATTTCAACCTCTGGATAAGGAAAGGGTGAATCTACTGGGGTTAGAGAAACTCTATCCTTTGTCAAAACCAGAAAAATTCTCAGAGTTGGGGTGCGATTGTAGCTACCCTCTCTGTGGAATGACATTGGTGTTTCTGTTTATTTTTAAGTCTAAGGTGAAGGTAAACTGAAAGGGAAAGGTCCATATGACCCAGTGAGAAGTGAATACCTGGATCATTTGCCAAAAATTACTTATAATTAAAGTGGAGGAGAAACCTCAAAAAGCAGAAAGCGTTATTTCTACTTTAGTGCAAAACTGGTAGGTGTGTACAGAAGCACAGTAATCACTAGCCACCCAAGAAGCCTCAAAGGTCCTTAGGGGATGGTGTGGGTGGCCTAGAATGCTTGGAGAAAACACTGACTATAAGAAGATAAACCAGAGGGGGAAGAACTTCCCAACAGTGGAATGAACGTCCCAAAAGATGGTAATGAAACTGACATTACTGGAGTAGCCTGCAGAGCCTCATAATGACTCAATGTGAAATGCTGGGAGAAAGTACACCATGGCGGCAATAGAAGTTTATTTAAATATTTTTATTTGTTTATTTTAGAGACAGTCTGTTATTCAGGCTGGAGTACAGTGGCACCATCATGGCTCATGGTAGCCTTGAATTCCTGGGCTCAGGGGATCCTCCTGCCTCAGCCTCCCAAAGCACTGGGATTACAGGCATGAGCCACCATATTATAAGTTTAAGTTTGTATTTGTAGCATATACACAGAGTGGCTGAATTTCTTTTCCTTTATCAAGTCTGGCTTTGGATACTGTGGGACCAGCTATTTTCAAGGAAGTTGAGATAAATCTCTCTTTTTTTGTTGCTGTTTTGTTTTTGTTTTTTGTTTTGTTTTGTTTGAGACAGAGCCTTGCTCTGTCACCCAGGTTGGAATGCAGTGGCAGATTTTGGCTCACTGCAGCCTCTGCCTCCTGGGTTCAAGGGATTCTCCTGCCTCAGCCTCCCAAGTAGCTGGCACTACAAGCGCATGCCACCATGCACAGGTAAGTTTTGTATTTTTAATGGAGATAGGGTTTCACTATGTTGGCCAGGCTGGTCTTGGACTCCTGACCTCAAATGATCTGCCTGCCTTGGACTCCCAAAGGGCTGGGATTATAGACATGAGCCACTGCACCTGGACTGGAAGTTGAGATAAATCTGTTAAGACTATCCAAAGGGGAAATATTCTCAGGTTTCTGAGAGGAGGCTTGAGTCCAGACACATTGAACACCCACTCTGTGCTCAACACTATATCAGTCCTGAGCATATAACACAAATAAAACATAGCCCTTTTCTATAAGGAGCTTGTGCGGGAGGCAGAAAAGTAAATAAATTGATTACTATGTGTTAAGTTCTAGGAGTAGGCACATCAGATCTTATATTCTACAGGGTAGCCACCAAGTCTGAAAAATTTACAAATACATAAATGACTTATTGATATCATATTACATTAAATGATGAAACAATATCCGAGTTTCCAGATGTTATGAGCAAGTAATCATTTTAGGATTTCTAGAAAAAGACAACATCTGAAGTGAGACCTGAAGAACAGGTAGGTCAGAGGGAGAACAAAACACTTGGGCATCCACAAATTGATTTAATATCGCTAGAACATAATTCGGAGGGGCTGGCTGTAGGGCAGGCAGGAAGAAATAAACACTGAGGCTGACCAGATAATTATAAGCAATTAAGGAGTCAGGGTGTCATTCTCAAGGGAATGAGATTATAGTACCGAAGCTCTTACACTTTAGAAAAATGATGACCACTGAAAGATCATTGAGAACAAAGTAGAGACAATCATTTGAGACAACTGAGATTAATGCTAGAAATCTCTTTAGGTGCCTGATGCAGTAAACCAAGAACTAAAATAGGAGTAAAGATGGTTAGAAATGGACAGATGTAAGAGATACCATGGAGATTCCCTGTAATTATTAGACAAATGATTTGATTTCCTCTGAGAATAATTAAGAAGCCTACCTTGAGAATAAAGAACTTTGAAATGAATCACTTTAAGCTGTTAGATAACTTTATTACTTTTAATCTCAAAATGTAAAAGAAAAAGTATTCCACTTCTTGTGATGTGAGGCTAAATAATGTAACTGAATTTCTGCACCCCCTCCAATTAAGTCAACAGCTAAATATTTCAATTAAGATAAAAAGAAACATGATTTTATTTTTTATTTTATTTTATTTTTTTATTATACTTTAAGTTCTAAGGTACATGTGCATAACGTGCAGGTTTGTTACATATGTATACTTGTGCCATGTTGGTGTGCTGCACCCATCAACTCGTCAGCACCCATCAACTCGTCATTTACATCAGGTATAACTCCCAATGCAATCCCTCCCCCCTCCCCCTTCCCCCTTCCCCTTCCCCGTGATAGGCCCCGGTGTGTGATGTTCCCCTTCCCGAGTCCAAGTGATCTCATTGTTCAGTTCCCATCTATGAGTGAGAACATGTGGTGTTTGGTTTTCTGTTCTTGTGATAGTTTGCTGAGAATGATGGTTTCCAGCTGCATCCATGTCCCTACAAAGGACGCAAACTCATCCATTTTTATGGCTGCATAGTATTCCATGGTGTATATGTGCCACATTTTCTTAATCCAGTCTGTCACAGATGGACATTTGGGTTGATTCCAAGTCTTTGCTATTGTGAATAGTGCCGCAATAAACATACGTGTGCATGTGTCTTTATAGCAGCATGATTTGTAATCCTTTGGGTATATACCCAGTAATGGGATGGCTGGGTCATATGGCACTTCTAGTTCTAGATGCTTGAGGAATCACCATACTGTTTTCCATAATGGTTGAACTAGTTTACAATCCCAACAACAGTGTAAAAGTGTTCCTATTTCTCCACATCCTCTCCAGCACCTGTTGTTTCCTGACTTTTTAATGATTGCCATTCTAACTGGTGTGAGATGGTATCTCATTGTGGTTTTGATTTGCATTTCTCTGATGGCCAGTGCCGACCCCACAGAAATACAAACTACCATCAGAGAATACTATAAACACCTCTACGCAAATCAACTAGAAAATCTAGAAGAAATGGATAATTTCCTGGACACTTACACTCTCCCAAGACTAAACCAGGAAGAAGCTGAATCCCTGAATAGACCAATAGCAGGCTCTGAAATTGAGGCAATAATTAATAGCCTACCAACCAAAAAAAAGTCCAGGACCAGATGGATTCACAGCTGAATTCTACCAGAGGTACAAGGAGGAGCTGGTACCATTCCTTCTGAAACTATTCCATTCAATTGAAAAAGAGGGAATCCTCCCTAACTCATTTTATGAGGCCAACATCATCCTGATACCAAAGCCTGGCAGAGACACAACAAAAAGAGAGAATTTTAGACCAATATCCCTGATGAACATCCATGCAAAAATCCTCAATAAAATACTGGCAAACTAAATCCAGCAGCACATCAAAAAGTTTATCCACCATGATCAAGTGGGCTTCATCCCTGGGATGCAAGGCTGGTTCAACATTCGCAAATCAATAAACATAATCCAGCATATAAACAGAACCAAAGACAAAAACCACATGATTATCTCAATAGATGCAGAAAAGGCCTTTGACAAAATTCAGCAGCCCTTCATGCTAAAAATGCTCAATAAATTCGGTGTTGATGGAACGTATCTCAAAATAATAAGAGCTATTTATGACAAACCCACAGCCAATATCACACTGAATGGGCAAAAACTGGAAAAATTCCCTTTGAAAGAAACATGATTTTAAATTAACAAATTCCCCATGGCAAAAGAAAAATGTGAGGGAGGGTTATGCAAAGTGTAAAGTGTTGCCTTTCAAAATAGAAATAAATGAAAATCAATTTTTCATTGATAGGCAATATTTTAAACATGTTAATCTAAGTATCAAACTCCTATACATTTTTGGACACAGATTTCACTAAAGATAAATATGTTATATCGAACAACTGTTTATAGCACCTCAATTTAATGACCCAATCTGATTTACGATTACCTGAAATTTTAGAAGATACAATGCTTCAACATAATGCTAAATTTAATACTGAATAATTTCTACAATTCAGCTCATTTTTCTGAATTGTTCATCATTATTTGTTCTCATTTTACTTACCATTTTTCAATGACAGTGATACTTCTTTTTCCTTTTTTTCCTTGGAGGGTACTGAAATAAATTCTACAGTTCCCTGAAAACAAATCATTTCTGTAAGTATCAAGCAAAATATATGTGTTACCTACCCTTGTCGGTCCTTGTACATTTTGTTAACTTTTTCCCATTGGAAATCAAGCTGGGAGAGAGCTTCCTGTAGCTTCACCCTTTCCACAGGCGTTGCACTTTGCAATGCTGCTGTCTTCTTGCTGTGAATAATGTCAATTCGACCTGAGCTTTGTTGTAGAATATCTTTTATATTCTGTAATATAAAAATTTTAAAACAAGTAAAAAAATGAATTAGCTGTCTATAGAAAGAGAAAAAATATGTATAAATCCAAAAGGTAACAAATGGTGTTGCAATTCTTAATTACTGACTTTTTAAAGTTAATAACCATGAAGTCCAGTGACTTTGACATGCTCAAATTCCATAGGTAAATCATAGACCTCATCCTGAGAGACTGGATCACTCCCTACATCTTAACTGCCTTCATTTGGCTTCTGTATCCTAACCTCTTCTGGTTCTTCTTCTACCTTTATATCCACTGCTTCTCCGTTTCCTTTGCTGGATCCTTCTCGTCCTGATCTTAGAGTGCTCTGACTCAGTATTTGCATTTCTTTTCTTCTCTGTCCATAATCCCTCCCATTTGTTCTCATAATTTTAAATATCCTGTATAAGACAATGACACCCAAATGTGTATCTCAAGCCTGGACATCTTCTCCAAACTCCATTCTAACAAATGCTAGTACTTTCTCAACACTTGGAGGTCTCACGAGACTTTCAAACTTAATATGACGCAAACGGAATTCTGATCTGCATTTCCTAATCCTTCTCCTCCCATAGATTCCCTCATTTCAGTAAATGGCAATTACTGATTTCAATTGAATTACAGTAATTCAATTAACAATTACTCAGACTGACAACTTTGGAGCCATCCTTAATTTTTTCAGTCTCCAGTATTTGAATTACTGGACAATTGTTCTGGCTTGATTTTCAGGACATATCCAGAATTTGACCACTTCTCACTACCTTTCTTGCTACAGCTCTGATATAAGCTATCATTGTCTCTCATCTGAATTACAGAAATATCTATCTAAATGGTCCTCTTGCCTTCAGTCTTTCCCCTCTAGTGGATAATTCTCCACACAAGAGCTGAAAAGATTCTTTCAAAACATAATTGGGATCATATCACTCTTCTGCTCAAAATCTTCCAGTGTCTCTTCATCACAGAGTTCAATCACAGCCAATTTCAAAAGCCTACATGAAAAATAATTATTCTTGCTGCACTTTATACAAATAATCAGACCGAGTATAATAAAGCAAATCAGTCCTATGATGATTTGTCTTTAGTAAAGATGGGAGACTGGAGAGAGAAAAAAAATTATGTTTTAAGAACTATGGTACACCTGTTATTAGTCTCATCAGTTGTTTGAGATTTTTCCCGCAATAAAGACTGACCTTGCTTATTCCTGTGAACCTGCCAGTGATCTCTGACTACACCTCAGAAGAAACAAGAAGGGTGGGTAATGTAAAAACCTGGATCAGTATTCTAATTCTGGACATGTATTGGAATCAGCTAGCAACCCCATATCACTTTGGTTCCAACAGTTGCCCAGTTCATGAAAAGCCTTCTAATTTACTTTACTTGGGATAATTTTACTTCTTTTATTTTACGGTTGTGGAATATATTTGCTGTTGTACTCTGTGTAGGAATGCAGTATAAGCTTAGTCAATGTTTTCTTAAATTGAAAACTTACTAATCTTCCAGATACCACCGTTTATCAGTTATGAATGGCCCTCACCAAACTGATAATTGCTGACTGAGCTCCTCTCTACCCTGAATACAAGAGACCCTAATAGTTAGGCAGAAATATCAAGACCCATATTCAGCCTGAAGAAGTCACAGAAGATACATCTTCATCCCTCTACTACCCTTAGGATTAAGGGTTCCCTTGTAAAAGAAAGGGGGGAAATATGGTCAGAGGCATTCGAACCAGAGCAACTCCATCTTGAATAGGGGCTGGGTAAAATAAGGCTGAGACCTACTGGGCTGCATTCCCAGGAAGTTAGGCATTCAAGGTCACAGGATGAGATAGGAGGCCAGAACAAGATACAGGTCACAAAGTCCTTGCTGATAAAGTTGCTGTAAATAAGCCAGTCAAAACCCACCAAAACCAATATGGTGAAAAAGTGACCTCTGGTCCTTCTCACTGCTCGTTATACACTAATTATAATGCATTAGCAGGCTAAAAGACACTCGTGACAGTTTACAAATTCCATGGAAGTGTCAAGAAGTTACCCAATATTGTCTAAAATGGGAGGAACCCTCAGTTCTGGGAATTGCTCACTCCTTTTCCCAGAAACCTCATGAATCATTCACCCCTTGTTTAGCATATAATCAAGAAATAACTAAAAGTATCCTGAGTCGAGCAGCCCATGCCACTGCACTGCCTATGGAGTGGCCATTCTTTATTCCTTCACTTTCTTAATAAACTTGCTTTGACCTTTTTTTTTTTTTTTTTTAAAAAAAGCATAATCTTTACTATGACCTAGACATCTCTCTACAACTTGGTTGTATACTACCTACCATTCCAACTTCATCTCTTCCCAGTCTCTTCATAGTCCACAACACTCCACCCTCATTAGCTTTACTGCATTACTTGAGTATACCAACTATATTCTTGCTTCAAGATTTCTGCCCTTGCTGTTCTCCCTGCCAAAATTAGTTTTCCTAACCAACATTTATATCACTAGTTCCCTTACTTCTTTCTTGTGTTAAAGGGGCCTTCTCTACTAACCTATTTTAAATAGCATCAGCAATCACTCTTTATTCCTTGCATTACTCTTCCCTTTTCTTTATAGTACTTATTTCTAACATTAAAATATATAACAAGTGGCCTGCATATACCATTAGACTGAAATCTATGAGTATAGGGATGTTGTTATCTGTTGGGCTTCCAAAGCTCAAACCTGTGCTTGGCACATGATAGATGGCAAATGCTTTTTTGTTGAATAAATGAATAGATGATCCCATAAATTGAATCCATGCTTTATTTATATTCTATTTAATGGAGAAATCACAAACCACAAATGTGTTATATAAGAAGAAAGAGAAATCTAAGCATATTTATTCTCAAATAAATTTGCTAAAAACTACATTCTGGCTATTCTTGCTAGTATGAATTTGGTTATTTTGATCATCTAAATTGTATATAGGGTCCACTGAACAAAATGTATTGAGTTCTTCCCATGTGTAAGGAGCAATATAGCAGAAACAAAGGTGGGTGAAACATAGTTTAGTCTGATTTTAAGAAGTTTTAAGTGGGTTTTATTGTAGTAGTAAGAAAGGGTATGGTTTGAAGAATTGAAGAACAAAATGGAAGTATAGAAGCCTTAGCTAGATGAGAAGAAGGAATAGATGAGTGTTCTTAGTGGTACTAAACATTTTCTAGAAGTTCAGAGAAAAAATGTATCATATATCATATTTGGTCATAGGCTCAGGAAAGAATTCATGAAGAAGGAGCAATCTGCAGTAGACATATCTGACTAGTAGAAGTGGGAAGAACATTAGAGCTAGTAGGTAACACACATGCAAAGCTAGGTAACAAGTGCAGTCATATTTGGCTGCCTTTTTGGTATTATAGAAGCTTAGGGGAAGATGGGCCAGGAAACAGAGGCTGAGGATGTTCAATAATGTACTTTGAATCTCAACAGAAAATTCTGCCTGTACTTCAGTAGCTAATGGGGAACTATGATTTTTAAAATGTATCATTATGTAAGATTTCAAATATACATGAAAGTAGGAAAATAATACAAATAGCTCCCATAACCCTATAATCCAGTGCCAACTGTTATGACTCCATGGACAACCTTATTTTATGTATCACCCCACCCACTCACCTCTTCAACTAGATTATTCTGAAACAAATTGATATATTATTTTATCCATAAATACTTCAGCATTTTTCTCTTGCTGAAATATTCTCTCATGATAACTCTTTTTTCAGAAAGTACATATAATACCACTACCACACCTACAATATTAACAAAAGTTCATTAATTGAATCAAGTATCTAGCTGTTATTCACATTTGAGTTGAAGTGGGAAGGAAGTTTAGGAAAACAACTCAGCAGAATTCAGTGGCTGTGTGTTGGGTGAAGAAGAGGAAGAACTTGAATGACTCTTACGTATCTGGTCTGGGCATCCACATGATTTGTGGTGTCATTGGGTAAAAGGATTTCAGATGGATGAATAGGTTCCATGGGTGCATGCTTGTGCATGTGTGCATAAGTGATTAGTTCAATTTTGGACTTGGTCATATTGAAAAGCCTTTGAGGCACCAAACTGTAGATGTTCCATAGGCAGTTGAAATCAGATTTTGAGGAATAAGATGGCAAGGATTGCTGAGCCATACATATTTTCACATTTGGATACATGGACTAGGCTTTCTGAGCAAAGAGTTCTGGTAACTGACTTAAAGGATGACTGAATGGCAAGCGTACCTTGGAATTTAGTGCATTGCTCTGGAGAGACTTAAAAACTTTTATCTCCAAGAGCCCTTTGATTACATTTCAACTTATATTCCAAAAATAATAGACCTAGATCTTTGGATTATATCCCAGAGCAAAGTCTGTCTTTCTGTATGTCTGTCTCTCTGTCTCTCCTCCTGATGCATCAGGTGTTGTATATAAGCTCTGAGATCCACAATGTTGGGGTTTCTCTCCTGTACTATAACCCCTGCACTTACAAATAAACATCTTGCCCTAAGATGCTTTTGAGTAATTAATGATATATTCTCTCATCCAGAGATCTTGTGTTTCCTGACTAAATATAAATGTTAACAAGTATCAACAAAGGGAATCTTCTTTTTTTTTTTTTTTTGAGACGGAGTCTTGCTCTGTTGCCCAGACTGGAGTGCAGTGGCGTGATCTAGGCTCACTGCAACCTCCACCTCCCTGGTTTACTTACACCATTCTCCTGCCTCAGCCTCCTGAGTAGCTGGGACTACAGGCGCCCACCACCATGCCCAGCTAATTTTTTGTATTTTTAATAGAGATGGGGTTTCACCGTGTTAGCCAGGATGGTCTCAATCTCCTGACCTCGTGATCTGCCTGCCTCGGCCTCCCAAAACAAAGGGAATATTCTTGCCTATCTTCAGTCAAAATTGGGAAGGATTTTAATCATTTGTAAGTTGGAGACTGGGTTAAATAGGGAGTGACTGCTGCTGATTGTACAGCTTTCCTGATGATGGGCTCTGAAGAAAACTTCACAATTAGAGAGGGAAACAGGAAAGAAGTTAACAATAAAACTTAGAGGATTTTCTGCCTTATTCTAAGATTTCATGTTTATGGTGCATGAGGACTTGCCTTGAACAACAACTAAGCTGAAGAGGCAGGTGAGACTATGGACAATATCAGTTGTAAAAGATAAAAGCCAAGGCTTACAATGGGAACCTTAAAAAAGGCAACTGTGTTCTCATGTCTTATATATCAGCTCAGCAACAGGATAAGATACAACAGTTATGAGTGATGTGAGTGAATTTCAGATAAAGAAGGTGTTTTTAAAATAAAATTTCAAGGCATTCTCTTCAAGTCTATGTACATCTTGTGATGGAAAGCTTTCACCATTTCTTTTGTTTAGCACCTCAATTTAACTCTGTGGAAAAAGTACTTATCTGATAGGTCAAGTATTACCACACAAAAGAAAGAACAAGCCAACACAGAAACAGTTTGAGAATTTACTTATCTGGAGGAATGCAGGTTAAAACTGTCTTTTAGCAATTTCACATAGAGAATTGAGTCATTGGAATATGTGTGATGTTGAATAAGACTAGGGGTGGTCAGATTGCTCAGGAAAGGTGTTGAGAGTGAAAAGAGTGAGAAGAAATGTGGCATAAAGATGAACCTCTGTGGAAAGCATGGGCAGAGGAAGGAGATGAGTATCCCTAAAGAATAATAGTCATCAGACGCAGGAGGAGAACCACAAAGAGGGAGAGAGTTTTCAACCAGTCAGATGCAGCTAGGACCAGGAGGGAAAAGTCAACTTGGGCAATTTAGGAGGCCATTGGTGATCTTATCAAGAGCAACAACAGCATGTTGGAAGTGGAAAACATAAATGTAGGCAGACCAGACTAGACTGTCTTTTGCTGTCATTCTCTTTCACTACAAAATAGAAAATAGCTTAGTACGACATTGCAGTATGCCGTATTTGACATCAGAGACTTGTTTACTGAAGAAAAGTTTACTACTGATAAAAAGAAAACTCATAATAAAACAGAAACTGTTGGGTACTATGCTCACTATCTGCGTGACAGGGTCATTCATATCCCAAATCTCAGCATCAAACAATATATCCATGTAACAAACCTGCACATGTATTCCTGAATCTAAAATATAGTTGAAATTATAATAAGAGATACAATGGATTTAATACCTATGATTAATGCCCTAAAAGTCATTGAACTCAAGCATATCTCTAGTATTATTTCTTTACTTTTATTTACCTGGTAGAATTTTACTACCATCTTCTGATGGCTCCAAGCCTAGAGTCTTGGGTGGAATGTTTAGGGTTATTCCACTACCCTGATTAGGTCAGGTGCCAGAACCATGCACCAACATATCTTCTTGGCTGCTTCTGTTAACTCGCCTGACCTGGGAAGCCTGATTTCACAAGTACTTGATTTGATTCAACTCTGAATTCTTTAAGTCACTGACTCCATCATTCTTGCTTGGCTGCCAGTCCAATGACAAAAATCCATAAGGCTGCAAAGTTCTCCACTTGATACCAAACAGCCAGCTGAATGAAAGGCTGATTACTTAAATTCAGAGTGGGCAACCAATCACATTTGTTAGGACACAGACGGCCCAAACCCTTTAAATGCATAGCTGTAAGCACCCATGGAGAAAAAAATTCAAGGGAAGAGACAAAGGATCTTCCCCATCAGCATATAAAAGTTGTACAGTTACGGCTTTGATATCGTTTGTGTTTGTGCGTGTATGTGTGTGTGTATGTATACTCTGAGGATTTGAGCTTGCAAAGCTTCCTGATTTTAATTTGAGTCTCTGGAGAGCTATCAATTCTTTGGAATGCTGTAGGATTGCTCAGCATCAAGTTATGAACGGTTTTATCAATGCTGAGCAGCATGTTGCAAATGCAGGAAAACTTTTCATCTTAAATGAGAAAAGCAAAAAGCAAAAACTGGGGCAAGGGATGTCATTCTCCCTGGATATCTAGATATTAGCTCCTTGGTGCATTCTCAGAGAATGCTGTCAAAATTGGCTGGAGTCCAGGAAACAAATCCTTTTTAAAGTCCCTGCACATATTTGTGTCCCCAAGGCATTGCACACCGAAAAATGGTATGTGCACCGAAGAAAATTTTGTAGCACTTTCCATAGTTTAAAGTCAGAGATGAGATCTCTGATAGCATTTTACTATTTTCGTTTGTCTAGAAATAAGTGATCTTTATAGTTTCTGACTCTCTAAAAATGAAGCCATAGTCCCTTGTAGTTGCTATGGTGATATAAAAATCCCTAGAATCACTATAGAATATAGCATTTCTATTTCTCCCCCTGAATAGTTCCTTATCTGAAAACATGATGTCAGAATGATAAAGTACCAACTTTTTAGTCAACTCCCTTCTTAATTTTGACATGCCCCATGACTTGACCACTTCACTACTCTGTAAGATATTCATTTTTAGCCAATCTTTCTGCAAAAGGAAATTCTAAATATACATAAAAAAGAAATTTTAATTTCTGAAAGGCATCTGTACATGAATTTATACAACTCGAGTCCTCAATATTTTAAAATAGGATATTTGCATCTCTGGTTCTCAGTCTTCAATAAATTAAATAAGACCCTGAATATATACTGTGAATAGAGAAAAATTAGATAGCACAGTAACTTTTACAACTGGCAGATGAAATCCAGATACCTAAAGGAAAAGCAGATTATCTATAAGCCATGTGGCTTCAGTTCATTTATCTATTTGAAAAGCTTATTGTTTAAATAAGTGTTTATTGACAACACACAGTATCAGTCTCAAATGTGAGATATGAAAATAAAGACTTTAAAATGTGAGTCTCTCCCTTAAGAAGATAATCGATTTTTAAAGGAGACACATACAGAAATAATTTGGACATAAAAATGCTTTGTTTCTTCAAGTGTTGCGGAGTATGTGTCTTTAACAGTATAAAAGGAGAAGCCAGAGAATAGAGATAATTTATCTAGGAAACAAACAAGGGACCTATTTGTCAACTAATCAGTTTAAGATAAAAGTCTCAAGCAACCCTTAACTATGCTCCATTCTTTATCATAAGGGATAGACTTCTACTGTTTAGTTTTTCTTCCATTTAATGTCAAGTGACAACTACTCCCTTGCTGTCAGAGATTTTCATTTCAGAGCTTGCCTTTGCCATCTAAATGGTAAACTTATGTGTATAAATGTCAAAGTAGATATTGCAGAACCTGAACAGAACTAGAGTAGGGGAGAGTACTATCTGACAAATTGAACTTACTGTTAATCACTTTTGATGAAAGTAAACTTAAAATAATTTACTAAAGTTTTAAATATATATATATATATATATTTACCTATAGCAAAGCTCATTGCCTCCCAAATACTGTGAAAAGTGCCAGTGTAACTTCTATTATTTAAAATAGTGGCCAGGCGTGGTGGCTCACGCCTATAATCCCAGCACTTTGGGAGGCCGAGGTAGGTGGATTACTTGAGGTCAGGAGTTCGAGACCAGCCTGACCAACATATTAAACCCCGTCTCTATCAAAAATACAAAATTCACCAGGTGTGGCAGTGGGTGCCTGTAATCCCAGCTACTCAGGAGGCTGAGGTAGGAGAATCGCTTGAACCTCGGAAGTGGCGGTTGCAGTGAGCCGAGACTGTGCCACTGAATTCCAGCCTGGGCAACAAGAGTGAAACTCCATCTCAATAAACAAACAAACAAGCAAGCAAGCAAACAAACAAACAAACATCATTTCCTCTGTCCCATTTCTGTGGTATTCAATTTAGTCATTTCTTAATCTTCAACATCCAATTACTAAATAAGGATGGCTATAATTTACAAGTGTCTTTGCTCCTGTATTTCATACCTAGAAATAAGTTGACATATACCTTCATAAATCTATAACTCTTTCCAAGCTAAGATTTTAAATAATATGTCCACTGTGGGATGTATATAGAAACATTAATTGGCTAATTTGTCTTCTGTTTAAAAGTTTGTCCTCAGTAATAAAATTTTACATCAGAAGTTGTCAGTGTTCTCTCAGTCAAAAAGTTTCAATTAGAAAAAAGTTTTCGAATGAAATGATAAAATTACAAATATATAAAAGCATAAGTTAAAATATAAGATAATATGAAATCAATTGTTGTTTTAGTGCATTTCCCCTAAAAATGACTTCAATGTTTCAATGATATTCTGGTTTGAAATATATCGAACTTTATTTTTTAAAAGAAATGATAACATTGCTTTCTAATGATTTCTCAGTTTTCATTTCTCTGAAGGACTAACATTAGCAGATAGCTGGAAGCACGTATAATTCACATTTTTAACCATATTTATTTCCTTAAGGAAATTCCAATAGCTTCCCTATTGCATCTTTCCCTCCTTGGCAGGATTCAGTACAGTTAGGCACAGTTTTCATCACATGGCCCTAGCCTCTCTAGTTTTAACTAGTAATATTATCTTCTAGGTTTCTCTCTGTGTGTCTAACAGCTACATCTCTGTACTCATTCATTAACTCAAGAAATATTTGTTGAAAACCTACCATGAGACAGTCTTTATTTATTTATTTATTTATTTATTTATTTATTTATTTATTTATTTATTTATTTTTGAGACAGAGTCTCACTCTGTCGCCCAGGCTGGACTGCAGTGGTGCAATCTCTGCTCACTGCAACCTCTGCCTCCCAGGTTCAAGCAATTCACCTGCCTCTGCCTCCCAAGTAGCTGGGATTACAGGTGCACGCCACCACACCCAGCTAATTTTTTGTATTTTTAGTAGAGATGGGGGTCTCACTATGTTGGCGAGGCTGGCCTTGAACTCCTGACCTTGTGATCCTCCCACCTCGGCCTCCCAAAGTGCTGGGATTACAGGCGTGAGCCACTGCGCCCGGCCTGAGACCGTCATATTTTATATCTTGGGGATATAGTAGTGATCCAGAAAGAAAAAGTCCCACTCTCTGGAATCTCACCTTCTACAGGAGAATAAAGTAAACAAATAGAGAAAAGGCTAAACTATATACTCAATTAGATAGTAGTTCAGTGCTGAGGAGCGAAACGAAAGCAGGTAAGGGAGAAATGAAGGATAAAGTGGGGGTCAGAATTTTAGATAGGAGGGGTCAGGGAAGACCTTATCAAGAAGGCAGTTTTGAAGTAAAGATCTGAAGGAAATGCAGAAATTAACCATTTAAAGAAAAATCATGAAAATAATATTCCAGGCGGGTAAAGCAAGTATAAGGGCCCTGACACTGGAATGTGCTGGGAGGAGTGGTCAAGAAACATGGAGGAAGTTATTGTGGCTGCAGTGTATGAGTCAGCGACTATCAGAGAAATATCAGAGAGAATGGGGTGGGTAACCCATGGAGGGACTTATGAACATAAGGACTTCCCTGTTTACTTTGAGGGGGATGGGGAGCATTGGGGGTTTTGAACAGAAGCGGAGGATATAATCTGACTTTTCATTTAAATAGGTATCTCTGGCTAATATGTTGAGACTAGAGTCTACATGGGAGAAAGGAAGGAGGGGGAAGTTGTTAAGAGACAATAGCAATCATCCATGCTGGAGATAATGGTGGTTTGGATCAGAGTGGCGGCAGGGGTGAATTCTGGATACATTGTAAAGGGCGAGAGTCCTTAGGATTTGGTGCCCAATTACATGTGTGTTGGTAGAGAAAGGATTCAAGGATAACACGAAGAATTTTGGCACAGACAAGTGGAATGATGGAGCTGCCATTAACTATAATCTGGAAAATTGCAGGAGGATAAGGTTAGGGTGTAAGATTTTGACATGCTAAATTTAATATGTTTACTATATATGCATTTTATATATTCACTTAGAAATACAGTAAACATATTAAATGATTCAGGAGAGAAATCTTTACTAGAGATACAAATTTGAAAGTCACTAGGGGTAACTTTTAATCTCTTCCACACTTGCTCAGAAAATACTGGTATTTTGCTATATTCCCTTTCCAGACCTCTTTTCTTCCAAACCCAACCCTGTAGACAATATTAGCCATTTCCATCACTTAAATAAAACTTTGACACAAAAGAATTTTATTTAAGGGTGGTGGGAAAGGGGATAAGTAAAATGTCAAGATGGGAGCATAGACGCACTGCTATTAGGGCCCAACAGAGAACGCACCCAGCAGGAGGAGGAAGTTAGCCCTTTGATGGTCGATTCTGCTTAAGGCTATATCAAGGTGTTTTGGGGATAACAGAAATAGAAGGAGCTAGAAGAAAGTACAGGGAAAAAAATTTAAGTCTATAGATTGGTAGACAGTCAGAGACTCTTGGTTCTGTTGCCATGTTGGGATTATTTACACCTAGAAAACCTTTCCTCAAGCAATCAGAGTATTTATTTAACCAGATAGATTTATTTAACCATTTTGCACTAACACAGGAAAATGGGTAATCTAGGATGTTGAACATCTCCTGAGTGAACTTTAATAATGAGAGTCCTGGTACAGCTACCTGAATTAAGGGTATGGTTTCTAAGTTGGTCCAGCTATGCTGAACACAAATATCTCCTTACTTATTTTTTATCTCTTTATTTTTTCTTGTGTCCAATTTATCCTGCCATTTTAAGGATTATCCCTGTCCAAAATCCATCCATGATGACATATAGCTTTTTGGACACTTTCAAGTCCATCTTTTAGGCAATCAAGACTCCAGGGAAAAAGAAAAAGAAAAAACTGGATTCACAGTTTTTACCCAGCTTGATTTCCTAGTGCTTTGCCAGCAGAGACACTTGGAAGGATAATCAAAGTGAATAACAAAGTGAAGGATAATCTCTTTGTTATTCTTCAGACACGTCCTTCTGATACAATTGTTTTACCCTTACTCACTTCGTATGTTTAACTTTGAAAACATTTTCTGCATCAAGAAACTGTATAGTGTAGTGCTTAAGAGCAGAAACTCTGGAGCTTGAACATCCAGAGTGGGACTTCAACTATGATATTTAAAAACGATCTCACCTGAGCAAGTCACTTAACTGCTTGGGACCTCCTTTTCTCAGAGTATGGGTAATAATAATAGAGCTTTCCTCGTAAGGCTGTTATGATGGCCATTCAAGTTAGTATAAGTGTTTAGAATGTGTCCTGGCACATAAATAATAACTGTCAGCTATCCAATTCAAGATTAGTCCAGATTCCAATTATATTCACCTTAGCCTAAGGATTTCTCCTCAATAAAATTCTTCCCCGTTTCTGCTTTTTGCGCTGCTTTCTTCTTTTCATGATTTCAGTTACACTCATGTCTTATATATTTTTGCTTGGATTATGTCCTTAATGTCTTTATTACTTTCTAACTTGTTTGTATAACTATAATATGTATATTCAATAATGTTATAAATTACTAGAGTACAATTATTATTCCTTAATATTTCTTTCTTATCTTTTAGAGTGTTAAGCATAGCACTTGGGGTCTTAATAAATACCTGTTGACTTGAAGTAAAAAGTTGAGTTGAACTTGCTTATGAAAATCCAGTTTGAATTGAATCATTGAACGTCTAAGATTTGTTACTCTGTTCAACCATTGTAGATAGGTATTCAGGTCTGGTCAGATGTGAGCTATTCGGGTAATTCCTTGCTTATTCTACTTTACTTTTACTGGTCATTCGCTGTTAAACAGTGATATGGAAGTCCATATGCATTTCCTGGCTGAGCTTCCTTATGGTTTCCTCACAGCACATTAGGTATCTAACAAAGAAGTCCTTTATTCAGAATTATGTCTGCCCATTTCTCCAGATGCCACAGAGCATCAACAAGAACAAAAAGAAAAACAAACAAACAACCCTGCACTTCACTGATCCAGTCATCACTTTACCAGTCCATCAGCACTAAGTAAATTGAAAACAATTTTACCAGTCCTTTTATGATATGTACATCTTGTGTTAAGTTGTACACAGCGCCTAAATCATTTTACAGAAAATCCAAACAGAAAAATTGGCTCACACGCATGGCAAAGGAGGGTTGTATAGAAGTAAGTACTTTTCTCTTCGTTAAAAATATATGGCATTCTCTGATTCCAAATTTCTTAGAGTCAGGATATGCTTTTAGTGTTGTGTGACTCAGCAGAGGAGGGGCAGGTAGGGCTTATGGAGGAAAAATTCCAAGGCAATACAACAATCCAAGAAAACCTCAAAAACTGATTATCAACGATGAATGGAATATGTTTTTTAAAACTACATGTTATACTTTTTAATTCTATTGAAATATGCAATCATGACCATCTTATTATTTTGATAAATGAAAATTTAGTATAAATGATTAAGCAACTTCATAGGTAGCTACCATATGTGATAAAATATAATCAAACTTGTAAAAATTAATATTGATGACAGTAAACTATTTTGATAGAATAGAAAACATATTTAGTAATATTACACCCATTTTATATATAACTAATGCTACTGATGTTGGGGAAATGTGCTTTCCATCATAGTGTTTTACACAGGGGACAGAAAAGCAAAATCGCTCTTTCACACAATCGTTCTGTACCCAAATGCATTCTTCTAAAAAAAAAAAGAAAAACGAAAAAAAGAAAAATTAACAAAAAACATGATATGGGAGCAGGAAGCTAACACTCAATTTTTTTACCTTTTTGGAAGCTCCATGGATTTCCTTATTGATAACACTCTTTACTCTTTTGCCTGTGGTTTGGCAAATTAAATTTGGGAATTGGTGTGTTAATCATTTGTGATTTACAACACAAAGTTCTTGATTTTTTTTTTCCCCTCAGGATGTTGAATGATATATATTAATATTCAGAAACAAGCAGACTTGGGTACAAGTCATTGTATTAAACTATATGATATTGCCAATATTTAAACATTTGGAAAGGCATGACGGCAATTCATAAGGTTCAATGTAATAGTATTACAATTTTAGTATGTTCATGGTTTCAAATTTAACCGGGAAAAAAATAAACACAAAGTAGCGTTTTTAATGGCAAAGGAAAGACAACAACAACAAAAAAAACAACAAAAACAAACGTAAAGACTCCAAGAAAAAAGAAGACACACACACAAAAATACTGATTAAATCATTCTTTGCTTAGAGTTTCAACGTTTTTCAGTAGTTTTTGTTATGGTTCTTAACTCACAATTAGAACGACGGGTTTTAAGTTACTGAAATAGAAATGGAAAAAAAATCAACACATTTCATAAAAAAAAAACCTAAAGCACAAAATAAAACAACAATTAAAAACAAGCTAGAAAACAGCATCCTCTTCTTGGTAGAAGTTATGGTACAAAGAATCTTGAAATAATTTAGAGTTGCATTTCGGTACCTCAAGATAAATATACAATAAAGTGTTATTTGTTTTATACCTTACATAAATAGAATAAAAAAATTACTCCTGAACAAGTAACAACTAGTCTTGGAAATACACATGGTCACTGTCTTGTAATGGTTCTACTTAATGATTTTTCAACTTTAGGGTGGTGCGAAAGGGATATACATTCATTAGAAACCATACTTCAGTATAGTATTCAATAAATTGAATGAGGCATTCAACACTTTATTATACAATAGACCTTGTGTTCTATGACTTTGCGCAACTGTAGGTTAACATAGTTGCTCAGAGCATGTTTAAAGTAAGCTAGGCTAAACCATGATATTTGGTAGGTTGAGTGTATTGAATGCATTTCCACAGACAAAATTATCAACTTACAATGGGTTTATCCGGATATAACCCCAACATAAGTCAAGGAACATCTGTACAATAAAATAATTAAGTTTATAAGATCCTCTAAGGAAGATTTTGTCAAAAGCAAACATGTTTTAACGTGTATGTATTCTCTTCTTTTAACGTTTTTTTGGCTTTAGAATATTTGCCAAATCTGGAAACAATTTTACGTATATTTCATATGGTTAACATTTTATTTACAGTTTTTAAAATATATAAATATATAATTTTATAAAGTTTAACACATTCTTAAAGGTAATTTGTTTTTAGGATACTTTACATGGAAATTTATAACTTTCTTAGAATTTGGGGTGTTTGACAAAGCAATATGCATTTTACAAATCTTGAAATTTATATAATTATACATTTTAACAGGAATTCTCCTACATAGTCCTACATGATTTCACTGTATCTTCACAATAGTACAGTTGAGTAGGCAGGGGCGGTAAAAAACAGGCCTAATTATTTTATGTTACTTGCCCAAGGGTACAACTATCAACAATCAGGTTAAATCTTTCTAAGTTTTTTAGGTTCCAATACAGTGCTTTGCTAAACTCTCTACTCTACTGCTTGTCAAAACCACATAATGAAAGCTCAATTATGCGGAAAAATGTTAGTAATGTTTTAATAATATGTGGGTTCCCTGTCACACATTTTCATAAATGATTGTTTTAGATTCAGTATATACAAACCTAGAACAATTTCTTCATGCTTATATATGTATAGATTTGTAGAATTCACATGCCGAGATGATTTAACTCAGTGAGTTAGGATACAATGTAAAAAGAAGTAAATGTGGTTTTCTCTTTTAGTACTGGCACTGATTAAAATTGCCCTGTCTTCTTCTGTCTCAGAGTCCACACCTACATGTATCAGACCATCACTCACTAATTCAACAGATGTATATTCAGTGCCTATACTGCATAGTGCTAGGTGCTGTTCTAGGAGTTCCAGATACAGTGGTGGAGAAAAACAAAAACAAAAACAAAAACAAAAACAACAAATGAGATACTATTTTTTCTTCCTGGTGGTTGTGTGTATGTATCACCTTCTTGAAAAATGTAGTACTGCAGTTAAATAGGTTATACACATACTTAAATGCAGGTATATGTGTTTATAGACTTATAAAACCCTAGGCACTATTGTCCTCATATTTTGGGAAGGTGAAAATAATAGCTTTAAGCAGTTTTAGGCATCAGAAATGCCTTGAGACACTTTGTAACTTGGTTAGCAGAGGAGCATATAACTTTCATTTCTAAGAAAAAAGGATTAGAAAAACCCATTAGTAGCTGTTGTGACAGCAGCCGTTGGGGAGTAGATCTATCTTAAAATTGAAAATGAGAAATAAGAGAACCAAAGACTCAAACTCCAGTTCATTTTCACTCTCTGGAATTTGTCTTTATCTGACAGATAAAGGCAACACCCTATATAAATCTAATTCTTACACTCTTTACATCCCATCCAGCTACCAGGCACTACATTAATGACATATCGAATCGGGAACTGTGTTCAATCAAAAGACATTAAAGTACTTATTAACTAGGTTTTATGGAGCTTCTAAAAAAAGTTAAAAAGTTATTTTTGGTGGCTCTATGGTAAATCGATCTTTTAATTTTTCCTTCATGGTTTATTGTCCCCATGAGAGAAAACACTTTCTAAACACAACTATGTATTTGGACCAAAATGTTCTTCACAGGATGATGCATTGTCTTTGCATGATTAACGAATTGATAATTATATATCACACATAAAAAATGACATAATTGGTCGAAGCACAGCTTCAATCATTTGTGAATAAAAGGAAAACCTCCCCACAACTTAATTGCAACTTCAAAACTTCTACCAGCCTCATGATTTGTAAGTTTTAATATGGAAGTTTCTGCTTTCTACACTTTACACGATGGGGATTATGAAAATAGTGTTGCTGGGAGAATGGAGGGAGTAAGAGTGCGTTCTTAAAGTGCATGTTAGCAGAGTTGGGAGTAAATTGCAGCATAATAGTCAAAGTAGGGCAACTGCTAGGCTTGATAAAATAATGGTGGGGGAAAAAGAATGGATAATTTCCTCCCAAAGAGAGATTTGTATAAAACATAAAAGGAAACTGTACCAAAGCACATATATGAGCTGGGCATAACTGAAATGCAGTAAATATCCATAATCTCTTCTCTATAATACAAATCTTTTCATATAATACAAATGAATAATAATGTACTATAGAAATAACTTAAGCATGACTTAAATTACAGTTAATGATTAATATTTGAAAATACACACATTTATATACAGCAAATCAGATAAATCCCGAGTCATATAAGCTGTTGAAGAAACAAATTATATTTATAACTGAATAAGTGTTGAAAAACTCCATTTTTCCAAGAGAAACCACTGATCACATTATTGCAAATGTTTACGTAGAGTCCAAAAGATCAGTTTCTACAGTCACAATATATTAATAAAAATCATCTTTTTCATGCATTAAACTATTCTATTAGAAATTTCAAGTAGAATTCAAAAAGCATTTGCGAGGAAATTTTGCTTTGAAATTTTATATGATCCATGATTATTTAGAGTAACTGCAATATTCTTTTATTCTAATATTATTAAATTGGTGAAATTTCAACCGTTTATCTAATATGCCCCTCTATTAAAATATGCATATAAACAATCATTCTTTTATTTTCCTTCAGATTTGTTGTTTGGATTTGTACATATGGTGCCTTTTGCTATTATCTGATTCTCCTAATACCAGAATAGAAAAGCAGTCACTTTGCCCATGGCATAATTTTGCCTTCATTTAAGTAATCGGTATTATTAAATTTGTGCTTATGTGCTATGAAACAGATTCCAGAGGAGAAAGATCTTAACCAGTGTATTAAAAATCTCTGTTGTCAGTACTTTTGTCCCTACTTCAATGCAAGACTGAAGTATCGAAGACTAAAACACGAGAAGAAATCGTACATCTCTCTAGGGATCTTCTGCTAAGTTTCACGACACCGAAATGCTAACTCGGCTCCAAGTCTGCTGAGAATGGGTTTTCATAGACACATGCTTAAGTTTCTGTGTGACCAGAGAAATAAATCTACTATCTCTAATTTGAAAATATTTCCAGAATCTGACATTCTCTCACTACCGACCGAGTCCAAGCCACCAGCATCTATCTTTTTCAACTCTTGTGGCTTCTACTATTGGCCCCCTACAGTTCTACTCTCAACCCAGAAGCCAGTGTGATCCTTTTAAAACATAATTGAGATCGTGCCACTAAACTGCTCAAAAACTTAATAACTGCTCTCATCTCATTTAGAATCTTCTTTACAATGGCCCCAAAGGCCCTCCACAATCTGGACACTCACAACTCCCATAACCTCATCTCTTTCTACTCTTCCGCTGGCTTGTTTTGCTTCAGCCACTTTGGCCTTCTTGTTGGTGTTTGATTAAGAAGAGCTCAGTCCCACATTTGGGCCTTTACTCTATTTCCTCTACTCAGATTCCATGGCTGACTCCCTTACCTTCTTCCAATCTTTGCTTAAAGGTCATTTCTACCCTATTTGAAATTGCAGTCCCACCACTTTCAATTATACCTACATCTACCCCTGTAGTGGTCCTATATCCCCTTAACAGATTGTTTGTTTTTTTCCCCCAAAATACGTATCACCTAGCAATACACGATATTTACTTATCATTTTTCTTTGTTTGCTTGCTTCTATTCTGTCTCCCAATGTTATAATAAAAGCTGTATGAGGGCAAAGATTCACTAGTCTCCTTCACCGTTTTATAAGCACTTAGAATACTGTGTGGTACATACTAAGAGCTCAATAAATATTTTTGGAATGAACGAATCTGCATTCCTTAGATATACTTGTGCTAACAGTTTTTTATTTCTCAAGAGCAATGCAAAAAACCCGAACTCAAGAGGGCTTGAACGACTTTGCTTCACATTATCTTTGGCTTATAAGCTCACTACCAGCTTTCCCTTGCAGTGTTGAAGTTGAACAAGGGTTGTCTCTATTTCTTGATCCTATTTAAAATCTACATTAGGACCACCATGTCTCCTACCTGTGAGCTTTCTTCATATGGCCAAATTTTTCATCATCCTCTTGGTTACCCAAAGTATAGCACATTTTATTCACTCCAAACAAGGCATCTGCACCATAATTGGTTTTGACGAGACAATTGAAATTATGTGTGCCTGATATTTTTTCTTTCCTTCCATTTATTTCCTCCTTCTTTCTTTTTCTCCTTATTTTCTTATTTCTTTTCTTCGATTCTCCCTCCCTCCTTTCCTCACTCTCTTTCTTTCCTACTTCCTCCCTTCCTTCCTCCTCCTTTCAATGGTTTGAAACTCCAGTACAATGTTGAATACTGAAGGGATGTAGGCAGATATCCTTGTCTTGTTCATGATCTTAGGGTGAAAACATTCCACTCCACCATAAAGAATAATATTAGCTGTTAATTGATTCTTATTATTGCAAAAGGTAAAGCATAGTTGTCATTCTTATTATAAGTTATGTTCTTATTTTTGTCCTAAAAATTCACATTTATTGATACCAAGGCCTAATTGAACAGCTAAGGATTCCCTGAATGAGGGAGCAGCAGAATCACTTGAAGAATTCCACACGAAAGGCATGAACTATTTCTAAGAATTTCTCTATGTAGATGCTAACTACACAGTAAATATGTCATTATTTATTTCAAAAATGTCCTAGAGTTCCCCTAAAAGCAGATTCTAAGATAAGGGATATATTTGGGAATGATCCAAGGAGGTGCTGGTAAGTGTGTGTAAGGTAGGACAGGGAGCAAGTAAAAAGTATCCTATGAGGCAGGTTTTTACTGTGTGCGATGGGGTCTTAATCCTGGAACAGAATTGTGGGTCAGAGCATAAATCATGCTTCAGAGTTACCCTAACTGAAGAGCGAGTGAGTAGTGGTGTTTATCCACCAAAAGTTATCTGTTATTGGTTGAGGTTTGCTGAGGAACATTGGGGATGCAGAGCTTTAACTACCTGACACTCATGAGCTTTGATTACTAGAGGGAGCCCTAAGGCAAACAGTCAGAGACAGTTGGACCTGACAGCTGCCAGTCAGAGTACAAGGCATGCTGAGTCAGGAAATGATATGGGTGATGTCCCAAGCGTGTTTCATACTCCAATAAAACTGACACTTTCAGTAAAATTAGGCATATGGACACATGATGATAAATCCTTTCGGTTAAGTCTTCTAAGTGGATCATTTCTGCTTTTAGGATCAGCTTTCAAATACTTAACTCTCTCAAGAGAAAACCTTTTGGTAACTTAAAACTTATGATGCTAAGAAATTCTATGTTCATCCTTTCATATGAGATACTTTAAAGCAGGATTTGATGGTTTAACACAGTAATTATATTTTGGAAAATTTTATCATGAAAATGATTTTTTCTTAAAAATAAAATGCAACTTAATATTGTTCTAAACTTCCAAAAATTGCAATTCTTCTAAAATTATGTACTTTTGTCTGTTATGAGCATTATTAACTTTGTACATATAAACAATCACAATCAATTAACTGCTAATATTGGCTCTGAAATAAGAACGAAAATATTACTTATGTGTATGTTTCTCATTCCTCTCTAGCTCTGCCTTAGCTAGTGTTTTTGCTATTAAATGCAGATTTCCATATATAAGTTGGTGTTTTTCTGCATAGTCTCTGTCAACACGATTAGGTAGCTTTCCAATTCAATACATCTATTGAAACCATATGTGCTATTTTAGTTGTTTTTTGTTTAGAAATTCTTTTAACTTATTACATATTATTCGTGTTATACTGCACTTTCAAAAAAAATGTATGTTAAAGCACAGCAATACCTACTATAGTTCTGTAATTTGATTCATGCAAATCTGTCAGGAATAAAATCAACCACAATTTAATTTCAAACCTTCCCAACCAGCAGCTGTACAATTTATGCACTGCTTTTCTATTTTTACTACTGGATAATGACAATGATGAATGCCTTTAACAGGAAATACATATTCATTGAAAAGTCTGAGCTCAAAACTATCCCTCTTCAAAAAGTCAATGAAGGTAGGAAGCCCATTCACCTGCTGGAGATTTGTTGGGAGAGAGAAGAAATCACGCCCACAGCTGCATCTTATGGGGATTCAACCATTTAGCTAAATTAAACCTGCAATAATACCATACTATAAACCACAGTAATCAATACCATTATGATTGATGTCAGCTATAATAATATCAAATAGATCAGGATGAACAAATGATTCACTATGAGTGTAGCCAAGGGTCTACCATTCTGAGCATGCCAGGTTAAGAGGTATGGAGACAGTTATTCAATGGGCAACTTAATAAGATCAGGGTCACTGCTCTCCTGAATCAAATGTCCATGATCCTGGGAAGGAATTAATATTAGCTCATTCGCAGTAATT
This sequence comes from Rhinopithecus roxellana, assembly GCF_007565055.1. Lineage (NCBI taxonomy): Eukaryota > Metazoa > Chordata > Mammalia > Primates > Cercopithecidae > Rhinopithecus > Rhinopithecus roxellana. The sequence continues at coordinate 3,261,973 of NC_044555.1, forward strand.
TACATGTTGAATGACAATGATGAACTTACAAACTCTGCTGCCATGAGAACTTAGTTAATAGAAATAATGACAGGAATTCTGGCATGTCAGCTTTATTTTACTAACCGATTAGGTTTTTTTTCTTCATTGTACCAATAAGTGATTTGACTTTTATTTCAAACAGAGTAAGAAACAGTGCCATACTGACATGGATGGAATGGTTCCAGAGATCTGTGAAGCTCTTATTTTACTGTGTAATTTTATAGCTTATTTGATATAATGTAAGATATTAAAGTCAAGTCACTGAAGACACTGCAACACCGATTTCCAAAACAAAAAAATAGCTTTATCCATTTGTATATTCATACAGGCAAATGTGTGACACAGAATGAGCTTCCAGGAAATCATTTGAGTATAAAATACTTTAGCTAATATGTGCTGCTGATAGCAAACTCATCTTTTGCCTATAATCGCATGCTGTTTGCATTGGAAAATACCAAGCTCTGGATATACTATAATATTTCATTTTGAGTATAAAATGTACGATCACGAAATTATCTGGAGACACATTATTATGTACATTTTCTTGATTCTACATTGATTTATCTTCAGACACCGCCTTCTAAAATTCATAGCCTACTTCCTTATCATGATTTGTCTTACTTCAGAATGCAGTAACTTGCTGCTGGTGGTTTGAAAACAGATGAATTTTGTTGGTAGCCTTTCGCTGGCAGTTATAAAGAAAATATTTTATTGATTTCTATTCAATTTTATTCCATATATTATAGCATAGGCATTGACATTAATTTGAAATTGAATATGTATACAAAAAACATAAAACAAAAACAATGTACATTAGACATAAATGAAAAATCTAATTTCCCTTTTTGGAAAATGAAAGGAAAATAATCCATTAGCTAGGAATAAACTGTTCCTCCATCTAAGTTTATTTTCTGGGGGTTCCTTTCTATCTGTACTGCATGTATAAAATGATTATTTTCATGCATTTCTTCATTTTAGGATGTCTCTCAACACTAAATATTGTAAAATACATCTTCTAACTTAGGTGTTTCTACCCAAGATTTCTGAAGCTAATCACACTATAAAGTATTTTTAAGAATTCTATATGTAAGTCAAAATGCCATCATGATGTGTACAATGTAAGTCAATTGTTCTGGCATTATGAATGATTGGTATGATCACCTTGTAAAATCTGAATGAAAGTGCTTTGCTTTTACCTTCAGAGACTCCTCTTGCTTAAAGAGATCTTCAAAGTCCTTAGCACAGAGGTCAGGAGCATTGAGAAGTTGTTCCACTTCTGATACGGTTTGTGAGACATGAGTGATTTCAGTCAGGTAAGTAGAAGGCACATAAGAAATTTCCAAAGGCATGTCTTCAGTCATCACCATCATCGTTTCTTCACGGACAGTGTGCTGGTATAGATATACAAAAGAACAATTCTTTTAGCTTCCTAACGGTGAAAACTCCTCTATTGAGTTTATATAGCTCTCATCCTACAGCTGACAAGTGAATCTACAAACTGGGCTGAAACTGGATTCAAAACCTCATGATGATAAGTCTAGTAAAAAGGTTATTTATTAATTATATACCTGCTTCTTCCAAAAAGTGTTAGAAGCATTTTATAATAAGCAATACACACATATTAGCACCATGAATATAAGATGAAAGACCATGAGGTCATAAGGAGAGTAGTTTTATCCTAAGAAAATGATGACTTTTGCAACCGGCATTTAAATTTCTAATTCTAATTTGCAACTGGCATTTAAAATTCTAATTTTCCTAGAAATCCAGGTATGGGACTGGGTGAGGGGGGTTCATATCTGTTTTATTGGTAACAAAGGCAACTTTCCTATACATTTTCCCCCAATCTTCATTGAGATACAACAGATACTAAGTAGTTAGACTGGTATGTAACTGTATTAAGCCCTCTTCTCCAAATTCTAGACATTAGCTCCTGCTTTTGTTGCTAGTCTCTTGCTAAGTTAAGCTGCTAATTAGGGTGCTATATGAGCAGAACTGACTGTGGAATTTATATTTTAAAAAGAACTCCAGAATGTCCTGAGACACACGGGAGCACTAGCCTCTTCTCTTGCACCTACACTTTTCTGACTGGGATCCTAGTGCTAGACATGATGAGAATTTCCAGCTCCAGAGTCCTTTTGGAGTTTCCCAGTAATGCCTCTTTCCCTATTCCTTATAAGAGCAAAAAATAAATACTAGTCGGCACGCAAATTCAGAAAGATGGATGACCTCTACTCTCTACTGTCTACACTATAGGCAGCAAAATTCTTGTAATTCAAATTATTCTCCCAGTAACTTTGTCTAGAATTGATCAACTGCCACCTGCCTGTTGATGAGGTCACCTGAGGGTTTCAGTGGTAGGGTCTCTGGGGAAGTTCAGATGATAAGCACGCTAAAATAGCCATTTATTACTGCACAGCCTTTTATGACAACACGATACTCATTTCTCCAGTAATGTAATAAATTGGACTTTGGGGATCCTAGACTGAACCCCACACAAAGATGAGTGAAATGTATAAGCTCATCACTTTATGTTTTAATTTCTCTGACCTAGGATTTTCATACTCAATTCTTAAATGATACAAAAAATGAAATAATTCTAATTTAGATATCTCATCTACTTGTGATATAGCAAATTCACAGAGTTGCACAAATTAGCTTTTAAATAAATAAACCTTTTACAACATTTGTTTTATTGTGTATATCTTGACCAAACCCATGGCACACATTCCTTCATGATCAATGGAATAATGTACATATATTTCTCATTTACATTTAAAAGGATATTAGAAACTTGAGCCAGAGTTTGATAAATCAAATTCAGAATTTAACAGATTTCTTAAGAAATTCTTAATTTCTCTATTTCAAAAGAAGCATTTTACCCATTTAAAAGAAGAATAACTCAGCAGGCTATTTGAATGTGAAATTGTCACTGACTCATTAAACACTTAGTAGAATCAACAGCACAAGTAACACAAGCTTGTGTTTTGCACGCATTACATTGGCTGACGACCATTATGTTGTTCTTAATAAAATTCACAAGTTAATAAGCTTGTCTTATTCGCATTAGTTGCTTTAACTCCTGCAGTAAAGATAGCTTCACATCATCTAAAGCAAGCATATTTCTTATAATACTTATTTAATGGTGCAATTATATTTGCTTTAAATGATATACATTTTATGCCTTTAAGTTTTTGGAAAACAAAGGTTTTTGTTATCAGGAACGGAGTAAGTAGAGGACAAGTTGTAGTTTTTCATTTATTTATTTATTTATTTATTTATTTATTTTGTTGTTTAATAAAGGGAATTGTTTCAGAATTGGACATATCTTGAAAATATTTAGAAAAAAATCTGGGTGGCCTTAAAAAAGAAGTTGGAATTCAAAAAAGTTTTGATGCATGTCCTCATCATTTTTTCTTAAAAGAAAAATAATTCTAAGATCTTTATATCTATTTTCTGATTCTTCTTTGATATGTAGTTTTCTCAGTCTTCATTACTTTCATTTGAGATGCTCTCAGCTACCTTAAATTCATATTGGTGCTTAATAAATATAGTATAGCAAGAAACTTAGCTGTATGGTCATATACAATAAAGAAAAAGACCCTCAAAATACACTCACTTTTGTTTGCTAACTTGTATTTAACTTCCTTAAACAAAATCTCAAACCCAAATTTTGACGACTTTGGCATTTGCATAAAGGAACTTTAAATAAAAATGAGATTTACCAATGAATCCAGGAGCTGGTTTTTTGAAAAGATTAACAAAATAGATAGACCACTAATCAGGCTAACAAAGAAGAAAAGAGAAAAGAATCAAATAGACACAATAAAAAATGATAAATGGGATATCACCACTGATCCCACAGAAATACACACTAACATCAGAGATTACTATAAACACAAATAAACTAGAAAATCTAGAAGAAACGGATAAAAACCTGGACACATACACTCTCCCAAGACTAAAACAGGAAGAAGTTGAATCTCTGAATAGACCAATAACAAGTTCTGAAATTGAGGCAGTAATTAATAGCCTACCAACCAAAAAAAAAAAAAGTCCAGGACTAGACAGATTCACAGCTGAATTCTACCAGAGGTACAAAGAGGAGCTGGTACCATTCCTTCTAAAACTATTCCAAGCAATAGAAAAAAAAAAAAAAAAAAAAAGGGACTCCTCCCCAACTCTTTTTATGAGGCCAGCAGCATCCTGATACCAAAACCTGGCACAGACACAACAACAAAAAAAGAAAATGCTCAATAAAATACTGACAAACCAAATCCAGTAGCACATTAAAAAGCATATCCACCACAAATGAGTAGACTTCATTCCTGTGATGCAAGCCTAGTTCAACATACACAAATCAACAAATGTAATCCATCACATAAACAGAACCAATGACAAAAACACACACATGTTTATCTCAATAGACGCAGAAAAGTCCTTCAATAAAAGTTAACACCCCTTCAAGTTAAAAACACTCAATAAACTAGTTATTGATGGAACAAATCTCAGAATATTAACAGCTATTTATGACAAACCCACAGCCAGTATCATACTGAATGGGCAAAAGCTGGAAGCATTCCCTTTGAAAGCTGGCACAAGACAAGGATGCCCTCTCTCACCACTCCTATTCAACATAGTATTGGAAGTTCTGGCCAGGGCAATCAGGAAAGAGAAAGAAATAAAGATATTCAAATAGGAAGATAGGAAGTCAAATTGTCTCTGTTTGCAGATGACATGATTGTATATTTAGAAAACCCCATCGTCTCAGCCCAAAGACTCTTTAAGCTGATAAGCAACTTCAGCAAAGTCTCAGGATACAAAATCAATGTGCAAAAATCACAAGCATTCCTATACACCAGTAACAGACAAAGAGAGAGCCAAATAATGAGAGAACTCCTATTTAAAATTGCTACAAAGAGAATAAAATATCTAGGAATACAACTTACCAGGGAAGTGAAGGACCTCTTCAAGGAGAACGACAAACAACTGCTCAAGGAAATAAGAGAGGACCCAAACAAACGGAAAAACATTCCAAGCTTATGGAAAGGAAGAATCAATATCATGAAAGTGGCCATAGTGCCCAAATCAATTTATAGATTCAATGCTACTTCCATCAAGCTACCACTGACTTTCTTCACAGAAATAGAACAAACTACTTTACATTTCATATGGAACCAAAAAAGAGCCCATATAGCCAAGACAATCCTAAGCAAGAATAACAAAGCTGGAGGCATCATGCTATCTGACCTCAAACTATACTACAAGGCTACCGTAACGAAAACAGATTGGTACTGGTAGCAAAACAGATATATAGGCCAATGGAACAGAACAGAGGCCTCAGAAATTACACCACACATCTACAACCATCTGATCTTTGACAAACCTGACAAAAACAAGCAATGGGGAACGGATTCCCTATTTAATAAATGGTGCTGGGAAAACTGGCTAGCCACATGCAGAAAACGGAAACTGGACCCTTTTCTTACACCTTATGCAAAAATTAACTCATGATGGATTAAAGACTTCAACCTAAGACCTAAAACCATAAAAACTCTAGAAGAAAACCTAGGCAATACCATTCAGGACACAGGCATGGGCAAAAACTTCATGACTAAAACACCAAAAGCAAAGGCAAAAAAAAAGCCAAAATTGACAAAGGGGATCTAATTAAACTAAAGAGCTTCTGCACAGCAAAACAAACTATCATCACAGTGAACAGGCAACCTACAGAATGGGAGAAAATTTTTGCAATCTATCCATCTGACAAAGAGCTAATATCCAGAATCTATAAAGAACTTAAACAAATTTACAAGAAAAAAACAACCCCATCAGAAAGCGGGCAAAGGATATGAACAGACACTTCTCAAAAGAAGACATTTATGAGGCCAACAAACATATGAAAAAAAGCTCACCATCACTGGTCATTAGAGATATGCATCAAAACCACAATGAGATAGCATCTCATGCCAGTTAGAATGGTGGTCACTAAAAAGTCAGGAAACAACAGATGCTGGAGGGGATGTGCAGAAATAGGAATGCTTTTACACGGATGGTGGGAGGGTAAATTAGTTCCACCATTGTGGAAGACAGTGTGCCAATTTCTCAAGGATCTAGAACCAGAAATACCATTTGACCCAGCAATCCCATTACTGGACATATACCAAAGGGATTATAAATCATCCTACTATAATGACACATGAACACATATGTTTATTGCAGCACTGTCCACGATAGCAAAGAATTGGAACCAACCCAAATGTCCATCAATGATAGACTGGATAAAGAAAATTGACACATATACACCATGGAATACTATACAGCCATAAAAAAGAATGAGTTTGTGTCCTTTGCAGGAACATGGATGAAACTAGAAACCATCATTCTCAGCAAACTAACACAGGAACAGAATATCAAACACCACATGTTCTCACTGGTAAGTGGGAGTTGAACAATGAAAACATATGGGCACAGGGAGGGGGACATCACACACCAGGGCCTGTCGCGGGGTTGGGGGCAGGTGTAGGGATAGCATTAGGAGAAATACCTAATGTAGATGATGGGTTGATGGGTGCAGAAAACCACCATGGAACATGTATACCTATGTAACAAACCTGCACGTTCTGTACATGAATCCCATAACTTTAGTATAATTTTTAAAAAGAAAAAAATCATTCACTGACACTGCATAAATTGAAAATGAAATTTACTTAAAAATAATAATTCATGCTCTAAGACCAGAATTCTGTGTCTCAGCGAATAAGGTCGAGTATTAATCACAGTCCTAAACCAGGGCTTAAAGAACGTAGGCAGCACACAGTACCGTGGCTTCTCATCTGTTAAGCTTTCCTCCACCTGATCCCATGTGTCTGCCATAGATTATTATATACCGATTTAACAAATATTCTTCAGAATCAAATAGATGGAATAAAAAGGGATAAAGGGGATATCACCACCGACCCCACAGAAATACAAACTACCCATCAGAGAATACTATAAACACCTCTATGCAAATCAACTAGAAAATCTAGAAGAAATGGATAATTTCCTGGACACTTACACTCTTCCAAGACTAAACCAGGAAGAAGTTGAATCCCTGAATAGACCAATAGCAGGCTCTGAAATTGAGGCAATAATTAATAGCCTACCAACCAAAAAAAGTCCAGGACCAGATGGATTCACAGCTGAATTCTACCAGAGGTACAAGGAGGAGCTGCTACCATTCCTTCTGAAACTATTCCATTCAATAGAAAAAGAGGGAATCCTCCCTAACTCATTTTATGAGGCCAACATCATCCTGATACCAAAGCCTGGCAGAGACACAACAAAAAAAGAGAATTTTAGACCAATATCCCTGATGAACATCGATGTAAAAATCCTCAACAAAATACTGGCAAACCGGATTCAGCAGCACATCAAAAAGCTTATCCACCATGATCAAGTGGGCTTCATCCATGGGATGCAAGGCTGGTTCAACAAACACAAATCAATAAATGTAATCCAGCATATAAACAGAACCAAAGACAAGAACCACATGGTTATCTCAATAGATGCAGAAAAGGCTTTTGACAAAATTCAACAGCCCTTCATGCTAAAAACTCTCAATAAATTCGGTATTGATGGAACGTACCTCAAAATAATAAGAGCTATTTATGACAAACCCACAGCCAATATCATACTGAATGGGCAAAAACTGGAAAAATTTGCTTTGAAAACTGGCACAAGACAGGGATGCCCTCTCTCACCACTCCTATTCAACATAGTGTTGGAAGTTCTGGCTAGGGCAATCAGGCAAGAGAAAGAAATCAAGGGTATTCAGTTAGGAAAAGAAGAAGTCAAATTGTCCCTGTTTGCAGATGACATGATTGTATATTTAGAAAACCCCATTGTCTCAGCCCAAAATCTCCTTAAGCTGATAAGCAACTTCAGCAAAGTCTCAGGATACAAAATTAATGTGCAAAACTCACAAGCATTCTTCTACACCAGTAACAGACAAGCAGAGAGCCAAATCAGGAATGAACTTCCATTCACAATTGCTTCAAAGAGAATCAAATACCTAGGAATCCAACTTACAAGGGATGTGAAGGACCTCTTCAAGGAGAACTACAAACCACTGCTCAGTGAAATCAAAGAGGACACAAACAAATGGAAGAACATACCATGCTCATGGATAGGAAGAATCAATATCGTGAAAATGGCCATACTGCCCAAGGTTATTTATAGATTCAATGCCATCCCCATCAAGCTACCAATGAGTTTCTTCACAGAATTGGAAAAAAACTGCTTTAAAGTTCATATGGGACCAAAAAAGAGCCCTCATTGCCAAGACAATCCTAAGTCAAAAGAACAAAGCTGGAGGCATCATGCTACCTGACTTCAAAGTATACTACAAGGCTACAGTAACCAAAACAGCATGGTACTGGTACCAAAACAGAGATATAGACCAATGGAACAGAACAGAGTCCTCAGAAATAATACCGCACATCTACAGCCATCTGATCTTTGACAAACCTGAGAGAAACAAGAAATGGGGAAAGGATTCCCTATTTAATAAATGGTGCTGGGAAAATTGGCTAGCCATAAGTAGAAAGCTGAAACTGGATCCTTTCCTTACTCCTTATACGAAAATTAATTCAAGATGGATTAGAGACTTAAATGTTAGACCTAATACCATAAAAACCCTAGAAGAAAACCTAGGTAGTACCATTCAGGACATGGGCATGGGCAAGGACTTCATGTCTAAAACACCAAAAGCAACAGCAGCAAAAGCCAAAATTGACAAATGGGATCTCATTAAACTAAAGAGCTTCTGCACAGCAAAAGAAACTACCATCAGAGTGAACAGGCAACCTACAGAATGGAAGAACATTTTTGCAATCTACTCATCTGACAAAGGACTAATATCCAGAACCTACAAAGAACTCAAACAAATTTACAAGAAAAAAACAAACAACCCCATCAAAAAGTGGGCAAAGTATATGAACAGACATTTCTCAAAAGAAGACATTCATACAGCCAACAGACACATGAAAAAATGCTCATCATCACTCGCCATCAGAGAAATGCAAATCAAAACCACAATGAGATACCATCTCACACCAGTTAGAATGGCAATCATTAAAAAGTCAGGAAACAACAGGTGCTGGAGAGGATGTGGAGAAATAGGAACACTTTTACACTGTTGGTGGGATTGTAAACTAGTTCAACCATTATGGAAAACAGTATGGCGATTCCTCAAGGATCTAGAACCAGATGTAACATATGACCCAGCCATCCCACTACTGGGTATATACCCAAAGGATTATAAATCATGCTGCTATAAAGACACATGCACACGTATGTTTATTGCGGCACTATTCACAATAGCAAAGACTTGGAATCAACCCAAATGTCCATCTGTGACAGACTGGATTAAGAAAATGTGGCACATATACACCATGGAATACTATGCAGCCATAAAAAAGGATGAGTTTGTGTCCTTTGTAGGGACATGGATGCAGCTGGAAACCATCGTTCTTAGCAAACTATCACAAGAACAGAAAACCAAACACCGCATGTTCTCACTCATAGGTGGGAACTGAACAATGAGATCACTTGGACTCGGGAAGGGGAACACCACACACCGGGGCCTATCATGGGGAGGGGGGAGGGGGGAGGGATTGCATTGGGAGTTATACCTGATGTAAATGATGTGTTGATGGGTGCTGACGAGTTGATGGGTGCAGCACACCAACATGGCACAAGTATACATATGTAACAAACCTGCATGTTATGCACATGTACCCTAGAACTTAAAGTATAATAATAAAAAAATAAAAAATAAAAAATAAAAAAATAAAAAAATAAAAATAGATAAATATTCTTCAGAACACTAAACTAAAAACCATTTTTACCTATCTTTCAATGAAAATATCTTTTAGAAGAAGTTATGTGGCATCTATTTAAATTGCCAATTTTTCTGGTAACCATCCTTTTACTCTCTGTATACAAGAATTCAATTTTTAAAAAATTTTTAGATCCCAAAATAAGTGATAAATAATTATAATTCTATATCTGGTTCTAGAAATCATTTTTTACAAACTTTTTAATAATGAAACTTTTATTAACCTGACTGAAATACTCTTCAAAGAAACATTAGCCAGTGAACTGCAGGTTGAAAATGCTCTAATAATATGCACATTGTGATTATTTTCAAGATTGTCACAAATAAGCCATAGAGCAATCAGGGTCAATTCACGGAAATAATCCCTTGATGCTCAGCCATGGTATGAACAAATTTTCTAGAACACTTAGAAATATTAAAATTCTTATGGTTGAACATAATCAATAAAATGGTATAGTTTATTACTTTAGAAAAATCTGAATGAGAAAAATCATTCCTACCATAAACTACTGATAATTAAGTAATCTTTCAAAAATTTTTTCTTTCCATTATAAATTAGAATACCTGTAATTTCTAAAATGCTTCAGCTACATGTTATAAAGTCTAAAAGGTTGTTATACATTAAATATGTTTAATGATGACAGATCTATTGAAGGATTTACTATCTTGATACATAATGTCCAGTCATCATAGGTAACAGATATTAAGTGGTACAGATCAACTGACTAGAGAAAACTAAGGGTTGATCCTGTAATTTTCATGAGAAATAGACATATTCCAAAGTAACTTTTTGACACCACTGGGAAACTGTGAACTCATTTTCTAGAAAATTCCGTTTTATTAAGTTTGAATATTCTCATTTATTATAGCTATCTGATATACACAATAATGTTTAATATATAGACTTTTGTAATTTTCATATACAAGAAACTACCACAAACTGAATCAAAAGAGAACCAGACATTTGGAGATCTAGTTTACTATCTATTCCTTAAAAGTATAGCACTCCTATTGAAACAGTCACACAAATCTATAATGAGTAAACTACATCCATTGAATGACTTTCAGTTTGTTTTAATAAAAATTTCAGACAGCTATTTAAAAATCAGTGTAATTAGAAATATGTTTATTTTCTCTTCTTTATGCAAAATCCATGTAGTCATTCAGATTAATCCTTTTCATTTGAATTTCATTAACTCTGCCTTGAATAATTATATCCTTCTGAGTTCTGATGTGTACAAATCCTGTCTAACCTTTTGAAAATCAACTTGCTTTTGTTAATGTTCTTTACCACCTTATATCATTACAGATACTCATGCATCATTAGCAAGGCAATGCTATAATCTGACTAATTCATTTTATTTCTTTGTGTTTATTTTCATTTTTAGCTATATATACCCCAAATAATACACTAGCCTCATTTTCTAGAAACAAAAAAGATATGTGAAAGAAACCATAAAATGCCTATTTTTATTTAAAAACGAAAAGTTCAGTCAATGCTTAATGATTGTTATAGAACAAAAGGATGATTTGTATGATCTAAACTTGAAGTCAAAACAGTTTTGAGATTTTGAGCTGTGTAAGTAGGCACAGGTATCACTCACAATGCTTTATATAAACTTTCATTTTTCTGAAACTTTAGTTATCACATTCTTTTCATTACATAAAATTTGTTTCTTGAAGGGCCATAACTGCATAGGATAAAAGCAATCCTGTTTTGACACAAATGGTGCATTATGTCTAGGTTTTTAAACAAAATGTTTTCCTCCATGATTTAAAAGACTTCTCTCTCCTTTAAATGCATTGAGGTTACTGACCCATTTGAGTTATGAGGTCAAAGAAACTCAAGAAGAAAAATGTACTATATGACATATTATTACGACATATGCCACAAAAATAACTACATATCTCATAAAAATATGGCACATGAAAAATATATCAATGCATCAAAAGTCTAACAAAAAAAAATAGACTATTACCTTGACCAAAAACAGGAAAACAGTGATGGAGCCATTTTTTTTTAACTTCATTGGTGTTAATGAAGATGAAGATAAGCAAATCCTCAAAGTAAGAAGATTTATTAATGATTTACTGTGAGCTATAATATGAAAATCTATGAGCCATAATATGAAAGTATGTCAGTTTATATCTGATTATCTTTCCTCAAAAGGACATTCTTAAATATTATGGATTATTTAAAAGTAATAACACAATGATATGTAAATCCAAAATAGGACTGCAGGCTTTAAGTAGGTTCTGATGGGCCATAATTGGAAAGACTTAAGTTTTCTTAGACAAGTAGCTCTGTTAGCCTCACAAGTCTTCAGAGAAAGACAAGTTTCCTTCTAGGAATCATTACAGTAATAAAGACAGTTGAGGGATTTTTTATTTATTTCCCCTGGATAATTATAATAGACATTATAAGCATAAAAATGCAAATCACAATAAAATTTGGCAAAAATATTGTATCAGTCCAGAGTAATTAAAAAGCCCTCAAACAATAAAGCATACAAACAAAAGAATATGATGCAGATGAGATGGGTATCATTTATAATCTGCATTGTCACTGTTTTGGATGCATATAATGGCATGACAGTAACAGCATTCTGACAGTACTTCATTTTGTATGTTTTAGTCAAACCACTGGATCAAGTCACTGGGTAAAAAGACCTTGAATAATCAATCTAATGAGTCTAAGCATATTGGTTACGACCCTGCATAGAGAAAACAGCAATGAGAGAGTGTTTGCTCTTATGTGATCTCCCCCTTCCTATTGCATCATCTATAAAATTGCTTATGTGAAGCTATGTAACCAAAAAAAGGGCATGTCCACCTCAGAATAATTATTAAGAATTGATAAAGGGAATATAATTTATTCCCTTGTTTAAAAATGAATAAAACTCACTAAAATACATAAAATAATCAAGGTAAAATATGAAAGAAAATCATCCTTTATACCCATATTATTTTTCTAAAATTAGAATAAATTTTTAAAGCAGGGCAGGCTGTCAGTGAAAAAGATATGCAGATGATGCTGGATTTGCCAGTCTTTAAATACACCCTACTTCTAGAAGGCCAGGTATAAATAGCATCCTATATAAAAGGTCTGGACAGACCTGCTCATTGACCTGCCTCATGTTGATTCTTACTTCCTACACCATGAAATTTACCTAATTCCTCAGGGCCAAGCTCAATTACTATATAATTAAGCTGATAAACTGAATCTGGAAAATGTGTTAATGCCTTATAGTGGTTTAAAGTCTTTTCTTTCAAAGGACAACATTTGCATTTTTATAAAGGTTTTCAAAGAATTAACATAAATTATTAACTTGATAAAATTTCAGTCACTAAGTATGGCCTGTGAAAGAAGAGAAAGAAAACGGCTTTGTTTGCCACCATGATAAGCATCAATATATAAGCACCAACAATCATGGCCTGCCTTGTAAAACCATCTCCAAAAAATAACCTATGAATTAATAGATAAGGTTATATACCCTAGCCAACTTATAAGGCAGCAAACAATAAATGCAGCAAAGACTCATGCCTAGTATCTAGCATACAGTATGTTATCAAAAATATCTGTTGGATAAATTAATGAAGAAACCAGTATCAACTTAACAGGATAATTATAAGACAGACATGTGGCTAGAATTGCCAGGATCTACATTTATAATATAATTTATATTTAGGAATATTCAGAATTCAAACAGGAATATTTTCCTCATTTCATAATGCAATCTTTATTGTCATAGATTTAAAAGGCATATCTGATTTCACTATGTCACATTTCTCCAATTCATAGCACATTAGCTACATGCTACTGTACATGCATGTTTAGGTTCTTAAGTTGTCGTTTAGGTATTAATGTAACTCATTATACATGAATACAAACATAAGCAATTATTTGAGATAATGATACATAGACAATATTAGAATATACTAATTTTAGCTTCTTCATGGGTGTCACAATGTCTATTAGCAAATTGAAGGCTATGAGAAGACTCGTATTAAAAAATCATTTTCTTGTGATAGTTTGCTAAGAATGATGGTTTCCAGCTGCATCCATGTCCCTACAAAGGACGCAAACTCATCACCGCATGTTCTCACTCATAGGTGGGAACTGAACAATGAGATCACTTGGACTCGGGAAGGGGAACATCACACACTGGGGTCTATCATGGGGAGGGGGGAGGGGGGAGGAGGGAGGGATTGCATTGGGGAGTTATACATGATATAAATGATGAATTGATGGGTGCTGACGAGTTGATGGGTGCAGCACACCAACATGGCATAAGTATACATATGTAACAAACCTGCACGTTATGCACATGTACCCTAGAACTTAAAGTATAATAAAAAAAAAAATAAAATAAAATAAAATAAAATAAAAAAAAAAATAAAAATAAAAAAATAAAAAAAAAAAAAATCATTTTAATCTTTGATAACTCTTCCCAAACTCTTCTTATAAAAGTTTTCCTTTATACAGCCAGTACATACTTTTTATTGTAAGCTATTCCAAAATGTCACCTTGGGAATACTTGTTATAGCAATCTTTTTTTATGTTGACAAGCAAATTGAACCCTCCCTTCACCCCACACACATACCTATACTTAATTCAGTGTGAAAATAAAAATAACACAAGAAAAAATAAGTATGGAAATACCTTAAATTCTGCAGTTATATTTCACACTACTATATCACTTTTAACTTCTGTTGCCTTGTGGATCTGTCAACTTGAGTAGATTTTTCAGAATAAACTCACACTTTTATTTCTATACTACATTTATCACACCCCTCAGAAAATGTAAACACTATCTCTAGATTAATGTGGCAACTCAGTATCTATGTCTAAATATGCATGTGCCATAATTATGTTTTTCAATAAAGTATTCTCTTTATTAGAAATGTGAGTGACAGTAAAGATGCCTATAATTACACTATCCAGTATGGTAGTCATTAACTACACTTGACTAAAGAAATGTAAATCTAAATTATTTAAAAGGAAATACAATTAAAAATTTAGTACATCTGTTTTTACTAGCCGTGTTTTAAGTTCTCAGTAGCCTCAATAGCTACTTTATTGGACAGTGTAGATATAGAACATTGTCATCATCTCAGAAAGGTCTATTGGACAGTGCTAATCTACAGAATAATACATTTTATTTATAGATAAGGTTAATACCAAAGTATGTTCTGTAATGGTTTTATTATTCTACTCAGTCTCTATCCAAAGGGCTGTCTAGCACTTAATGTGTTTAAAATTACCTAATGGGCACTCAATTAATATTCTTTTATAATGGCAATCATAAAAGAAACACTTCTTTTTCAAATTGCTTATTAAAAATATAACAATGTGTTCTATTTTAAACAATGTGAAAACGAAGATTATATGAATAATTCTAATGCTAGTATTATATCTATCAGAAAATATTTGTAGCCTAGTTTTTTCACAAAGGTAATTTTGACAGGCTACTAAATCCAAATTAAAATGTCACTACTTAAATAAAAATAGACATAAACTGGCATTAATAGTGAAAAAATAAGAGACTTAGAGAATAGATCTAGGATACCTATCAAGCAACTATAAGTACCAGAATGAGAAAAGAGAAGAGATGGAAGATTTGTAATAATTGAAACGATCATAATAGAAAATTTTCCAGAGCTAAAGAAGTTATTAATATTAATTGGTTATTTAAAATATTACCCAAGTGCAAAAAAAGAATTAAAGAATAAATGGTGGCTCACAACTGTAATCCCAAGCACTTTAGGAGGCTGAGGTGAGAAGATTACTTGATTCCAGGAGTTCAAGACCAGGCTGGGCAACACAGTGAGACACCATCTCTACAACGAATGCTTTAAAAATTAGCCAGTCACGGTATTGATTGCCTGTAGTCCCAGCCACTCAGGAGGCCGAGGCAAAAGGATCTCTTGAGCCTAGGAGTTGGAGGCTGTAGTGAGCTATGATTGCATCGCTGCACTCCAGCTTAGGCAATAGCAGGACCCTGTCTCAAAAATAAAATAAAATAAAATAAAATAAAATAAAATAAAATAAAATAAAATAAAATAAAAATAGGGACACATTTTAGAAACATTTAGAATTATATCTTAATGAAATTTCTGTGCTTCAATGGGTGGGGCAGAGAGCATCCTTAGAGTTTGAGAGAAAGAAAAAAGGTTAAATACAAATAAATATTTGGACTAGAAGCAGACTTTACGCTATAAACAACAGTAGCTTGAAGACAGCTGAAACAAGAAAACAATGGAAAATGGAAGACAATTGTTCATAACCTACAGAGACTACTAAAAAAAGAGGAGAGATATTGAAGAATGTTACTATCCAATAAATCCATCACGATGACTGCCAAGTAAAGATCATTTTGAAAATGCAAGGTTTACAAAGTTTACATCCTTTATGTTTTTATGAGAACATTTCTCATGTGTTCCAACCAAATTAAAAATGAAGTACTGTTGGCCCTCTGTATCCATGGGTTCCACATTTGTGGATTTAACCAACCATGGATCAAACATATTTGCAAAAATACACGGATGGCTGTGTCTGCACTGAACATGTACAAACACTTTTATTGCCATTATTCCCTAAACAATACTGCATAACAACTATTTACACAGCATTTACACTGTATTGGGTACTATAATCTAGAGATGATTTGAAGTGCTCAGGAGGGTGCCCATAGTTACATGCAAACACTATGCCATTTTGTATAAATAATTTGAGTGTTCTTGAATTTTGATATCTGTGGGGCGGTCCTGAAACCAGTGCCCCACAGACACTGAAGGATGATTGTATAATAAAGATTTCAAAGCAAAGAGAAATAAAGGGTACAAAAGAAAACAGTGATAGGAAATAAACCTTGTGTGGTTTTTGGTCATATTTTATGAAGTGATAGTGTAATTTAAGTAATAACATGACATCTTGAACTAGATATGTGATACTACAAGTGAAAACAATAGTTGTCAGGAACTAAACTTCTAAATTATTTGTTTTTAAAAGATTTTGCCTTTGATTGAAAATAATGAGGAGTTGACTAAGTAAATCATCTTGGTGATGAGGGCATTGTTCTTATTTAATTTTGGCGCAACACTACAGAAATATAGGCATAAAATTGTTGTTCAAAATAGGAAACAGCACTAATAAAATGCAAGTACAAAGTGTAACTTATAGATAACCTATAAGTGCAGGAAGAGATGCAGTAGAGTGCAGTGAAGAAGATGATGAATTATAAAATTATAGACAAGGGATAAGAGTAAATAAAATGATAAAATAATGACCATCAATATGACAAGGAATTAAACCAGATACACAGTTATAAGAGTTATAACAAAAACGAAGTTGGTTAAAATGTCTCATCTAAAGATGAAATATCTATCATTCTATTTTATATGTTCACAAGATCAAGCACGAATTAGTAAGAACATGTGATATTTGTCTTTATAGATATCAAAGGCTGCGAAGAGTGCAGGTGGGCGGAATGAGTGAAGAGAGATTGGTTACTGGGTACAAACACACAGTTGCATAGAAAGAGTAAGTGTTAATGTTTGACAGAAGAGTAGGGTGACTATAATCAACAACAATGTATTGTATATTTCCAAATACCTAGAAGAGAGGACTTGAACTATTCCCAACACATAGAAATGATAAATACTTGAGATGATGGATACCCTAAGTATCCTGACTTAATCATTATACATTCTATGCATATAACAAAATATTACATGTACCCTACAAAGATGTAAAAATATTTGTATAAATAAAAAGACAAAATATTCTAGTTTAAAATGCACACTCCATCTATAGGCTGTTTTTACAAGAAACATAAAAATACAAAGTCACGATGCTGCGTTAATGACAGGTGATTTAGAAAATCATTTTTTAAAAAGTGAAAGTCAAAATAATAGTATTAAATGAAGTATAGTTCAAGGCCAAAAAGCACTAAATGTGTCTCAGAGAACGCTTGTAATGATAAAAATCACACTTTCTCCCAAAGTACAGCAGTCATTAATTGCTATGCCCCAAACATTTGGCTGCATTCTACATAAGGTAAAAATTACTAGAAATAAAAGGACAGTATGACACAATCATAGCTGCAATTGGTACCTTACATACACCTCTTCCATCATTTGTTAGATTAAAATAGACAAAAATAAAAATAAAAAGAATAGAGGTGCTTTTAAACCGACAAGCTAAATTTAATCCGTATTTTGTGGACACTGGAGAAAGTATATTCTCCTATTTTACTGGGACATTAAAAAAATATATATAGAGGAAATTTTTAAAAGGATCAAACATAAAGATTTGACAGACTACCTTTTCTAATCAAAATATAATAATCCAGAAATGTAGAAGAATAATAGAATACACTTTGATTCATCTTCTAAGACTTGCACAAAGAAAGTATAAGATCTATATACATTACCTGGGAACATGTTTCTAATTGACTGTTATATTTAAAATAATACACAGAATAAAGCAATATTTTTTAAAAACTAAAATATGTGTATATATACTATTCATTGGTAAGAATGCATAGTATATGGAATATAGTACAAAGAGATAAGACTAAACTGTAGATTTTTTTTTTTTTTTTTTTTTTTTTGCTTCAGTGGGGGAAGAATCTGCAGAAGGAAGAAATGAAGAGTAAAGTTTCCTTAATCTACCTTTGTATTAATTGAACTATTAAACTAATACCATAATACATTTAAAATAATCATACAGAGCTCTGAACTAGGACAAAAGAGTAGACGCAAAAAGACACAGATTTCAGGGTAAATACAGTCTTTATATAACATATTTATCAGCAGGCATGGCCCTTTCTAATTGACTTCATTGTTCATAATAGACTTCACTTCTATTCAAGCTGTAGGCAGGCATGTACTACTAATTGGCTCCCAATATTATGGAAGCATAGACTAAGACAAAATTCATAAGGGAGAATGAAAGCATTTTGAAACAGTTTCACATCATCACCTAAAACAGTATCGGTGCCCCTCACTGCATACCCAATTGACAGATGAGTTGTGGCAAAGACTGGTGGTTGCGGTTGCCCATGAAGTAAAGAGAATTATTTTTAGGTGCCTGAGATTCTTGGAGATGAGGAAATTTAACAGCCAATGGCTAATAGCACTCTTATGTGAAAGCATCCAATATTCGATATATTTTAACTGATCTTAAGTACTCTTTTATATTTTTTATTTTTATTTTTTGAGATGGAGTCTCACTCTGTTGCCCAGGCTGGAGTGCAATGGCACAATCTTGGCTCACTGCAATCTACACTTCCCGGGTTCAATTTATAAGCAACTAATTAAATAAGCATTACTAATGAGAAAAATACTCAAGCCAAAGTAAATATTTAGCTAAGGATATCATAATCCATAAAAATGGAGCTTTTTGTTTGCATCTGAAATGACTGCTTCAAATCTCCCCATGTATTTGAAGCCAATTTGCTAAGCTGAAAAGTTTTCCTCTTTGGCCTGACACATTAGACCATCTTTATTTACATGTCCTTAACTTGAAGGGACACTAATGATGCTGTGATATATTGATAATAGTATTTACAAAATTATCTGACCTAATTCCAAATAACAAGTTTGAGAATTACCCTGCATTCTATTCTTTGAAATATTCACAATGATTTAATGTACCTGCAATAAAAAGCAGGTAGTTAAAAACACAACTTTCAACTAAAAGATAGAGAATAACCTACAAAAATCATCTTGATGAGTTCAGAGGGCATTTTCTTCAAAGCCAAAGGGCATATTTTGCAAAGTAACTTAATAGATGTAAATAGCATATAACATATAGCATAGCTACATAAATAAGCATATGTGTAACATATATGAATACATTTATTTGTGCCTATGTACTCTCAGATGTAAATATAGAGATGTAAGTCAGCCAGCAGCAGTGGTATGTGATTCAGGAAGCTAATATGCCATATGGCATTATGTATTAAACACTTTTGCACATAGTAGGTAAGATAATAAAGATTCTCGGGCTGGGCGCCATGGCTCACACCTGTAATCCCAGCACTTTGGGAGGTCGAGGCAGGCAGATCATTTGAGGTCAGGAGTTCAAGACCAGCCTGGCCAACATGGTGAAACCCTGTCTGCATTAAAAAAATATATATATAAAAGTTAGCCAGGCATGGTGGCGGGCACCTGTAATCCCAGCAACCCAGGAGGCTGAGGCAGGAGAATCACTTGAACCTGGGAGGTAGAGGTTGCAGTGAGCCGAGATCATGCCACTGCACTCCAGCCTGGGTGACAGGGTGAGAATCTGTCTCAAAAAAAAAAAAAAAAGAAAAAAAAAATCTTCACCTAACTATATGAATAAACTATAAACACTAATTATTTGTTCTGTCTCCCTTCCTCCATCCCTCCCTCTCTCATCTGTGTTGGCCTGTGCTAAATTGTTTCCCTACACCATGTGTCCCTACATATAGGTTCTTTTTCACCTTACTACCAGGCTGCAGCTATTATCTCCTGTTTCAGTCATTTATTCCTTCTGTCCCATTTTGGCTTCAAAGCTACGAGGGGCCAAAAAAAAACAAGATAATTAAGTTTATTAGAATTACCTCTTCAATCAGAGCAAAATTTTAAAAAAATCTCCAAAAAAGAATTTGCAAATTCATTTCATAATGAAATATAAGTAAGCTTTGGACTTCATGAATCTTAAAAAATAAATTTTGGGAATCCAGAGGCCTTTTGTTTTACTCCGTTCCTGATTCCTGGCTGTGTTGCAGGTAAATTAAAATGATGTCCATCTGACCTCTGAATAAATGAAGTGCCACTGTGTGTATAGAAACTGTTGTATTTAATATTATTTTCCCAAAATAATAGTTTGCCAGGTTATAACTTTGCAAAATATAATAATCACTGAACAAAACCATTTTTCTCTTACTCAAGATTATGCTCAATTCTTTTTTAAAAGTTTTGAGAATTTACTGACACCTTAGGCTTAATGTACTCTACTTTACAATCAAGGTAGTTTCTCCTAAAATAGCTCGTTCCCTGTCAATGTTCCAGGAAATAATAGTCATTGTATTATCCCATGGCAAGGATTCCAATATAAAATTGTACTGTTCTGTCCAGTGAATTTATAAGCTTTAACTCTAAAAAATCATATTCACACAATCAATTTTCTCTCCATTTTAGATCATATATTTTGAAAAGATAATTAACTGAGAACTTGGATATATCTGTTCCTCCCCACAATCTCCTTGTAAAAGCAGCTACAAGAGAAATAAAGTATTTTACTAAATAAAAAAAAAAAACAACTTTTTTTTCACTTCTCAAAACTTTTCAGAATACAGATTTCATTTGCTTATTTTGTATCCAAATTATTTTTTTAAATAATAATTAACTAAAATGATGAATGTTAGAGTGTTGTCAATCACAGATAATTATGTTAATTATTAGTCCTTATGATTATTGGGAAATGAAGAATGTAATAAAAGCATGCATAATAACGTTAATGCATTGTATTTAAGTTTTTGATCTTGATGCATTGTTTTCAATTATGAAAAGGACAGAAAATATAATACTTCTGTTTTGAAGTAATTTATTTTTGGATTCCAAATATCATCAATAAATGATACTACTGTGAGTTCTTTTTAACACTGAAACAAAAATAGATTCAAATACAGAGGATAAAAATATTTGTACACAAGCAATACCATTTTTGTACCTTTATTATTTGTGTTAAC
Source organism: Rhinopithecus roxellana (assembly GCF_007565055.1). Lineage (NCBI taxonomy): Eukaryota > Metazoa > Chordata > Mammalia > Primates > Cercopithecidae > Rhinopithecus > Rhinopithecus roxellana. The sequence goes on from NC_044555.1 coordinate 3,283,600, forward strand.
ATTGAACAATATTAGACAAATGTTGTGATACCCTAATTCTACTATTTTTGTGTATTTTTTCTTGTTTTTGCTCCTCACATGTGACAAAATAAATTCAAGAATGTTATTTCAGTGGATACTTGTTATGGGGCCAGGACTGCTTGCCCAACAAGCCATACAAATAGGAGGTGACGGTTTTCATGCTTTCTCTTCCTCATTCTGAAACTTCAAGCAACCGAAAAAGAAACCTAGCAGAAATGGTATTCCTTCATGTAAATAAGTTTCTCTAAGTTGGTTTTTTAAGGACATTGTATTTCATAGGTCAATAACAATATTATTAAAAAAAAACTATTAGGGAACATCACAAAAGCTCTGCCCCTTACTTTTTCTAGTAAAGGACATTGTAATGAAATGAGGAGAAAGAAAAAGAAAGGCCATTTTAATACCTCCAAAACTGTTGAAACCCATAATTTTGAAAGAAAGGACAATTCTTGCATTAAACAACTTTGCTTTATGAAAAGCTAAACAAAAATTGCTTTTTTTCTTTTCCTTATGGACCATTGAAAACTTCTGGACCATGGCAGACTGGCATTAGGATACCATTGACATAAAAATATAGAACAATCAACTCTGAAACTGCAGGGAATTCCACAGGAAGATGTTATACATTCATTCATTCAATCATTCATTCCACATATTTTCATTAAATACCTGCTCTGTGATAGAGTCTATGTCTCGGGGAAATAGTAACTAACAAGACAGAATAGGCTCCTGCCTTCATCAAGCCTACATTCTAATGACAGGAGACAAATTATAAACAAGTTAACATACAAAGATAACATTTTCAGATTGCAGTAAATATTAGAAGGGAAATGCCTAGCTCATGTTCTAAAGCATGATGGCTAAGGGTAGAAGGGATGCTGTGAACAACATAAAACAGGTTGTTGAAGGCAGGCCACCTGTGGAGATAATGTTCATGCTGCATCTTGCAATGTGACAGGAGACCAGCAAGGAAATATCCAGAAATAGAGACCCAAGTCAAAGGAAACATAATTGCAATGACATAAAGTAGAAGACATCTTGGCAAGTTTAAAGAAGAGGAGGGCTTTGTGGCAGATTAAAGAGACCCTTTCCCATTAGGGAGGTCAACGTATGAAGAGGACTAGATCTCTTAATTGTCCACATATGAAATACTCGAGTGTATCTATGAAGAAACGAAAACATAGTGACTGATATTACTCATGTTTCATGTGTGTTTGATTGTCTCGATACTAATCAGTTAACACATTTTGAGCATTATACAGGTCACAGATGGAGTTATATGTTATAGATAACTCTATTTGTTATGTAATTCATTTATTTTTCATCACCCAGATATTCTATTAACTAAGAAAGCACTAATTATTACGGAAAATTATGGATCTCCTGGAACTTTCCCCGTTAATTTATCTGGCAAGAAGTACCCATGCACTAATATCCAGAAAAACAGTTAACAATGCCTCCAAATTATCTGAACATCTTAAGTTTGTACAGATATGGGCACTTGGATTATATTTAATCCATGCATCTTTCATCCATGGATTAGTCACCGCTAAATATAGCTTTCCTCTGTTTTACATGTGCTAAAATAGCTATTTAAGAATTTTAAAAACTGCTCATGATTATAGCATATGGTGCTAAATTTGAGAACGCAATCAACTCGGACTTCCATTTAGTTCTCTTGGCTGTTACTAAATGGGTGCTAAACTATACTCAAAAGATTAAATAAAGGGTAAAAATGATAGAATGTTTTTAAGCAAAATTATATTATATAATAAAGGCTCCATGAATTTGTATTGTTCATAAAACTAAATTTTAAACATATTTTAATATTTCAAAAGCAACTGGATCATAAAGGAGGGCAGGAGAATTAACAGATAACTTAGCAAACTTGAAATTATAATCCTTCTTATTTTTTCAAAATCAAAGTGGAAAACAATATACACTTGAATTGATTTTATTCATCTGTTCTCAGAATATGTTCCATACAATGAGAGTCTTAAGTAATCATTGAAGAATCAGAATGACTCACAGATGGTGCAAGTGATTTAATTATTTTTAACCAGTTGTTCTGGACATGCTCAGAAGGATATTTCCAACCCCACTGCAGAAGCCATCTGAGCTCCCTTCCAGCTGGTGTTCCATATTTTCAAAGCAAATTTAGATTGGAGAAAATTACACTTTTTATTGTTGTGTTGCAAAGGGAGGTCAAATTGCTGTGTATAAATTCTTGTTCTTTTTTCCCTTCATTGTATGAGTTATATTTATCAAATATCACGTCTTTTGTATGATTGCTATGGATTTGCCAATGTTATTTTACGTTCTGTGTTGTCTGGCACATAGGAGGCACTAGATAAATGTTTATTCAATGAAAGAAATACCAATTCAGTGTATTCAAAATAAAACTTGAATTTATTTCTAGACTCACAGTAAGTGTATGGAGTTACCATTTAACTGCATTCTCAGCATTATTGGGAGACTCCCATTAAAAATGAACCAAAAAAAGGAAGAAACCAATAAAATAAAACAATATCGCTATCACTACCCCCACCAGCAAAAAAACAACATCAACAAAACTCTGTGTTAATTCAATAAGTAAAACTACATCTTGATGCTGGAACCTCTGCCCCTAATTTTATGGGATCTTAGGAAAGCTGCTTGACAAATTTTCATCTTTTTAGGCTATTATAAGCATAAGAGATACCCTTCGTAAAAATTTAGTCTTGCATATTTCATAATGCGGAATGATGGTAATATGCAAGAAACATAACTGATATGTGTAGTCATTTCCATTATGCTAAGAAAAGGGAATGGAATATGGATATCCCATTAATGTCCATAGTCACAATGAGAAGTAACAAACTGTTTCCAAATAGTTCTATCAAATGTAACCATTTTTCAAGGTTGTAGAATTCCAAGGAAGATAATACTAATTTTAGCGAACCAAGTTACTTCATCTGATGCCAAAAATGAGTTATATTTATTTTACTTTTATCAGTAACACTATATGATAGTAAAACTGCACGTATCAATAATTCATCACTTAATTTTGTATTTACATCCAATATTTCTGAAAAATATACAATTCGTAGATTTTACCATCAATATTTCCTAAAGAATGTGCTAAATTTCCACTTGATAGAAAAATTTGACAGTGTATTACTATGTTTTTTCTTATGTTTATTAATATATTTAACAAGTTGCATGACTGTAGTCTATTAGTGTAACTTTAATTCAGAAGATAAAAATTGTAAATCTAACATAGCCATAATCTAACTATAAAATAATTGTGAATAGTGAATCTAGCTTGACACATTTATTCTGCTATTGGTATTTAATGTGCTACTTGAAGCCATTCATTTGAGACAATATTCAAGAGGTAATATGTTGTACAAATCACATATAAATGGTAAATTTGTTTAAACTTTCAAGAATACTAAATTGTAATTAACATCTTATTTTGTACATAGTGATGGCGTTGGCCTAGAGATATTCAGAAAACACAAAATCCTATGTTCATATAGTTACTTACTACCCTTAGTGAGTTCAATTACTGTTCTTAAGTCTCAGTTTTCTGTTGAATTATTTGCTTTAATCTTAACAGCTTATGTATTTATTTTTTCCTCTACTATTCAAAAATTGTATTCTATCAATTTAATGGTTACTATAAAATTCTTAACATGCACAAGAAATTTCATTCTAAGCACAGGAGAATCTTCAAATGGCTTTATTCATTATTGATTACTTATTTTATGAATTAAACAAATATATACTGTGCACCTAGCTAATGTTTTGGGTGTTGAGGAAACAGTATTGCAAAAAAAAAGACAAATTTTTTTTGTATTGTTGGGTTGGAGGTCTAGTTCCAGATAGGGAGATAAATACTCAAGAAGATAAACAGGGAAAATATTGAGAACTTTCCAGGTCATGCACTTTATTGACAAAAATAAATGGGGAAAGCATGGATACAAAGTGTGTGTGTGTGTGTGTGTGTGTGTGTGTGTGTGTGTGGTGAGTACACATGAGAGAAATTCACTGAGAAAAACACTTTTGAGTAAAGGAGTTAAGGCAGAAATGGAAAGAGCCACATGGATAAACGGGGGAGGATTATTTTAGGCAGAGGTAGCACACAATGCAAAGGGTGCATGTCAGATCTGTACAAACAGCAGCAAAGGGGTCAGTATAGGTGGAGCAGAGGTAAAGTATTAAGAGATAAGGCCTGAGAGTTAAGAAGTGGCCAGCCAGGTCAGATAACCCTTGAAGTTCATGAAGGGTTTTGGATTTCACTTTAAAATAGATGGGAATTCATTGAACGGTTATGATCAGATTTAAACATGATTTATATTTTCAAATGTTGTCCCTGTTTATTGTGCAGAGATAGTCTAAAGAAAGCATGCATAGATTTTTTTTCCCTGAAAATTTGAAAGAACAGTGCTTCCACTGCATTTGAGGGGAGAAGAATAATTATGTTTAATCAAGTCATGAGGTCGGATGAAAATAGCAAGACATATATAGAATAAATAAAAATGGCAAGTGCCCAAGGACTGAGCACTGAGGCATTTCAGTATTAGAGAAGTAGGTACTACCTATGGAAACTGAGAAACAATACATAGAAAGGTAGGAGGTAAACTGGATGAAAAACTTAATCACATTATCAAGTTTCACCGATGTTCAGCATTTTAGTTCTATTCTGTTTTTTAATAGACACTTTTATACACAGTAAATGTTTAAGACTTTTCCATTTTTTACTATTTTCTTTACACATCATTCTCTTTTGCAGCTTAAATCATCCATCTTGAATCATTCTCCTGTTTAAAGACCAGTCTTGACGTCCTCTAAAGAGAATTTTACACTAGTAAACAGTTTGCGTGTCTGAAAAGATCTTTATTTCAATGTTATTCCTGAAAGAGAGTTTCTATCAGTACACAATTCTAGGTTCCTATGTGGATGTTCTTTCATTGTTTTTGAAAATATTATTCTACCATCTTCTGGATTCTATCATTGCTATAAAACCAGGTGCCATTTTAAGTGTCATTACTTTCTAAGGAAATATAGCAGTATTTAAAATTATTTTTATTTTTTGGATTCATCAGATTCATCATTTGATAGTGATGATCTATACTTATATTTATTTTCTTTTTATTTATCTTTTCTGCTTGAGATTTGTTCAATTTCCCAGTCTGAGTATTGGGATTTCTACTAATTTTTGAAAATCCTAAGCTATTATCACTACAGACACTGCCTTTTCTCCATTGCGGGTAGGATTTATTTATTCCCCTTTACAGGCTGAGGGAAGCCCTTGAACGTTCTGACCTTAAGCAGGGGTTTCATTTTCACCTCTATATTACGTGTTGTTGAAGGTCACATATTTTTTCCTAAAAGGTCTTGAAAACTTCTTTCTAGCCATTAGGCTCTCAATCCAGGTTCAGTTTCACATAAGATGAGTTCATCATTCATGGCACATAGAGGGAAGAGAGGTTCCACCATAGCTCAGCTGTGTATTTAAAACGTTTTAAAAATTACATTTTATTCAGAATTTCAATTCATTCGAAATGAGGGGTGAGGGATTAAGTCAGTCTGTCATCTTTCTGGAAGCTGATCCTCGTTGAACATGTGTCTACTTAAACAACCATTAAACTGATTATACTACACAACAAGACACTAGAACAAAAAAATTCTGTAGAACTAGTTATAACCATTATGATCATCAACAATCGAGAAAAACATAAAATGTTAGCCAATTTCTTTCTTAATCCTTGTAATATGTTAATCACAAAATTGAGCTGAGAGAAGAAAAATTCTACAAGCAGCTACATTCTGGTTCAACATTTCCCTTAGCAATCATTATTAGTCTTTTATATTCACAACTCCATTTACTAAAGAACATTCTGTCTCTAAATAAGAAAATCATTTATCTTCCCAAATTCTCCAAGGATGTTTCACTGGCAGCTGACAATCTTTGTTGTTATTTCAAGGCAAAGAAGAAAATCTATGTGGCAATTATGCAAAGAAAACGTATTTCCCTTAATTTTATTCTCAAAATGAGTTGCTTTTATTACGTGATAGGAGATAATATAAAAAATGGGTAGCAGAGTATTAAATCTAGGCTCAGACATTATTTTACATAAGGTGGTGGCAAACAGCTCTGTTATTACTTTTCTTGTACATCTCTGCTTAAATTTAAGGAAATCCCAAACAACAGAAGAATAATGATACAGTGATGTTTTTCCCATTTTTTTTCTAAAGAATATACCTTTTTCACTATCACTCAAACAGGAAACCGTTCATCAATCTGAAATGAAATTTCCCTTTTCTATTGCAACTGTCCAGATGTGAAAGGCTATAGAATCTAACCCCTTCATAGAAAGTCATAATCCCATTAGCATATCACACACACTAGAAAGTTACAGAGTAAGGAAAGTTTGCTTAATTTACTGTTTACCAAAATTGTTTAAACACTGAATTTTTTTTTTTTAATAACTCTCATCATATTTTGGGAAGCAGCGAATTCAAGTTTCATGTCTTCCATTCCTCAGATGTGTCCTTGGACAAATCTCTTAAACTCATTTATGCTAATTTTTCTTACAGTAAAATGACAATGAAAATGATACTTGAGAGGGTTGTTACTGTGATCAAACTAGATGCATGTGAAAACTCTTTGTGAATGTAAAACACTATTCAGATTCAAACAACTTAAAAAAGTTAGTGGAAGAATATTCACAATATACGGTTATTTTACAAATTTATTCACTTAAGGATAATTTTTTTTTTTTTTTTTTTTTTTTAGATGGGGTTTCACTCTGTTGCCCAGGCTGGAGCAGTGGTGTGATCTCTGCTCACTTTAACCTCTGGCTCCCGGTTTCAGGCAATTCTCATGCCTCAGCCTCTGAGAAGCTTGGATTACAGGCTGGCCTCTGAGAAGCTTGGATTACAGGCAACCGCCACCAAGCCCCGCTTTATATATCATATATATATATAAATACATATAACATATAAAACATATACATTATATATAAAATATATAAAACAAACACATATATGCTATATATAACTAAATATAATGTATATAACTACATATAACTAAATATACATAACTACATATAAAACTAAATATATATAACTATATATATGGCTACATATATATAACATATATGTGTGTGTGTGTGTGTGTGTGTGTGTGTGTGTGTGTGTGAGCCAGACTGATCTGGAACTCCTGACCTCAAGTGATCCGCCCACCTTGACCTCGGAAAGTGCTGGGATTACAGTTGTGAGCCACCACGCCCAGCCAAGGACTATTTTAAACAACACATTTCTTGCGGCATTTATTCTACAAACAGGGTTAATTTTCTATCAGCCTTCCAAGAACATGTATATTTTGGAAATGCGTACTTTAATTTCGCTAAAATATCCTATTACAATCGCTCTGCTGTAGGACAAGCTATTCTTTGCAATACAATATTGTAACCCTCTTCATATTCACCCTTCACCACCTCACTGTTATGTTCCAGAAGCTTTGTCTTTCCTTAGTATACCTACTTCCAGAAGTAACTGTAAGAGAAACTGATGTACTGAACAGCAGTCTTAAACTCCCAATTTGCATACATAAGTATAGGGAATATAAAATATTTAATAACAGAAAATACTTGTATCACCAGATTATACATCAAAGTTCTACTAAATATTCGTTGTTCCTAAATGAAAGGATATCTAAATAAGTTATAGCACCTATGCAAAATTCTAGGTGAAAAATATTCCACTAGAAAAATCTGTTCAAAGGTACTGATATGGAAATGAAATTGCTTGTGTTTAAGTATAGAAAAGAAATCTTTAGGCCTCTATGTTAGTAGAACAGCACAAAGGGAGATAAAGTGTGAGTTAACAGAAGTGATGGGAAGGGGCTACATGATGTAGCAGATCATAGGATTTCATTTAAAGAGTAATGGGCAGGAGAGGTCTGATATGATCTCATTAACGCTTTAGAAGGAGCTCTCTGACTTCACCAGGGGGAAAATGGTGTAAGTGGGGAAAGACTGGAAGAAGGGTTTAGAGGCTGTTGAATTAATCCAGATGAGAGACAATAATGTTATAGATTAGCATTTCCATAACAGATACTGAGGAGTGATTTGATGCATTTTGCAGGTATATCCAACAAGAGTTGAAATAATTTACATGGTAATGTAAGAGAAAAGAACCGTGAAGGATGTCTAGGTTTCTGATTTAGGTAAATGATAGTGCAATTTAATGACATCTGGAGATGTTGGTAGGTGCCAATTTATGTAGATGAGGGGTGGATCATTTATTTTTCACTTGGCTATTGTATGTTTGAGATGCTCATTAGGTATCCAGGATAAGAGCTTGTTGGATATAAAATGTTAAACATCAAGATCATATACTTGGTATGTGATGTCATAACATGTTCACCTCAAGTGGAAATGTATTTAGAAGATGGACATTTCTTTTTCTTCATTGAGGTGGACTTTTTTTGTATTTTTTGCTCCTCTTCTTGGAAAGGTCATGTACATATGCATATCTCAGAGGTTTAGCGCATTTTTGCTATCTAGAAACATTATAATTGGTAATAATTCATATTGAACACATTATGCACAAGCCTTATATTTGTTGACATTATGTAGAATAAGTCTTATATTTGCTTCATCTCCCTTTACATAGGATATGTAATACATAGGATATGTATTAAGGATATATAATACATAGGATATGTAATACACAGGATATGTAATAAGTCTTTTATTTGTTTTATCTCTCTTTACATAGGATCAGTTAAATACTGCATTCTCCTAGTATTCTGTGTTTTCCTTGGTGGCGCTGACCAAATTTTAGGACTATAAGCTTTTTTTATAAATGTTTTTATTTACATAGAGAAAACAATTTTACACAGCTTTACATAGCTGTCTCCTTCCTTCTGGTTTCATTTTACACAAGTATATTGTTTAGGAATTATTTTAGCAAAAATCTATAGGTAAGAAATTCTTAGTTTTTGTTTAGGTGAAACTAGTTGTACGTCTGGAAATATTTTGCCTTAATTCTTGAATCATATTTTACCTGGTATTTGAAAATGTGCCTAGCATTTTGAAGATATTATTCCACTATCTTCTAATGTTTATTGGTGATGAGAAGTCTGCAGTGAATATTGTCATCCTGTAAATGTTCTTTGGTCTTTAGTAACCTTTATGATACCTTTTTGGTTATTGATACTCTGAGTTTCAGAGCTAGTTGGTAGACTTGTTTTTATTTTTTCCACATTGGTTGACCTTTATTGAATTTGAGGATTCATTTAAGTTTACATCTATTCCATTTTATTAAATATTATTAATATAAAATATTGTCTCTTCCTCATAATCCTCGTTTTTTCAACTTGAAACTTCTTTCATGCAGATGTTTGAGCAATTAATTATATTTTCATTTCTAGACTTTGTTTTTTCAAATCTTCCTCTTCACTTTATATAATGGCCTATTCTTACTGGAAAAAAAATCCATTTCATTTTTATTTTTGAGCATTAAATATTACTGAATATCCTTTGGTGATTATCCTCTTATCTCTATTTTCTTCAGGTATACATTCCCCTTTTAATGTTTGGCATCTGATAACATTGCTTATAATTTTTTTCCATAATAATCATAATTTTAGTTTGTAAGTTTATCTTGCTTAGGAGTTTCACATGAGCCTTGGGGGTTGTAGTAGTATCTTCTTTATACAATTTTGTGGTTGCAAATGCCTGGGCTCTCTGAGGTTATTTTCCAAATGCTACAATGAAGCATAAAAAAGTAGAAACAATTGTCTACTGTGGAGTTTCCAGTGCCTTTAGGTAGAAGAATCCAGATAGAGGTCAGTGGGGGAGTTTATGGAAAATCATGCCCTTTCTTGGCAGCTATCAGATTTGTGTGATATTTCCTGTGTTTATTCTGTGAATCTAGAGAAAAGTATCTGCTCATATAATATGGAATCAAATTTGAAATTTTCACTGAACAAAATATCTGTTGCTAATACTTTAAACAAACAGCACATACTTAATTCTCTTAATGAATTTATGAAAATATTTAAAAAAACAAAGATTATGTCTATTTTCTAATGTTAATGTATATACAGAAAGGAGAAGAAGAAAACTTTGATGCATTGAACCTACATAACACAGCAGATGTTTGGACAAATATTACCTTATGTAATCCTCACAAACATCTTATCTCCATTGTACAGATGAAGTAAATGAGACTCAAAATGGTTTATCTATGATCATACAGCACTCAAAATCACTGGGATTCATATTCAACACTGTTTATCCAAGAATTAATTTTACTAGACCACACTGCTCTGATAATACATCATATAGGAGTATCTCTTTTCCTCAGTTTACACTCTGTGTTTGGTCTTAACTGAGGTACCTAGTTTCTAAACCAACAGGAAATATATTAGAAATGTTTGGAATTCCTAATTAAGGCAGGAGTTTTCTCATTGTGAATATCTGGTAAAATTTTTACCTGCTTCCTCCCAGTCTCCTGCCTCTTCTTTATTATCTTCAGGTTTGCCCTGAGGACCATAATTTGCAGATACCCTCTACCATGCTTTGGTCTAGCATTCCTGTGTGGCTGGGCGCCTCCTCATGATCGTTCCCTCAAAGTCTCAGTCCTTTTCTGAGCTTTATTACTACCCTATAGAGCTCTGACATGGACAAAATCCCTTATATGCCTTAATTTTACAGTGTTTAGCAGTTCTCTGAGTATCTGTGAAATAAGGAAAATTAATTTTTCATTTTAAACTCACTCAGCTCTCACACACTAAGCACTTTAGGAGTACCACTTACTATTTCAAATTGTTGTTGTAAAGACATGAAAGATTAACTTTAAGCCTAGAGTTTATATGTAGGAAAGAAAACAGAAAGGGACAGTCAGGAAAAATAACAATCGAACAATTAGAGAAGGAGAATACAGGGGGAAGTAAGAAATTCTGAAGCTATGGCATATGCTGCATCAGAGCCATTGTAAGTTTATATCAAATACTACTTTTCGTTAATCTGCTTACTGTGACTACCACAAATGACTCTAGTGCATAAGAATTGAGAAAGATAACTCTAATCAGTGGCCACAGTGAAATTAGTTTCAAAATGCATTGACAATTGGTAAAGTATAAAGATACAGCTTGAATATTTCTACATCCACCTGTCTATCTACCTACCAACCTATACACCTATTTATCATCTATCAATTATCCTTCAGTTCTAATTAAAATCCAATGCCAAATATAACTGTGATATTACATTGATTATTCTTCATACAAATTGTGATCACTTTATTATCATGGATAATTAAGAGTTAACACAAAAAGAGCTCCCTTCACATTCTGAATTTTGTATCTTTAATATATAAAATTTAAGAATAAATCATTTATGAGGAAAATACATCCTATAATTTTACCATAATTTTTAAAAAATATATACTGGTTCACATATGCTTCCTTTATTTCACCAATCATTATTACGTTATACAAATATTTGTTGAGAGTCTACTATGAATAGGGACATAATGGCATTTGAAGTAAGCAGTTTAGGGAGATTTTTGATCTTGTGCCTATTTAGCTATAAAGCATTGGTAAGTTGATTAGTTTGCAACGAATTTTAAACCTGCATATTGGGTGTGTCAAGACATGGGGAAAATTGGAATGGAGAATTGAGTTAGTAGTCAGATAATCCAAAGCAAAGACTTCCCCTTGAATGATCTATTAAATTGAGGTGAAACTATTTTACTAGAATTTTCTTTTTGATTGCCTCAATCTTTCGCTTCATACTGCATCTACAGACACAGGCTTGCTGATTAGTGTAAGGTTATATATGACACATTACGTTCATAACATCTAATATGAAGGATAATAGGCTGAAACATTCAGCCAGGTGGAATTAGATTTCACATGCAATACAGTTTCACTATTCCTTGTATTCTTCCAATTGTTCAGAATATTCACCTGATATTAAACTTTAGGGTATTAGATTTAACAGAAAACAGTGTATTTATGAATTTTCTTGAAGTATAGAAAGAAGTCACGATAATATGCAACATACTTCCCTTATATGTTTATAAAATAAAGTTACGGTAATTGCCTTTGACATTTTAAAAATATACACCAAATTAAATGGAACTGACAATATCACAGAAGAAGTTCCCAAGAAGTCTCATACATGGGCTGAACTCTATGCAGTTGTTATTTATATAGGGCAAAATGGTTGAGTATCTGTTTGATTCATATAATTTCACCTAACTTAACTATAAAGCCTTAGTTTCCAGACTTTGACTTCCTGGTTTTGTGAGGAGTAGTACTTTCTTGTATAATTACAGATGACGATCATTCCTCTTCATCTTACAAGAGTTAATAATAGGAACAAAAATATACCTGTCAGAAAACCTCTATGGTTTACAGCCTATTACAAATAAAGAACTGAGACCAAGCTAACAATTCTGAATTGCCTTTTTAAAGAGAGAACCATACACATTCCATTCAGTTGTCTGAAAGAAGAGCAGTCACTCCTTTTTGTTTTGGCTGGGAACATTTCAGTAATAACATTATCTGATATTGTTCAATCTGCAATCAATTACCAACCATCTTACTAGGCATCCAGTTTTTTATGAGCACTGTAGCCCATTAAGTAGTCAAACCAGGTGTGAGGACCAAGTTATTATTCTTCAAGTCAATGAGATAATGGCTTATGCAGGTTGACATAAGATGTACCACAAAATATTTATTATTTATCATGTATACATTAAGAAAGTAAAATCAGCATGGGATGATCTCAGGAAAGCAATACATATTTTTTTGGATTAGACACTGAAGTAAAGTGAATGTATGATAAATTGACAAATTAACATTGTCAATGTTATGAAAAATGATGTAGCAAAAAAAATTAAGATGTATTTTCATTTTTGATAAGGGGTTTTTCCTATTATCTGTTAACTTCTTGTGTCTTTAATCTGCAAAATTAAGCACTAGTGTTACAGAAGCCCAAAGTGAGGGAAACTACTCACTTTCAGAATATACATTAGAAGTTTTGCACCCAGATTTTTTGTCTCTTTTTTGTTAGTAGGCCTCTGTTAATAGAGTAGTAGTTGCAAACACATACGTGGGTTTGCCAGTAACAACTCACAATTTGTGCAAAGTTGAGTCTTCGAAACTGAGCAAATTTGCTCTCAATTTCCCGCCAGCGCTTGCTGAGCTGGATCTGAGTTGGCTCCACTGCCATTGCGGCCCCATCCTCAGACAAGCCCTCAGCTTGCCTACGCACTGCATTCAGCTCCTCTTTCTTCTTCTGCAATTCCCGATCAATTTCCTATTGAGCAAAACCAATACAGGGCCCAGGGCAGTTAGCTAACCATATCAACCGACTTGCAAGCAGCAAATACTTCTCTCAGAAATTTCAAAGGCTGTTGTCCCTTTATTGTCATCCTTTGAAGTTTACAAATATGAAAGGCATGACTGTCATCCTCGCTCAATAATCCAAATATTATTTCTGTTATCCTTTGAATGCTTGGTTTTAGACATTCTAATTAAGTAAATATTCAAATTGGTCTAACACTTTCTTTCTTCTAAATTCCTCTGGTGTCTTGGGATTTGAATCAATTTGGAGTGATAATTCATTATTTATTAGGGACCATCCATATAGAATATAATTTAGAGGGTAAATGAGTAAGTCATTTATTTCCTTTTTAAAGGTTTGAGGAACTCAACAAAGAACGAAGCAAAATAAAAAGTGTAAAATAACAGAAAAAACATATTTAGACAATAAGCAAATAAATCTATAGAGATTTAACACTGATGTGAGAAGATGTTCTGATGAAATGAATGTGCTAACATGAGTAAGAAGTCGTCCATATACCGATAAGTCATTAGTTCATCTGGAACAAAGATACACAAAGTCAATTACAATTTTACCAGAAAACACATCACATTTCTTAAATCATTTTACATAGTCTTAAAGTAAAACATTTTATTCATTCAACATTATGTCAACTGAATAACACTTAATACATTCACTGAAAACAACACACAATACAAGGAAATGCATCAAATCAAAGAGAACATTAATAGAAACAAGAACACCAACATTTTAAATATGATCTTCACAGGTTAAACTGTATAATAAAATCTGGTATTGACATTCTGAAACAACATTACCTTTATTTTCCTTTCATCTCTGGGTTCAGGTAGGCTGGCTAACTTTTTTTCAATGTCATCCAAGCATTTCAGGAGATCATCAGCCTGCCTCTTGTACTGATACCACTGATGAGAAATTTCTAGAGCCTTTTTTCTTCTTTGAGACCTCAAATCCTGTTCATGGTGCAGACATTATTAAAATATCAATATATATGTATAGTGCACTTCTGGCTGCAGTTATTTATCAAAATAAGTTGTGTCCCTCATCTTTTTGTACAACTTAGGTTAACTTCATATTTATATGCAAAATATACAAAGACTTAATTAAATTGTGTATTCATGAGGCAGGACCCATGTATAAGAAGCTAAGAAACCTGAATAACACACTTAAAGTATTTTCTCTTAGCATGTTCAAACTTGCTTAAAAATCTTGTCACATTTAATTGACTCTTAATGAGCTAATTGTTGTGTAGTTTATATGAAAGAGTGTAATATATGAATACAATTGACTTAACTAGATACAAACTCACAAACCTAGTGAGTTTGTATTTGACGTAAAATAGGTAAAATTCTAAAACGTATATTTTTAGCCTTGGGACTCATCAACAAAACTTTATGTACTCAACCAACATATATTCATATTTTTAGAAACGCCTACGTAAGAATTTCATAGGCCATTAATATTTGATTGTTAGAAATATAAAGCCATTTTAGTTGTCTTGTAAACTGTTCCAAGCTGTATGTGTAGAAGTGTCACCATTGTTCATATATTTGTGAACATAACTAACAAAAAATTATGTTAGACAAATGCTTCTCCTTCCAAGGCTTGCATAGCCAAATTTATCTTACTGTACCAAATCACGCTCTAAATGCAAAACAATTAACTGTTTGAAAAAAGAAAACAGCAAGTGCATGCTTTCAAATCAATGTGATAAGACTAATTTAATAAATCAACAATGGGGGAAATCAGTCATCATGCTCTTTGCGAGCACACACAATATCTTCTGTGATTAATAGAATTAGTCAAATGCCATTTTATAATTCATGGGAACATAAGCTCTGCATGCAGCTTTCATTTCTACAGAAATTAGCAATTAGGGGTTTATTCACAGGTTTAATTCAAGCTAAAAAAATTAAATATCAGAAAACTTCTAAAAATTTCATTGCATTGGAAAGTTTTGACCTTCTCTAAAATATTTCGTAAGGACCAGAATTCGAACCATTTGACAGGTTTAAAAAGTTATTGAATATGTTGGTATAGACTGGTTTGGCAAGTAGGGTTGATGACTTTGATTAATCACTTACAGCCTTTATTTGCAAGAATGACCTATATTTCATTATCAAGTTTGTTTAAAATTGGGAATTTAAAACTTGCTGTACTTTTCATTTTATGTTGAATTTTCAAACCTTCTGAGGAGTCAGATCGAATGCTGCTTTTTTCAAAGGTAACAAGATACAGCCACGTGAATTAGAGTTGAGCCATGCCTTATTTGTGACATAACTCACATCTTTGCCAAGAGAAAGGGCTTGGTGGTCATAAATCTGAAACATCTTTCATTTCCTAGGCACAAAGTGATGCATAATATGTAAAATATTTAGAGACGTCATGTAGATTTCTTTAGAGGAATGCCAGATAACCATTAAACACTGCTATTCAGTAGGACACATGCCATCGTACTACCAGTGTAGATACTTCTGAAAGCTTGCTCACAGTTGGAAGGGTGTGAGGTACATAGCGTTCCAATTTTCTAGACACATTACGGTGTGCTTTTGCACTCCCTTGAGGAAGAGGCCTTTTCTGTTTACTATATTTATCAGCAGTTACCTTCAGAACACCTGCTGGCCAATTAGATTTTCCTTGTGGATTCCTTGCAGGCACAATATTGTGTAATTACATTCTCAGCAGTGTTTATCTGGTTGACTATAAGGGGAAAGGTTTTATTCTCTTATTTGCATGTAGAAAGCAGACTCCATCTACCTAATAGGTGGACCGACCTTCATAACTACATAGCTCCAAAGAGTGATTTACAATGAAAAGCTCAGCAATGAACAGTATTAGAAAATCAGCCATGCATGCAAATAGTGATTATTGCAAAGCATATACAAAATAAAAGGTTCTTTCACAAAACTTTCTACTTGTCTAGTCTTGAGAACTTTCTAGATACTGTTATAGAAAAATTAAGTTTATCCTGCTCTTCCTGTACAATCCAGATGAGTCACGTGGGGACTTGAAGCCATATACTACACTGCTTAATATGAAAGTAGCAGTTCTTATTCAAAGGCAGTAAGATTATTTTTGAGGATTCCTATATAAATGAAATTTGACTTTTGTAGATAGTGAGTTGCAAAGAGTGACTTTCTTAAAGGCATAATAAAATTTTAAAAATAAATAAATGAAAAGAATCCAGGGCTTATTAAACAAGTATCAGGTTACCAAAAAATTGGACCTAATGCAAATAAAATCAATTAAGTAAAGAAAGTAGGAATAATGGATACATGTAGATTGGTTATTCTGGCAATTAGGCAGGTTTTTTTTAATATAAAGTAACTGATAAAAATAAAGCAGGCCGGGCGCGGTGGCTCAAGCCTGTAATCCCAGCACTTTGGGAGGCCGAGACGGGCGGATCACGAGGTCAGGAGATCGAGACCATCCTGACTAACACAGTGAAACCCCGTCTCTACTAAAAATACAAAAAAAAAACTAGCCGGGCGAGGTGGCGGGCGCCTGTAGTCCCAGCTACTCGGGAGGCTGAGGCGGGAGAATGGCGCAAACCCGGGAGGCGGAGCTTGCAGTGAGCTGAGATCCGGCCACTGCACTCCAGTCCGGGCGACAGAGCGAGACTTCGCCTCAAAAAAAAAAAAAAAAAAAAAAAAAAAAAAATAAAGCATAATAGAAGATTAAATATATAAGTACTATGAATGCAATTCCATCTTTCAAATATTACTTAGAAAAATCTGTCTTTAAAAAGCCATAATTTTTAAGCAACACATCTTTCAAAATCAACCACCACTCAAAAATGTTAAATAAAGCACACACGTTGAGCAGAAGAAGTGAATTTCTGATGACTAAGAGTCTTAAGCAGATTTTATTAATGCACAATATATTTTACCCTACATATTAAAATAAACCACAGGCAAGGGATATTATAATTTTAGCTCTAATACCTTGAGAGCATTATGTTTTGTCTGTAACAGCTGCTGTTTTATCTTTATTTCCTCTCGCTTTCTCTCATCTGTGATTCTTTGTTGTAAGTTGTCTCCTCTTTGCAACAATTCTTTTACAGTACCCTCATTGTCTTCATTCTGATTAAAAACAACAAGTACAGTCTTCATTTTGGTTTTTAAAAAGCTGTACATTGTTAACAGAGATAATAAGACATGTTATTTAAACACACACAAAAAATCTAATTTAAAACTTTCATGGAATGTTATAAGATACTGTGCTCATAGCCTTTCTTTTACATTTTGTACTTTTGGTTTTACAATTAGTTTCCTCCCATCTAGTTGTAAAGAACACATTTTTAGGGGCACCTGTAGAAAGATGGGGGAGTGTGGTACTTCATCATGTCAGACAAGTCATGAATTACTGTGAAAGCATTCTTTTAGCTTTTTTAGTGTAGCTCCAGAAATTAAAAAATTAGAGAAATGAGCTAATGTTTTTATAATGTTAACTGATCCATAAAGGAATACAGATGTGTATTTGTGACTGAGATAACAGCAAATCTGAAAATATTAACACACAACTACATGGAACTATTTTGTTTTAAATGTACACTAATTCCTATCTAATAATTACTGCTTCATTTCTGAAACCTACATGCCCAATAGGAGAAATATCAAGATATTAATAAAAATGATGTGTTAAATTACCATCAAATAATTACTAAAATATCTCATATATGCATGTTAATTTTAAATAAATATGATCAAATAACATTAAAATACGGATTGGAAAATGGCTTTAAACATTTTCAATGGGTATTTTGTTCCTTTAGACTGCAAGAACAATATCTTAATTTTCTTTACTTCGAAACAAAACGTTTTGAATAAATGCTGGTCTAATACAGTCACATATATGGCCATGTGATTTTTCACCTTTAGTTTTCTGTATTTCAACTCAGAATGTGAACACTTTATATCAAGTTGTCTCACCATGTAATGGTACTCAAGGTACACTGATGACATAAGGAAAGCAAACAATAAATTTCAAAACTCACATGTATTTATGTGTATTACAATTCAAGGAATTACATATTATATATTTAAATTTATAATGCATAAACTTCAACACACAACTGAGGACTTATTCATTTTGTATGGGGAATGGGATTATTTTTGTCAGAGACTGGTCAATAATCTAAAGAAATGTACAGCATAATATAGACACATTATATACTTATCATAATAAAGGCACATTATATACTTAAAGTCTGTGAAAGACTTCACTTATTTTAAAATGTACTGTAAAAGTCTGTAGCATTTGCTAGGACTGAGGACAAAAACAAAAACAAAACATTTAAAAAACCCACTTCACTTCTTTCCCTATACCAGTTGAGGGCTCTAGGGTAGTTGGTGGTCAGCCCAAGAGGTAAGCAGTACTTTTTTCATTTCGGTGCCCTCTGGTTTCTTCTTTGACCAAAAGTAGAGATTGTTGTAACTCAGCAACTTGGAAAGCCTCTTCTTTCTTTCCACAAGCTGAGTGAGCCACCAAACCCCATACATAGGGAGTACTGACTGAGGCAGCTCCAGGAAGTGGGAACTAAGATTGGTGGGAATAGTTCTCCTATTGCTTCACACTTATTACCTAAAATTTATATATTGCCTTCTGATGTCACTTTCAAGCACTGTCTGAGAAGACTCTAGCACTGATAAATGTAAAGGTTAAGAATGCCACAGAGGTGATGGCAGTGGAAGAGGGGAAAAACTGTGAAAAGGAGGATGAAGAGAGAAACAAAAGTCAGTTAATAAGGATGTGATATAAAAATATTCAAGCCAGAGAGAAATATAGTAGGTATTTTCAAATTAGTTGGGATTGAAGGAGAATATTCTGAGGCTGGGAATAGCCCACATGATCATATTTCTTTACTCCCATGAAATAAGCAGCATAAATTTATACAAATTTTAGACATATACTAACTAAACTATTTGGTAGCACAACTTTGTGTGAAATTGTAATAAATAATGTTCATATTATACATTATTCCCTCTTCATTGAAATAAATGTTATACTACCAAAAACATTGCTGATACAAAATGTCAGTCATCTATGATAGTTGAGTATTTTATTAAATGTTTAGTTTATTTTATGATTTGACTCCTTCTTCCAATTTCATTTTGCCCTTGATAAGTTCAAAAGTAGGACAGGTCAAAAGAAAATTGTTGAGCTATTTATTAGAAACCGTAAGTGCTCCTATATTACCATACCATAGTAACTCAGCATTCGTAATAAAAGGTCAACAAGAATACTCTACATTTATAAAAATCATTAGAATCATAAAATGTGTAAGATGTTTTCTGAAAATTCAGTTGGAGACTTGGGTTATGTAATTTCTTTCCAAATATTTATTTCCACTCCTAGTTCATTCACACTTTTATCACAACCAATTTACCATATCTTTATTGAAGTCTTCCTCTTTCAGATTCACCCCCTGCTGAATTTCAGCCTCCAGTGGTTCAAGCAATTTTTGTATATCTGAGTTAAACTGCTCCAATTCCTTCAAAGGAATGGAGGCCTAAAAAAAAAGATAGTGCTAATTTAAATCAAAATTACTTTTTATTAGAAACATAAACCAAAAGAAATACATTTATTCAACCTCCTGTTGCTAAACTAATCACATGCATTATGTTTCCATATTATGTTTTATGAAGGGTTTTGAAATACAACTGGAAAAGTACCTGAGGATGCAAATAAGGGGAAACATTTAACATCACCAGAGCTGAACATACATGCAAGATAGTACAATTCATCATTTGGTGATATCAACAACAGTCAATTTACAGATACATTTGAATGGGCTAATTTTTAATATTCTAAAGTCAAATTTGATCTTATTTTAAATATTCTGATATAAATATATTTGGTTAAATATGCCTCATCAGAAATTGCCTCATTCATCAAATAACAGTAAACTCAGGTAGAAATGCAGAATTGTCATCTTATCCCTAGAAAAACTACATGGCAATCTGCTCAGATGTTTTAAATGACATTTTTAGCATAGCACAATTGACAAGCATGCTCTTCTAAGACAAACAATGCCATTAGCTTGCCTTAGGAACAGTTTTGTTGGTGATGCAAATAATTTCAAATGAATGAACCTAATATATTTCACACAAAGAATCTATACTTTTCAACCTTGGAAACATCAAAGTTTCTTTACTTTTGAATTGATAATGACCATGATCTCAAAAAACGTTAAAATCCCTTGACTTTCTAAACAAAACCCTCGAAAAGGAGAGATAAGTGAAAAGACATGGAACATCAAATATATATTCAAAAAAGTGGGCAAGATTTAATTATTAAATTCTGTTAATAAAATACATTGATGCTCTCTCAACATTTATGCTGTATTTCTTTCCATTAAAACACTAGAAAATATTTTATATGTGATAGCTTTTGAAAACCCACAGACGACATACAGAAATCTGATTTGCTTTCAGAGCTAAAACTTTTTACTTTTGTAAAACCAATTCAGTAATGACCCCTGTGTCTTATGCCAGGACGATTACATTCACCAAGTTTGGTCCCCACCTACCCTTCCCCAGTCACATTCCCAGACAGAGGTTGAATTTTTATTAGATGGCAATTTCTTGTGAACAATACGGATAAGAGTAAAAGAAAAACTAAATATCTAAAGGTAATAATCTGTCACTACTGAAGAAGTGAATAATCAAATGCTATTCATGATGACATGATTCTCATATGCAACATAAATAACCACATATCTTCTAGGTACTTCTATAAACCCATGAAAGGATTTATGAGATAATTTTAAGTGACCTATTATGGTAACAGTTTTTAAAACCTAATGATCATTTGCCATTTGAAATATGAGTTACTTGAACCAATATAGATTGGTAGTGCTATAAACATGCTTAAAGTTTCAATTTCTGTATTATTAGCAATTATTGTACTTTAAAATCATACATTGTTTACATGGTAAAAGTAAGATTAACATCCTTCAGAATTATAACTGAATAATTATCAATTTGGTAATATTTTGTTATTAAATGGTTGTTCACATTTGCTAATATTTAATGAAAGCAACTGTTCTATGTGATTTTGTGAATACATAATGATTAATAACGCTTAAAATAACTTCTATTGTGTACTTGGATGTCAGAAGAACATAGGTCTATTTGCACTCAGATTTACTGTTTTATTCCACTGCTTCTTCTCTAGCTTTTCCCTCCATGAATTTAACTTCTATGAATTTAAGATGCAATTTTCTATGAATTTAACAATATTTTATATGTTCCAAATCTTCACCCTAAGCTGTTATCTCACTTTTGAATTCCCATCTAGACCCCCCAATAGCCAGCTGAATTTTCACTTGAAGTTTGGCATTTGTAGTATGGAGTTCATTATCTTTTCCCCAAACTACTTACAATACTAACTTCCCTAGTTCTGTTAATAGAAGACCATTTCTCTCAGTCATTCAGGTGTAAAACGTAAGTCATGTTATTTTTGAATATCTCACTCTAATGTCTAACAAATATCAAGTAAGAGTCTATTGACTTGTTATGATCCACTTGCTTTGGAGGCTCCATCGTTGTTCCTGGTCCTCACACAAAACTAAAGCAATAAGCTTTGAACAGATGTAAAATCTCCTTTCAGTCAAACCAGTTCCAGCCTGTGCCCAATGATCAGCTTACTATGTTTCAAAAACCTTTCTTTCATTATGCTATTTATTTGCTGAAGAACCTTCTGCATCTACTGAGTATAAATAGAATAAAGTCCGAACTCCAGCACAGCAGTCAAAGCTTCCCCTAATCTTGCCCCAAAGACTTTCCAGCCTTATTTAAGTGTTCCTAATATAGACCTTTTTTGCGGGTCATTTGGTGATCTTCTGTTACGCCTCCTTCAATGCCCTTAGAATACTTTTCATCTTCTGGTGAAGAACATAAACTTCTGTATGAGAATGCATGGATTGAATCTGGGCTCTACCATTTACTAGCTGAGGGAATTTAGACAAGTTATTTATCCTCATTGAACCTCAGTTTCTTCATAACATGGAGATAAGATGAATATCTACCTCATAGGGCTGTTACTAAGATCAACTATGTTAGAATGGTGTCTGGTATATAATAAAAGCTTAATAAATGTTGACTATTATTTTCTCTCAAAATTCTATGCATTCATCCAATATAAATACATGCTCTATAAATCTTGGGTCTTATTTGTTTCCTCTCAAAATCCTAATCATCCATTGGCTCAGTTCAAACTCTTCCTCCCTTGAAATCTATAGTTTTAAAGAATAAAATAAATGCTTATTGATATAATGAGTCTTTATTTTACCAAGGAATTTGACGAAATCATAACATTGTAATGGTGAACATGGAGGATTTTTAGATTCCAGTTTGGTAGAGTTACATAATTCTGAAGAACAAAACTACTGATTAATTTATCTGCGGCAATATAGAAAGTGGTATCATGGCCTTGCATTTAGTTTACAGTGTGCAGGTTTTTTTTTTTTTTTTTTTTTTTTAAATCAGGAATTATTTGGAGACAGAAAAGGCATACAACAGGTACAGTGAGTGGGGTGTGTTGCCTAGACATCCTATGGAGTTGAGTTTCTCACGTTCAACCTAAAGCCATTCCTGGTACATAGTAAATATTCATAAGTAAATGTTTCCTGAAAAAATAAGTGAACAAAAGACTAATAATTGAGAGCCAAAATAGACATTTCAAGGAGCTTTTATAGTGACATGGAATTTTAAATAACACAATTTCCATGTAGAAATTTCAAAAGACCTGACTGGTTAGCATTATATGAGTATGTATGTTAACTGCTGCCCAAATACTAAGGAACATGATACCACCAGGTAAACATAAAAAAGGGGAAAGATGTAAAAAGAGCTTTGGGAGAGACTACCCAAAAATGAATAACTAATTATTCGGGCAAGATAATGGTAACTTAGACTCCTTTAGTTCAATGTGTAGGATCTAGATTTTTCAATAAAAGACTACCGTGCATTTTGTTAAAAAAAAATTATGAAGATTAAGAATTTGAGTAATTTTTTTTTATTATTATACTTTAAGTTCTAGGGTACATGTGCATAACGTGCAGGTTTGTTACATATGTATACTTATGCCATGTTGGTGTGCTGCACCCATCAACTCGTCAGCACCCATCAATTCATCATTTATATCATTTTATTTTGTGTGGTTTCAAAGTGATTAACTAAAATCAGTGGGCAAAAATTATTTGGAACCTAAATTTTAGGCTTATATAAGAACATCTGATTAGGATTGCAATTTTTTAAAAACACACTGATTTTAAAGTAATGCTAAATGTTTGTAAGCAGAGACTAGATAATGATGCATTCAGTCACATTTTAGGAACAAAATCCTTTTCACACAGATACTTTCTTAAAATTTTATAACCTTACAGTAAGTTATTGTCTCTAAATTCAAGTAGAACTTTTATAGTAGTGCAGCTCAACAGAAATATAATACAAGCCATATACATGTAATTTTAAATATTCTAGTTGCCATAGTAAAAATAAAAAAGGGATAAAATTAATTTTAATTTTATTTCACTGAGATGTCCAAATTATCATATAAACTCATAATCAATATAAAAATATGAATATTTCACACTTTTTTATATTGTCTTCGAAACCCACACATATTTTACACTTATTTATACATCTTAACTTGGAGTAACCAAATTTCTAAAGCTCAGTGGCCACATGTGGTTCGTGACCACCTTATTGGGCAGTCTAGAGATTTATTAACCATTATAACATTGAAAAGAACTAATAGCTCATAATTACTACGAATAAAATAGTGATGTTTTGTTTATAACTTGTGGTGAATGTGGATTATTCTTACAGTATCAGTCTTATTATCTTGCATTATGTTTTCTGAGTGAAATTTTCAGGCAGTCCTCGGGGTATAGGAAAAATTATGGGAGTGGGATTGACCCGTTATTTCAGGAGTTTCTTTTCTCATTTATATGTATCTTAGTTTGTGTTGCACTACTTTCTTATAGACATTAATATAACACTATTTGGCTTTCAAAGATATATGCCTTGTCTCTCTAAATAAATTTTCCATCCTTAAAGTTGGCAATATGTCTTATACTACTCTACTTTCCAGTGAAAACACTGCCTTTTATTTTATACAGAAAAAGGTGCTTATTATATCAATCAGTAGTTTTAGAACTACCTATATTTAATTAACCAGTGACCAATTTTATAACCAAAATAAGTTTATCAAACCAATTATTTTAGCTATGTTATTGGCAGGATAGCACCAGCCATTTGACAGCCATATGATTAATAGTCTTTGGACACAAAGCGTTGAAAAATAATTCATTGCTTTTCTTAAGAGTTTACTAGTTCAGCATTAGGTTATGCCCGTTCTAAAATAGGAAACACTTTCCCACCCAATTAAAATTTTACATGTCATTCCTTGGTCTTTACTGTCTTTGTAACTTGGAATTCTTATGCAACTTTATAAAGGAAATATATAATAAGAGAGCATTTATAATTTAACAGCTCATTCTTGAGTCACCAAATTTTAAAACACAAAGTATATCATGCCTGCTTTTCAATTCAGAATTATGATAAATTGTCTAAAAGAGTTGAAAGCAATGGCTGATAAATCATCTTAATTATTGGGTAAGTTACTTCTACTGACTTTAAAGGAAATAGATGACCACAAAATAACTAGAATCACAATTAAATCACACAATGTTAGACAGTGCACACAAAATAGGTTTTAGTTATATAGAAAATGATCAAACAAAAGTTATAATATTGTATGAGACAGTATATACCAGCATAGGTTCTGGACACTTTGATTTTTTACTTACCTTTTAAGAGCTTTAGCATGACTGTGCAGTCATACAAAATACATATAAATTAGAACACAGGGAAGTATAATAAATGGGTCAATGGACACATAAAGAAGAGACAGAGAAACTGAGAAAGACAACACTTTGTTTTCCTTGATTTTTTAATGTTTCAAATTGCTTAACAACTATTAATTGTGCTTTGTTGGATTACTTAAGGATTAATGAAATTTAAGGCTCTGTTGAAGTTTTGGCATTAAAGCTGACTTTTATAACAAGTTAACAAAGAATAACAGACTGAAGAAAAGCAAGATCAATTACAAACTGATTCATTGTAAATTGAAAGCATTCAAAATTACTCAGATACACTTTATTAGTTTTAAAATGGAAGCTTTCCTTGGTTAAATATTACTTTGGCATGCATAGATACACTAGCATAATAATGACTGTGTTTACACAGACAGCAAGTAAACATTTGTTAATCTGGACTATGGACTCTTAATAATCATGATAAGTTACCACTATATTCAAATCACACTAAAACCTAAATTGAAAATAAATAATCCAAGTGCTACAGACTGGTTTAAAATTGCTTCAAATCCATCAGTGTCCTTTTTCCATTCTGCAGCTTTGAAAATTTATTTATCATTACAATATTGATATAGAAAAATAAGAATTCATGGAAACCAACATGAAAAATTTCAAGGACAAGCAACACCCTATAGTACAGAAAAGACAGACTACTGATATGATATGAAGAGTTATTTCACATCATTCTATCTGCAGAGGAAAAGAACTTACAAAAATATATAAAAGTATTGGAAAGATACTACATCTATTAGAAGAAAGTTTATTTAAAATATGGTTTATAAACTTATTTATTCTATTATTTTAAAGTTATTAGAGCAGACTACAAGAAAATGTAAGAAATATTATTTTTAAGATTAAATAAATTGACTCCAAATAGTGACACTTCATTGATTGCATTCTTTTGAGAAAAGATAAAGTACTGGTCTACCTTTAACGCTTTGGTGATAAAAATGTGAAAATGTGACTAATTTGTGAGGCTAATTAGAGGATATTGCCCAGTAGATTTCAACTGATTTTGTATTGATGAGATTAATTTCATGCTTGCACATTTTAAAATTGGATGCAAAATATATTCATGGGTCAAGAACCTACTGCCTACTGTCTACCTTTTATAAAGTTTAACTTAGAATAGTTATCTATTTCACAATTACATGAGTTTTTGGAGTAGGAAATGAATTAAAAGAGGAAAACATTTAACTCTAAAATATATAGGGGAGATAAATAAAAAGGAAAAACATAACACTTTAAGCAATTTTGTATTTTAAACTTTCTTTTGATTTACTTAGGTTGTTTTCCTATTTCTTCCATTCCCCCTTCCTTCTTCCATTTCTTCCTCCCTGCCAACTTTTGTTGTTCTCATTTTTAATACAAAAAGTGTAACAAAATCACTGTATTTGCAGTGAAACTGAGTATGTTCACACTAACGCATAGTAGACCAACAAATAATATTTGATGACATAGAGGCAGTAAACTATGCTGAGTCAGTATACTGAAGTGGACAAAGCGATGGACTGAGATCTAATATTTTCTAACCAGACTGTCTAACTGTGAGAACTTGGGCAACTCACTGACTCTCTCATAACCTCCTATAAATATCTGAAAGTCTCTGGTACAAAGCAAAATTGCTTTTCATCTACTGACATTGATCAGGGGATTAATTTTCCTTTACCAAAGGAGAACAATCAAGATTCACCAAATAGCTTTAATTATTTCAAATGTTATGCTAACAAGACCCAGATAATTTTATCAAATGACACTGCTCACCAAATTCAATTACACATCTACTTTAAAAATATTTTACATGATTACCAAAGGGATTTATTCGCAAAGTTTCAATGGAATTAACCTTGTTATACAGATAACCAATTACACATGTGGAAAAATAGGCTAGCATAAAAATTATGTTGTTAGGTTCATATTTTTCTTATTCATGGTAGTAAAATAAAATTTGCAGATATTATATAGTTTGAAACAGTGATCTGTTACTATTACCTGAAGATATTAGCTGTAAATATTACATATTTAATACTCTACAAATTATGCAATATTTACAAGTCTTCACCTCAGTTTTCATCTATTTTTATAGAAAATTGTACTAAAATGAATATTTATATACCTACAATGTACCTACAAAAATTTAAAAAATTAAATTAAAAGAATATATATAAGAATACTGTGCCAACCTACAAAAATTAAAAAAGTAAAAGACTATATATAGCAAGAATACTGTGCCAATTAACAAACAATATTATTTTCCATCATAGAAGGTGTTAAGTTATAAGAGATTGTGAAATATCAATATATTTGGATTGACAAATCTGACTACAGAAAATTAAGCTTTAGTTAAAATTTTTCAATCCAATAAATCTTCATTTGACCTTCTAGATCATATTTATAAAATGCATCATTTATTTCCCACTGAAGTTTAGGAGAGCCAAAATAATTAAATTACTGTTTAACTATTTTCCATATATAGAACCATATTTTAAGACAGATTAGGCCCAATCATGTGTTTCTTTTACTTGATATATTCTACATTACATGGGAAAGTCACTGACTCTCTCATAGCCTCCTATAAACTCATGAAACTCTCTCATCCAAAGAATGATTACTTTTATATCTTCTGACACTGATTGGAAGTAAAAAAGAAAACTTGATAATTTATAATTATTACAGCAATTAAACAATGAATATTTATTTGATGCTCAATTGTCCAAATTTCATACTAATTTCATGCTACATGAATAGTGATTTTCAAGGCCCATATGGAAATTAAAGAACATATGCTACATATATCCTATACCAAATAAGTCTTAGTAAAGGATGAAAGTCAGAGAGAAAATAAGTTCACTTTTTTCTGGTTAGTACCAATTTCAGAATAAATAATTTAACATTTCAGCTCCTTAGAACAGTGAAGTATATCTAAATCTCTAGAAAAATACAATCTAAACAAATTTTATGTATAAATTACATAGTATTTTATAACAAGTAAAATAATTGCCTTTATTAATAGGACATACCTAAAGTTTGTTTAGTCAAAATTATTCTGCAGCTAAGTATTACAACAATAAAAATATAACTTGATGCATATTTTATTATTGAAATTTATTTTTTTTTTATTTTTGAGATGGAGTCTCACTCTGTCGGCCAGGCTGGGGTGCAGTGTCGTGATCTCAGCTCACTGCAACCTCCGTCTCCTGGGTTCAAGCAATTTCCCTCCTCAGCCTCCCGAGTAGCAGGGATTACAAGGCACCCACCACCACGCCCGGCTATTTTTGTATTTTTAGTAGAGAGGGGATTTTGCCATGTTGGCCACTTTGGTCCTGAACTCCTGATCTGCCTGCCTTGGCCTCCCAAAGTGTTGGGATTACAAGCGTGAGCCACCACACCAGGCCTATTATTGGAATTTATATGCAGGCTTTCCTACTCAGAGTTAAATTCTGAGTCACTTTTGAGTTTATTATCTTCTTGGGTCTCATAGGTTTATGCTGAATTGTTACCTCCTCTGTGTTGCTGGAGTGGCTGCTAAATTCACTTACCAGGCACTCGCTCTCAATCTAGTATCCATGAACACATCTTGCCCTACCATTAAACAGTAAGCTCCTTGAATCCATCGTATCTTACCTAGCAATAGATCCCCCACACTAGTAAACACTGTTATCAGAAAATAATATATGGTTAGTGAGAATTCATCCTGATTAATCCCTTTTCTCAAGTCTTCTCTCATTAGTGCTTTTAGACATAGCTCAACTAGCCTCACTCCCAAATTGCTGACTCCCTTTCTCCAACTTGACTTCTAGAGGAATGGAAAGGGGTACAACTGTCATAATCAATCTGAAAAACTAATCAGTTTATTTTTGTCTTCCCATGCCCCTTCCTATACTTCTGTCTCCTATCAGCTTATTTTTCTGATGGTATCCCCTTGCCCTCAGCCATGCCACTGTGCTCAGATGCCCTAAAACAGAGACAGTTGAGACAAGGAGTCTCACCTCATTGATTTTATCAGTTTTACTCAGGGTTCTAATACTATCTCTGATTCACTGTTATAATTCTGATCCTCCCCAATAAAACTGCCATTTCCTCACATCGATTTCACATAGATGAGGAAAAAATACGCTTTTTTCAAAGTCATCAGATACTCTTAGGTAACCTCGATAAAATGGAAATAAGCAGCATCTTTATGTATTTTAAGGGGCGTATTTGGGACAAACAGAACTCCCTAGTACATCTTAAATTCATCCACCTGATTATCTTTAAGGCTGGTCCTTGCCATGAAAATAGCAAAGACATGATTTTCTGACTCCAGTCGATTACAGCAGAGACCATGGGAAATCAGCTATTCTTTCATTTTTTTCCGTCAGTTTTTGTCTCAACCCTCCAAATTTGGCAATTCAAGTCTAATATACATAACGATGGAAATAACTATTGATATTATTTTTAACCATTTCATATCTATACACTGATTAATAGATTTTAAATATATGTTTTTACATATATTACATCATTTGATCCTCATTACAATCTTTAGATTAAAATAAAACAGGCATCATCTCCCTAATTTTGTAGCTAGAAATGAGGCTCTGAGAGGTAAAGGGGCAAATTCAAAATCACCAAGTAGTAATGTGTTCAGCTAGTACTCAAAGCAGGTCTTGTGGCTTCAAGTTAAGTAATTTTTGCTCGCACCATAATGCTCCTCATTGAGGGCCAAAATTAACATTACAGAGAGTTGCACTTGGACAATCAAGTCCTCAGCCAATCTGAACTGAGGATCCCTTCATTCATTGCTTTCTGGGCTTTGGAATTCCTTGTCATGAACAGTCCTTGCAGGAGACAAGGGAGTATACCTTTGTATTCTTCACCAAATGGTAAATCTAATGTCAGTGAATTTTCAGGGTAAGTTATTTCTCTATTCAACGGCCCTTTATAGTTACGTTCTAAAGGTTATACTGAAATTAGTCATTACAATGAGTCTATGATCTACTCGTGTTCAATCCCAATCTACTTTATTATAATTTTTATCACCATAGTTTTTTCTTCCAGGTTACTCTTCCATGAAACTCAGACATAGACTCAACCATAAAAAAGTCACATTCTGGCCGGGCGCGGTGGCTCAAGCCTGTAATCCCAGCCCTTTGGGAGGCCGAGACGGGCGAATCACGAGGTCAAGAGATCGAGACCATCCTGGCTAATACGGTGAAACCCCGTCTCTACTAAAAAATACAAAAAAGTAGCCAGGCGAGGTGGCGGGCGTTTGTAGTCCCAGCTACTCGGCAGGCTGAGGCAGGAGAATGGCGTAAACCCGGGAGGCGGAGCTTGCAGTGAGCTGAGATCACGCCACTGCACTCCAACCTGGGCGACAGAGCGAGACTCCGTCTCAAAAAAAAAAAAAAAAAAAAAAAAAAAAAAGGTCATATTCTAACCTAATATTATCTGTATAACCCCTACTATAAAGAAGCTTGATTTTGAGATCAAAGGCTACCCCCTAAAAATTCCAGCACTTTCAGCACTTCTCTACTCTAAAAGTAAACACACACAAGACATTAAATGTTTTAAATGACTTATTGTCATCAACAAAAGATTACTGAATAGTCAAATTTTAGAACAAGCAGGAATTTATGAACTAATCTAATCTAGAAATTTAAAACCATGTTCTATGAGCATAACTTAAACTTCCTGAATTCAGTTATAGGAAGGAGAAAGAGAAAATGGCAGATATTCCCCCCATCTAGTAACTATTATTTTCCAATTTATTAATTTTATTTTAAATATTATTTTAATATTAAATATTATTTAAATTTAATAATATTTTATTTTAACTAATAGTATTTTGGGCACGATAGTTTTGCTTTTAAAAATTGTTAATCTATTTTAACTTCCTCATCTTACAAACAATGAAATGGATATGCAGAGAAATTACATGTTCTGCCTACTACTGAAAAAGGCCTAAAATGCAATCTTCTATATCCATTGTTTTCTCTGCTGAGATTACCACCTTCTAAATCTATTGTTCTCTCTGCTGAGATTATCTCACCATTATTTGAACATCCTCATGAAGATGAATTAGTGTTAACGATATTTTATGATTATACTAAGTATTCGTTTCTGTTTGTAAACATATATTTCTTAAGCAAGGATCTTTACACCCTTGTATCTTCTCACCACAATCTCTAGCACAATGGAAGCTCAATTCCATTAGCTGATGCAATGAATATTTAAGCAAAGTGTCACATATGCTTTATTCCTGTGTTTTTCATTTCATCATGATAATAGAGCATAATTATCTCTTCAGAACCCTAAAATGGGGTCAGTATTACACTCAGTTGCCTTTAACTAATTTAGACAAAAAAGAATACTTTGAAAAGTACACATGTGATTATTTTGTTAATTAATACATAATTGAAAATATTGGGCCGGGCACAGTGGTTCATGCTTGTAATCCCAGCACTTTGGGAGGCTGAGGCGGGTGGATCACTTGAGGTCAGGAGTTTGAGACCAGCCTGGCCAACATGGTGAAACCCCATCTCTACTAAAACTACAAAAATTACCCAGGTGTCGTGTCGCCTGCCTGTAATCCCAGCTACTTGGGACGCTGAGGCAGGAGAATCATTTGATCCCAGAAGGCAGAGGTTGCAGTGAGCTGAGGTTATGCCACTGCACTCCAGCCTGGGCAACAGAGTCTCCACCTCAGAAAATAATAATAATAATAAATGAATATTCATTTGAAATTTCTTATGCCTTGCGCTGGTAGGGAAAATGAAATAAGTACATCGAGTGGCTCACTTTATGCATGATTTCCAAAAGTATACTTACAAATTCATGCAGAATGTGAAATGAAAACTCACAAACTTGTCTTGGTCACAAACTTGTATTGGCTGGGTCTGTCACGTCTATGGTGGAGAGCAAATGCTACCCATTTTTTAATACCTGTGAATCACAATCTTGTAACACAATTTATCCAAAGATAATACCTTGTTTTCTCTTAAATATTCTATAGCTTAGTGATTTATTAAAATGTGCATGTGTGTGTCTACATCTTAGTAATGAAGTTGTATCATTTTTTAATGATTGAAATAAAGTTCAATTGATTATTTAGTTATTACATAAGCCACTGATATCTTCAGAAATAAAAAACAATTGTCTTTGTAAGTAACAGTAAATTCTTTCAAAACTATACTCTGATCAATTTTAAGAGCCTGTCACATTTTTTTGCAGGTGATAATGACTGACTCAAATATATATATTTGTGACAGTTAACTACTTAGTTCTCTCGTGCTGTCTATCTCCATATGCAGAGAATATAGCCTTTTAAAAGTCAACCGTATAAGGTCTCTATGTATGGAGAGAGAGAGAGAGTGGAAGAGAACTAAGTAGTTAACTATTAAAAATAATTTGCAATGAACTAAGGTAAACTAACAACTTTTTAGTTTGGGAAGGCGAATTTTGAAGGGTAACTGTGTCTCATGCACATAAACTAAACTACTTAGAATTTATCGTATCACATTTCATTTATTTTGAAAACTGCTTTAAATATGTACTATTATATAACATGATGATACACTGTAATGCTTTAGAAAGTGTAGCAATTGTGAAACCATGCTATTACTGGTTGCTTATATCTATCAAAATATTTTTTGAACATGTTCTTCTATTTTTCCAGGAATCAACACTTACCTGACATATTACATATTTTCTCATAAATACTCCAATGTTTTCTCATTTCAGATTATTTCTAACAATTATCTATACACCTAAATACATATATTGATTTTATAACTTTTTATATTTGAAAGCATATCACATATATTAAAAATATATCAAACTACAGTACATAAATTTCTAGGTAATTACTTGCATTTCAAATCTTCCCAAAGAGTTGAAATTCTTTAACACTGTATTTATACATTTTTGCAAACTACTTACTAAATAAGACTTTGTCTTCATCAAATCATACAAATATAAAGTCTATCATGCAAAAGTTCCATATTCCCTGGTTCTTCTTAAACAGTATATAAATAGGCATATAAAATTACAAAAATCAGGATATATAAGCTTTGCAATGATTTGTTTTCATGGCTTGATCATTTCATTATAGCCTTATGAATTCTGTCACAGTGTCTGCAACTAGCAAAAGCAAGTTAAATATACACACTTGCACAATCAGTAAAGAGGTACAAACACCCTAGATCATGCAGAAGATATACAAGGCCTCATTTTGGATGTTTGATCCACATGACATGCAAGCAATATTGTATCAGTAGTGCTTTTGGCAAAATCTATAGGTAGGGCTTTCTTTTGATGGATGACTTGTGTGCTTTTGGTTTTATTTATTTATTGTTTTGGCCTTCAGCATGCTATTTGTTGTTTTTTTCTGTAGGTGACCCCTGAAAGTACGTATGTAAACTGCAGTGTAGAATGCAGTTCTAGAATATCTGTGCAGAAAAACATGAAAGAGAGAGAGACAGAGACAGAGAGAGAGAGACAGACAGACAGAGAGACAGAGAGAGAGAGAGAGAGACGGTTTTATCTCCCATTATAGTCAGTGGTAAAATTTCCTTAAATACATTTTGGCCTTCACTTTCCTTTTGAAAACCTTGCTATGGGGTCTACTCGCCCCTTTGAGAGTACTGCACAACCTTCGCAAGACATCATTTAGCACTAGTTTCCACCTTGGAGTAGATCTTCCTACCTTTCCAGTCTTAATTCTGTGGGAAATGGCTGCAAATCGATGGTTGAGCTCTGAGATTTGGGGCTCTACTAATTTCCTGCAGTGGTCACCGCGGTTTGCCATCAAGTTTGCTGCTTGGTCACGTGTAGAGTCCACTTTTGGGCGTATGTCATTCAGTTCTGCCTTTAAACGCTATATTCCATGAGCAAGAGATAGGACTTGAAGTTAGTAATTAATGAAAGTCAAGATAGAAATAGAGAGTGAAACAGAGCGAGTGAGCCAGAGAGAGTGAGAAAGAGAGAGAGAGAAAGTAAGAAAATGAGAGCAAGCACATGCAGAAAATAGAAAGGGAGATAAAACCACGATTTCCATAAAACAGAAGTAAAATGAAAATACATGTGATTTCAGAAAAATAGATCACTGCCCTTAAGTTTGATGCATGTCTATTTAAAACGTTTATTTAGTCTGAGGAAGGACAGGGATGTTTTCTTATGTTTTGCAACTATCATAATGTATTCTATTTAGTCTTATTTTATTATATCGTTACTGAATTTAATAGTTGTGGAATAAACTAAGTATGTGCTCAGGAGGGCAGGTAGCTGAAGAACACTTTTCTATTCCTTCCTGGTACTTTCAAGTTCCTCTCTGTTTATTACATTGAGTGTCATAAGAAAAAATGTGATTTTCTAACACACACAAATTTTGTGTCACATACAGAGGTACTGAGGAATGTTCTTCCTGACCTGCCGGGTCACAGACGTTGTAAGTTAAATAACTCAGACCCTATTATTCAAAAAGCTTTGAAGGAATTTCACCATAAGATGACATCTCTGACTATATATCAAGGGACAATGAAGAGCACAATACAGATCCACATCAAAATAAGCTTCACACAATAGCATAAATGTGTTTTGGGGATAACCTGGAATGCATTTATAGTTTTTCATTAAAATATATTGTAATCTGTGGAAAAATATGAAAATATCAGAGGCATAAAAATGAACTGCATAGAAAGAAACATCTTTTTTGAGTTTTCTTTAAATAGTAAACAACTAATCAATAAATTTATCAAACATTTCAGCAAAACAAAATACAAAAATTTATTTAAAAGAGAGCTGTTAAAATTCAACTCTACCTATTTACTTGGGAAAGGAGACATCATCAAACAGAAACAATGTAGTATCAATAAGGTATATGTGCATATTATACCTCTCATACCCTTTTATCAGAATCATTTTTTAAACAAAAGATGATTAAGTTGCCCTTGAAAAAGAAGACAGGGCTTCCTAACAATCAGTTTTGATACTAAAACAAAGAACCCAAAGCCTTGTTTACATGTAGTGAAAAATGAAAACCTCAGTTTTACATAAGCCCAACATTAAGACTAATTACCAAGATTTGGATATGGCTCAGGCCAAAAAAAAAAAACAAAACAGCTGATTGGATTTCAGGTGTTGATTCAGATAGGCTGAATGAATGATGGTGTCAGATTGTTCTTTGTGTTAGACACAAGAATGTAGTACCACCATTGACATAGGCAGAAATTTGCAATATGATTTCAAAATAAATCTTGGAATCTCCTTCTGAATGGAGTTTACATTGGGTATAATTAACTGAGTGATGGATATGACAAATACCCAGATTACAGAACTCTTCAAAATCATTAATTTCCATTCAAAGGGGGAAGAAAGGAAAAAGGGAAAGATAAAAGAAGGAAGAAAGGATTGTTTTACTCTTATTAAGACGTCCTTAGTATCTTTTAGGACAAACACGATTGAAGTAATTGTTGTACAATTTGAACGTTACTTTTCATATTTTATTTGCTACCTTTAGCACGTCTTCTTTTTGCTGGGGTTTCTTTTTCTCTGATTCATCCAAAAGTGTGTCAGCCTGAATGATCCACTTTGTGATATGGTCCACATTCTGGTCAAAAGTTTCCATGTGTTTCTGGTATTCCTTAATTGTACAGAGATATACCATGGCATTATTGGTTAGACAATATTCTTAAAGAATTTTTCCTATGTTCTAAAATTTTTAAAAGACAACAATACAGTTTCATTCAGATTAGTTTTAAGTGGCATTTTTATATAGAATATTGCTGAAATATAAATAAAATATATTAAAATATTTGTTATAGATATTGAATTAAGAGCCAGCATATATGTGGACTTGAGAAATTTTCAAACACAAAATTATCACTGGTCACTTATATATATTTTTCTCGTGACAGAGAAGGGTGTAAAAGCTTCTAGCCTTTTCTCTTACCAACAAAAGATTTAACCACTCTTCTGCTCTTGAGGTGACAGCTATCCAGTTACTATTCAGAAGACTGAGTTTATCTTCCACCAATGTCTCCTTCTTGCCCAAAACTGTTTTCAAGGCCTCTCCTACCTCTGTGATACTCTTCAGATGCACCTTCTGCTTCTCAATCTCTTTTTGAGTAGCCTGTGAAAAGGATAGCATTGACCTTCAAGTAATATATTGCAGTCTTAAGATTTAATGCTTATGAAATGGCATTCTCTATGGTTACTATGATTTTGCAAGGTTTTAAACCTATAACTATGTATTAATGAATCATGAAAACCATACCATATATATTGCAGCTTCATTATTGGGTAACTATGAACATATATATGTACATAAGCATAATTCATGTCTTATTTTTCATTATACATATTTAATAAACATATTGTTCAACTAAATATACTTATATTTACTTAATTTGTTCATGTAGTGGCTAAAGGCAGACATTTGAAAACCCATCCACAAATAAACTGCCTTTAGAAAATTCTGCAGTATGATGCTACTGTATTTCTGCAGCAGGGATTTTTTTAGGCTTTTAGTGCCATGGATCTCTTTGGCATCTGTTGAAGCTTAAAAACCCTTTCTCATAATAATGCTTTTAAAAGCATAAAACAAAATGCACAGGATTTTAAATGCAAACAATTATACTGAAATACAATATGCAAAACATTTTAAAAATATCTGTGATGTAGTAATACATGTTTTATTTCCTAATATGTTAATTAACAAGATCTAGCATCAGGTCTTTAGGATAATTTCAATGTAGTGATGATGAACATAATGGGTATTTTTAAGTATATACAATGTCTGGAACATATTATAAAAGTATCTGTCATTTCTATTAGTGACAAAGTCATGGGTATTTCTATTGCTGGAGTTTGTTGCTCACATCTTTAATTGAAAAAAATGCTTACTTTTGGTTTTAGGTGAATAAAAATAAAGATGTAGTTTTCCCCCAATCCAAGTTCACAGACCTTAATTCTATCCACACGCCCTAGACTAAAATCTCCTAAGAGAATACCACTATTTCCTAAGAGGTGATTTATACAACATGAAAACAATCACATTTAACATGAAAAAATATATAGAGTATTGATGGAAAAAGTGATCTTAGTACAAATGCTTACTACCTGCTCTGCATAAAGCCCCTTTCCTGGTACATAGCATAGCTGACAACGTGGCCACTCTGCATTCCACTGCGTCTGTGCCTGGTTCCTTCCCCACCTGTCTAGCTAGCCAGCTGTTGGACATTCACAGAGAGCTGAGCCAAAGCCCAACAGACCCTTTCTCCTTTCTAAATAAGGTTAACAGATACAGAGACGGTGATTGGCACTCGAGTTGAAAAGCTATTTGCGAGTGGAGCTGATGTCTTAATCACAGAAAGCCAAAGCAAAACAAAATCATTGAGAAACAGCAGTAACAGGAAAGTGGAGGAAGCCCAGCTACAAATAATCAATTAATAAACACACAAGGAGCAACTCTGTAAGGCCAGCCCATATCTAATTTCTTAAAAAAAAATTACAGTACGAGATTAAGAAATTAGGTATAGGCTGGTCTCACAGAATCGCTCTCAACATGTCTTTTCTGTCTTTATAATATACCAAAGTAGTCCCGTGGCTGTCTTTCTGCCACACCATCAGGTCCTGGTGCACTCAAAATCACTTCTCATGCTTTTTGTTTTGGTTTTGCCTTTGGCATCAGATAAACAGGGGAAATAAACGAGGAAACAATACAAAATTTTTTATGCAAGACAGAATTACTGTTTTTCAATTCTAAGATATTGTTTTATGCTGCATTTTTTTCAATACAAACATGCCTGAAATTAAGGTACTTAATGCCAAATGAACGCGACAGC
Organism: Rhinopithecus roxellana; assembly: GCF_007565055.1. Classification (NCBI taxonomy): domain Eukaryota; kingdom Metazoa; phylum Chordata; class Mammalia; order Primates; family Cercopithecidae; genus Rhinopithecus; species Rhinopithecus roxellana. Next base: position 3,321,705 of record NC_044555.1, read on the forward strand.
TATCACGCATGGGGTTCTTCATATGTAGGTGCTATTTGTTGCACATGGGTAAGCTTAGCCATTCATATAAGCAATGTCTTCATTTATCAATCATAAGTGTTGCCTGAGCTCCTATTATATGCCAGTTACTACTGTAGCAGAATCATATGTAATTCTCCTCAATATATTTTGGTAAGTTATTAGAAGTATCTCAATTGGGTAGACACAGCCTCTTTAGAGCTTGACTTTAGAGTAGACACAGACTACATTTTATCCCTTTTAATACTTCGTCTTCACCCATTTTGTAGTATACAACCTCTATAACCATAGATATTAGCCATTGTTACTAGGCACTGTGGGATCAAATGGTAGAGAAGTCTCCGTCCTTCAAAAACTTATATTCAAGTATGAGTTTGTCAAAGAGATGGACATACATGCAAATGAGAATTATCTACTTACTATACTCCAGTCTAGTGGCATGTCACTGCAGTTAATTTATTCACAATGGTAACACTTCACAAAGTTGAAGCTTAATTTATATTTGGATTACTATCTCTTAATATGTCTTCATAAAGATGACACTATATTTTAGCATCGATGTAAAAAGTTATTGTGTACGTAGATTTTTGTTTCTTCCATGACAAGCAATGCAATTAAAGGCAATGGAATTTCCCAAAACTCAGAAGAGATCAGAAAAGTTTTCAACTTAGGGGATAACGTTGCAGGTAGTTCCTGGTTCACAAAAACTATTATGGACCAACATCTGGCCAAATTCTTTCAGTTAATTTAAATAATGTCCAGTGATGTTCAACTGATGGGAGCAAAATAGGAAAAGTGGACTAATAGTGTCTTCTTAAGTTCCACAAAATTATAAATTAAAACTAAAAGATGTTCAAGTTATCACCATGATGAACTTGTATTTGAAAAAAGCAGTGATATTATGGTGGTTTATAAATGCTAATGGTCAAAAGTGATTCACAGGAAAATTTACACTCCGTAAAAAAAAAAAGAGACCTAGAGTTAAACCTTTATGTATGCTATTCAACAATAAACCAGTATTCAATCATTTGTATGAGTGCTGTTTTGGGTTAGGAAAAAAAAATTGTGTTAATTTAGTAGGTTTGAAAGTTTTCCCCTTAAATGTGTTTTTAATCCAAAGTACGACTTAAGAAATAAGACTTAAATAAGACTTAGCCTTTAAATACTATGCTGAACTTGCTTTCTGAAGATCTCAAATAGTAATTGACCAATGCTTATCAGGTGTCTAATATCTAGTCTGTACTGTGCTGTTCACTGCCAGAGATGAGGAAGGAGGTAATCTTTGCAAACCTCACTCCAATCATGCCTACAGTGTAGCTGCAGAGGAAAACTTAAATGTAATAAAAAAATTTGATATCATACTAGAAAAAAAAATCACATTTTTTTGGAAACAGATGAGCCATGGCTGGAATAAGCATGAATGACTACAAGGGAGAGGTGACACTTGAAGGTGAAGTGTGCCATAAAGCATGGAATGGTTTCGATTGACTAAAGACAAAGTATGAAGCAACAAGAAGGTATGAAAGTTGGAATAAAAGACTGCTATAGAGGAAGAGGGAATCCTTATTGTAAACTAAAAGAATACATTTGATGAGGTTGCTGAGGAACCATTTTCTCTGGCTCTAATAGTTTTCCATAACAGAAGAATGTCTGCATCTTCAGATGTATGGAGAACCAACCTAGAGCTACTGCCTTGGCCATTCCCTTTAAACCTATACTCATTCCTCTCAAAGGGAGCTACGTATTTATAGGGTTGGCGAGATGGAAAAAAACCAGCTGAACATATATGGCATTTCCTCCTTTTCAAAAGCATCCAATTCTCAGCATACATGCCTTCTTTTGCCTTGTGAGGTGAGAGATGGAGAGGGTTCTGGAAGATCTACTCTTCTGAAGGAGCAAGTTCAAATTCAATGACTAAATTCACTAAATCGTAACTCAGACACTTTAGGTTTTTCAATCATGTAGTAATGTGATAGCTGCTAGGATCGATTTTAAGTCTGAAGAAAAAGCAAGATTGTGTACACTCAGTTTTAATTTGACCTATGACATGATTGTAAGTCCACCTTCAGGAGATTCGAGAGAAGATGAAGGCAAACTATATACTTGGCACTAAGGGTTTTTATGATAGAGGGGAAAATGTCTGATATAAGTAAAGTCCAATGAAACTATAAATTGCCACAATGTCTAACATATTATTTATTTTCCATATGTTACTTTGTAACATTTGATAGCTCCAGTATAAATAGTCCAAATACTAAGCACTAACTTCCATGATTTCAAACAAATTTGCTGTCTACTTCTTAGCCATAATAATTTGTAAATGCTACTCTAATTTCCCTATTATAAAAGAATGAGTATAATGAGTTAATTTATTCCAGTGAAGTCATACCCCATGTTGATGGGAAGGATGAAGAATCCATTCTGATTCATTCATTCCCCATATCTACAAGTTTAATTGCTTGTAGAAATTTAAAATGGCATGTTAGGTTCAGGGTTCAGCTATCAACTCACTTCACTGACACAGTAGCAAAATGGAAAAACCTTCTCCATTGGTCTCTGCTGATTATACCATCAGCATTTTTCATCATTTTTATTTAATGGTAGAACGGTAAAAATTATTGGAACAATTATCTGGTCCCATAGGAACACCTTTACAAATATTTTCCTTCAGGCAAAGAAATGTAGCTCATTTAACCTCCATTCTCTCCTCCACCCATTTCACATTTTCACAAGTTTTCCAATACCTTCCACAAATTTTCTTGGAATTTCTCAGGGACTTATATTCTTAAGATAACTTCTCTGTCTGATCTCCTGTTATTTTCACCATTTATTTATTATTTATTTATTTATTTAATTTATTTATTTATTTATTTATTTATTTTTGAGATGGAGTCTCGCACTGTCACCCAGGCTTTAGTGCAGTGGCACAATCTCAGCTCACTGTAAGCTCCACCTCCCAGGTTCACTCCATTCTCCTGCCTCAGCCTCCCAAGTAGCTGGGACTACAGGCACCCGCCACCACGTCCAGTTTTTTTTTTTGTATTTTTAGTAGAGATGGGGTTTCACCGTGTTAGCCGGTATGGTCTTGATCTCCTGACCTCGTGATCTGCCCGTCTTGGCCTCCCAAAGTGCTGGGATTACAGGCGTGAGCCACTGTGCCCAGCCCACTCCCTCTTTTTAACCAAATTTTATTACCTTAAGAGTCTCCTGTTCTCTAGAGCCTATCTTCAATCAGCACCACATTTATTTAACTATGTACCTTAACATCATTTCCTTGTAGATTCCTCCCTTTACTAGGACTCAATTAAATTTGGGCTTATTTTAGCTATTCCTTTCTCTTACGCATGTTCCCTGTAATATGAATAAAAGACTAACTAAAACATCCATAAAAGGCATCTTGAGAGGTCCCCCTACCCAAGTGAGTTCTGCACTTAGTATTTGCAAATATTATACCATTTCTGATCACAGGGAACAGGAGAGAGTTCTTTCACCTTTTAGCTACGTAACATATTCATGGAAAGAAAAGGAATACATTGCCATATTACTGCAGTTCTAAGATGTGCATTTGTCACATTTTAAGGATTCGGAAATTGAGATGTAACATACAATTTAGGTTTACCTTGAAAGTGGTAGTGTTTTTTTTTTTTTTTTAAATTCTCAGCAGCTGTAGTCATATCAATGGTACATCACACAATCTAACATGTCTTAAACATGAGGAAATGAGATGCTAATTGCTTTTTCAGCCCCCAACATTACTCTATCATAGCCAGAGGTTTAGGACATATTTTACTATTAGGCTAATGTGACAGAATAATACAATGATAAATTCAAAAAGAACATAAAACATTAAATAGTGGATTCTATAGCAATATGTATTGACTTTAATAATAATGTATTATTAAAGAAGAATTTCATGAAAGCAGAATGAACAGGACAGAAATAACAGCCCTAACTATAATGACAGTGAATAGTGACTCCAATGGCATTTAACAGATGTTCTATTTTCTAAGTAACAGCTGCTTGATGCATTCATTGCACTAAGTTAATGATCTGCTAGTGTTATTTCACTTCACAGATAAAATTACTGTGCTTGCTTTTAAAAAAGAAGATATGTAATTTTTCATGGGAATGAGAGTATAACAGACTTTAGGGTAAGTAATAGTTCTTATATTTTAATAGCTAAGAGGAGTGACGAGTTGAGGCAGTTATCCAGATAATCTAGGACCAGAAACCAGATCTCTTTAAACTGTGAAAGCTGACTGTTTAAAAAAATATACACAAGACTTGGTTGACTGAGCTGAATTCAGTTCTCATCAGGCAACTTGAAATTCATGGATCTTGTATCACATTATCTAGTGATTCTCAACTTTGCTGAATAAGAGAGCTGGTTACAGTTAGACCAATTAAATCAGAATCTCTGGAAGTGGGCCCCAAACATTGGTATACTTTTCAAGTTTCTCGGGTGATTTTGATGTGCAACCAACGCTGAAAACCACAGGCAAACGGGAAGATGCATTCTAAGTTTTTATTGAGTGACAGTCATTAAATTCTAAAAGTAAACTGAAAGTGAAAGGATAATTGAGGAACTAGTAATTGTTCTTCCTGATGTTAAATATTATCAAACTTTGTTTCCAAAATAAATGTGAAAACACAGCAACTTGTTAAACAAGTGGCTAGTTAGACATAGGTTATTCTTCGTTTAACACCTTGAGTTAAATTTATTAATACCATTTTTGTGTGCGTGCGTGTGTGTGTATGTGTGTGTGTGTTCCTCTCAGGCAACTCTTGGCATACTAAGACTACTGTTAATAAAACAGGCGGTAGGATGAACATACTGTAGGACCAAATTTTTTTTCCAGAAAATCTTATTCTATCAGTGGAAATTTTAGATGACACCATGGATATTTAGGGGTTTAATGGAACTAAATTATTTAACTGAGTTGGAATTTTTGATGATTAAAACAACATTAGAAATAAAATGTTAGTGATTAAATCAGAAAATCATATAGATTAGACTTTGTCAAAGCTTGTATTTCCCGAAATTGATGATCATCAGGGAAGTAAACCCCCAATTAATCACATACATATTTACTTTCCTGTGGTTATATTTTCATGCTCAATTCATATGCTAAACAATATTGGCCAGTAATGGGATATTCAGATTGATTTACTTACACTCAACTAATCAGAGTGATTTTAAGATATTAACAAACAATATATGAAATCTAAAAATCACACCAGTGGGGACAGACTACAGACTGTAATTGATGATAGATACACAGGTTTTCATTTTATTATTTTAATGAGGGCTTACATTGTCTGCTCTTGAAATTTAGCCATGGTTTGTTTCATTCTTACTGTGAATGAGTAGCTTTTTTGTTACTTTAAGCTTAGATTACTTTAAAATTATTAGAAAATAAGACTTCTTATGATAATCTGGTATAGTGGAAAAAATTGTTGAAATCAGGCATAGTATTGGATTCTAGTTACAGTTTCGCTATGTACCAGGACTTGTATTTTTCCATCTATAAAACTGAAACATTTGATCACGTGATTATTTTTGTTCTAAAACTTGTAAAATTTTAGATTCACATCAGCATTTTTTCTCTTAAGAATTGCTTTGTCATTATAATTTTCAACTGTTAATTTGCAGGTTATGTTTAAATAGGTATTTCATAAGTAAGTCCTATGTGTCAGGCAATATCTTATGTATACGGGCAATATCAGTGAGCAAAATAGACATTTTTCCCTGTCCTTCTGCTGAATGAAATATTATTGCCTACAAAACAGTCCAAGAGAGTAGGGGGTATCATGACAGCTCAAGGAACTTGTGCAGTTCCGGTATTCAAACTCTTCAGGTGGTAGTAATCTCCTGTAGATTGCCTTGCCATTTCCTTCCATCATCTCTATTTTATAGCTATCAGTGTTTCTCACCTCAGCCTAGAAAATTCCATTAACAGAAAAGGAAAAGTATCTAAACATTTATGGGGTGATAAATACCACTGTGATGGCTGCCTCGTGGCACTGTTGTTGTCTGGACCATGCAGCTAGCTAGGAGTGATTCTTATTTTTAAAATCTTAACATTAATTTTACCCTCTTTAATACTACTCTGATTGAAGAAGATTGAATTTAAAAATACAGTGAAAGGGTTATGTGGCTGTGGGAAGTTCCAATTTGCATTAATAGTTTAAATTTTCAATTTTCATCATCAATCTTTTATCTCATTTGTTAATATTCTCAAATGGTTTTCCTCCTGTCATTTTAATTTAAAAAAATTCTTTACCTTTTAAACAATTTGGCATACTTTTAAAATTTATTTATTTTTTTATATAACTGTAATTTGGAAGCATGGTCATAGAGTAAGGGCAGACAGGACAGTTTTCTTACTTGCAGCTGTCCCTTCACTTAGTCAACCCTGACCACATCCTAGCTACTTCTGGAAGTTCTCCCATTCTTTCTCTGTGGGCTCATTAAGAATTAGAATACCTAAGATATTCTTGAGTTCATAAATCCCTTCAAGTAGATGGTATCTTTAAACGTCTTAAATTGTGTCATGCACCACCCAGTATTTTTTGGAAGGGCTATGCATTCTAGTATCTATGGTCTGGAATGTGTGACTATTGAATTTTGAGCAGGAAGAAAACTTAGATGAATCATTCTATTTAGCAAAGACCAATTCTACAATGCCCCTGGCCTATCAAAAGGATCCTAGAAATGCCAAACCTCTGATGCTCATTCAAGAGGACACGGCAAAATTCTAGGGTCAAACAGGGCACTGCTTTTATATTAGCTTTCCTCTGGTTCAGGAGTTTGAATATGTTCTGTAAATGGCCACACAGTAGTTGTTCTAGGCTTTGTGAGCCATGTAGTCTCTGTCACAATTATTCAACTCTGTTGTAGCACAAAAGCAGCCAGAAAAAATAAACAAATATAAATTGTTTATTTATATATAAAAGACCTCAATGAAGTCTTATGTATAGGCACTGACGTTTGCATTTTTAATAATTTTTATGTGTCTTGAAGTATGTAGTTCTTCTTTTAATTTTTTCCAACCATTTACATAAAAACAATTTTCAGCCCATGGGCTGTACAAAAGAAGGTGGCTGAATGGATTAGGCCTACCAATTATAGTTCACCCATCTCTGCTCTCATTTATCTGACTCTAATTAATTTACCTTCTTCTTGGTGAGAGAGTTTCTTAGGCGTTGTTCTCTATTAGGAAGTTCAAGAAGTTGGCTAGAATTGATATGGCTCCTACTAGCTCAGCTCTTTTCATGGTTCCCACGGTAACATTAATCCTCATATTAAGGATCCTGGACCCACATGACTTTGAAATCCTTAGGAGAGTGAATGACTATTACAAATCTAATCATGGTCACCCTATGAAAGCAATCAACATCTGTTATTTTCTGACTTTTTAACAAAAGCCATTCTGACTGGTGTGAGATGCTATCTTATTTAGGGTTTAATTGGCATCTCTCTGATGATTAGTGATGTTGAAGATTTTTTCATATGCTTATTGGCCGCTTGTATGTCTTCTTTTGAGGAGTGTCTATTCATGTTCTTTGTCCTGTTTTTAATGTGTTTTTTTTTTTTATTTTTTAATTTCTTGTTGACAAGTTTAAGTTCCTTATAGATTCTGGCTATTATTCTTCTGTCAGATGCACAGTTTGCAAATATTTTCTCCCATTCTGGAGATTATCTGCTTACTGTGTTGATTGTTTCTTTTGCTGTACAGAAGCTTTAATTTAATCAAGTCCCATTTGTCAATTTTTGTTTTTGTTGCATTTGTCATTGAGGTCTCGGTCATAAATTCTTTGCCTAAGCCAGTGTCCAGAAGAACTTTTCCTAGGTTTTCTTCTAGGATTTTTAGTAGTTTGAGGACTTACATTTAAGACTTTAATCCTCCTTGAGTTAATTTTTATATACGGTGAAAGGTAGGGGTCCAAGTTCATTCCTCTATATATGGCTAGCCAGCTATCCCAGCAACATTTAATGAATAAGGTGTCCTTTCTCTGTTGCTTATTTTTGCCAATTTTGTCAAAAATCAGTTGGTTGTAGGTGTGCAGCTTTATTTCTGAGTTCTCTATTCATTCCATTGATCTATGTGTCTGTATCTGTAACAGTATTATGCTGGTTGGGTTACTACAGCTTTGTAGTATATTTTGAAGTGAGGCAATATAATGCTTTCAACTTTGTTCTTTTGGCTTAGGATTGCTTTGGCTATTTGGGGTCCTTTTTGGTTCCATATGAATTTTAGAATTGTTACATAATAGACCCATGTAACAAACTTGCACATGTAACCCCTGAATCTAAAGTAATTTAAAAAAGAAAGTAATCGAGAAACAGAGAAAGGGATATGGAGCTTTTTGCACACTTGTCTTGTTTACAAAAAGGGAAATAAGATCATTTTCAGACGACCTTCAGTTCTGATGTTACCTCACCCACTGACTTACAGATCTGTTCTAACAACGATTCTCTCTGAATAGAAGTGATCTTAAGGATAGCAGAACGTCACTGCTGCCACACAAACTGACCATTCACAGGCTAACTTTTGACGAAAATTCTCAGTTCTCAGTTTGCGCTATTCATTCCCTTGACTCTATTTTCACACGAGAATCGTTGATAAGAATCTGTCAATCATGCTTCAACGTAGATAATAAAGTAAAAAAAAATATATATAGAAACATCCTGTTTAAAAACTGGGAAGACAATGTTCCTTATTCATCTTGCTAAAATTAATCTGCTAGGTTCCTGTCCTGTTGCTCAATCAGGAGAATCTTTGGCCAATGCTTAGCCAAACCAGATGAACAGTGGGCATGCTCTTTTGAAACCAGTAATTCTCATCAAGTAGGTGTTCCTTAATTACTAAGATTTATCTTACAGAACCTGGCTAGTGGGGTTTCCAAAAGGAAAAATCCCAAGCATTTGGTTTTGTATGTTTTCTTATGTTCTTATATGTTATTTTAGACACACAGAAAGTATACCAGATGTAATCATTACTTCTGTACGCATAAAACATCTTAAGGAATGAAATATTACAAATATCATTTAAGCGTCCTGTTCACATACCACCCAATTCTTTTGTCTTTCCTCACAGAGATAGCTCTTGTTCTGTATTCAGTTTATATTACTTCCCACACGTTTCTGCTTTTACTATACATTATATATAACTTAATAATGTATATTTCTACATTTTTTTTATTATACTTTAAGTTCTAGGGTACATGTGCATAACGTGCAGGTTTGTTACATATGTATACTTATGCCATGTTGGTGTGCCGTCAGCACCCATCAATTCATCATTTATATCATGTATAACTCCCCAATGCAAGCCCTCCCTCCTCCCCCCTCCCCCCTCCCCATGATAGGCCCCAGTGCCTGATGTTCCCCTTCCCGAGTCCAAGTGATCTCATTGTTCAGTTCCCACCTATGAGTGAGAACATGCGGTGTTTGGTTTTCTGTTCTTGTGATAGTTTGCTGAGAATGATGGTTTCCAGCTGCATCCATGTCCCTACAAAGGACGCAAACTCATCCTTTTTTATGGCTGCATAGTATTCCATGGTGTATATGTGCCACATTTTCTTAATCCAGTCTGTCACAGATGGACATCTCAGTTGATTCCAAGTCTTTGCTATTGTGAATATATTTCTCAAGAAGCTTGATTTTTATAACATCTCTTTCATCATTTTAGGCAACCTTCCCCTTCCTTTTTAAAGGGGACAGCATTAGAAAATACATGGTGAATTGCCCCCTAAGCCTATGCCCAGTTTATAAAGAACATAACTGATATTTTGGCCAGTATAAGAAACTCTCCTGGCCGGGTGCGGTGACTCACACCTGTAATCCCAGCACTTTGGGAGGCTGAGGCAGGTGGATGACCTGAGGTCAGGAGTTTGAGACCAGCCCGACCAACATGGTGAAACCCCACCTCTTCTGAAAATACCAAAAATGAGCAGGGCATGGTGGCGGGTGTCTGTAATCCGAGCTACCCGGGAGGCTGGGGCAGGAGAATCGCTTGAACCCGGGAGGCGGAGGTTGCAGAGAACCGAGATAGGGCCATTGCACTCCAGTCTGGGTGACAAGAGCGAAACTCCATCTCAAAATAAATAAATAAGAATAAACTCTTCCTTTATCTATTTGGTTTCCCTATAAGTTGGAATAATTCATCTCAATGCTAGTAATACTGCTTTGAAGGTGCATACGACTGACTCAAGTATTGCCCACACTATGATGGTTGTCTCATTTTATTAATTCTGTGTATTTTATGGTAGGCCTAAATGATAGTTCTGATGGGACCTTATTTAGAATTTTGGTGGTACTGGAAAACTGCTTTCACATGGACTATGGCTCCATAGATAGGTGATGAAATATTATTAAATTAATTAAATAACACAAACTAGTAGGAAATGGAGAAACAGCAAGAATGCCTGACTGCTTTGGTGGTCACCAACATAGTTTATATTATAGACAATGCATCTGGGGCCTGCCCACAGCCACGGTAAGGAGGTGAAATGAGTATAGAGAATCCAGTTTTTTTTTTTTTTTTTTTTTTTTTTTTTCTCATAAAAACTCAAGTGTTCGCATTGTGGAAGGGCTTGATTTGACATGACAGGGATTTCTGATAAACAGCATTGGTGACATGAATACAATAAGCCAGACCATGGAAGACTAGACTGATTATCTGATTTTAATGTTAGATTAATTTTTCTCAGCTTTGTGATGTAAGAAAAATTGAATTGAACTTTAAATATCCTGATACTTTTCTAATTTAGGATAGCAAAATTTCTCAATTATATAACATGGTTAGTTACAAACCAAAACCCTAAAACTTTTGTGTCACATGAAGACTTTATGAAATCTATACTACTATAGATTAGTAAAATCTATACTGTTTTTAAGGTGACTTCTGATTCTCCTACTGGAGCAATACCTCCAAATCCTTTGCTAATTTTGATCTTGAAAAGTGAATTCTAGTTTTCTCAAATCATAGGAAAAACTAATACATTTAGACTTAGTATTGTCATTGACCACTATATTAATTTTCATCACACTCAGTACTTGATACTTCATGCCCCCTATAAAACGTTCTCACTTCACCTTTTGATTGCCATCATCAAGAGAGTACTACTGAGCTTTATTTTCAATAGCTTTTATAGCTAAAGCAATAGCCCAACTGTGTTTTCAAATAAATCTCTTCACTGAGAGATTGATACAGGTTCCTAGAGAAGTCAACATATTTTGAGTTGTTGATGGTGAGTTTTCTTTCTTCAGTTATGCTTGGCACAAAAAGGCTCAATAGCCAATTTCTCTGTGACTGGTTCAAACACAAAACTCTATGTTAGCAAAAATTTTTAGCTATTGAAGCCTTCTAGTACTATGACATACACATGCATATGAAACCCTGCTTTCCAATTAGATATAGGGCCAAGTATACAAATGTGTTATCAGCTAGAAATAATCTGACTTCTTTCCAGGAAAAAGATACAGAAACATTTTTTCTGTATTCAGAGAAAATAACCTTCAAATCTCTGATGCCTAATTCTACTTAAAAGCTCAGTTGCAGGAAAGCATATTCACGGAAGGTTACATGATGTGATAATTACGTATTGCATCCTGTATAAAAATCTCATGTAATTCGTAAATATATACACCTACTATGTATCCATACAAAATTAAAAATTAATAAAATAAAGAATCTAAGAATCTGAAAACAATTGCTAGAGTACTTTAGACTTCTGCTCCAATATTTTTTCCTCTGATAGGACTGCTTTTCCTGAATGGCCCTTTAGCACTAAAGTTTTCTATTGCATGGAGCCATGTTGGTAGAAAAAAAATAAACAAACATTCTTATTGTTTATTATAAGAATATTAATCAGCTTGTTATCACCTTTATGACCCTCCCATTTATTTTCTTCTGGCACTAAGTTCTTGCAAAAAGCTAACATACTACTAGTAAAGTTAAAATTATTTTAATTCTTATTTTAATAATTTAGAAACTTTGGGTCTCATAAATATGTTTACCTCTTGGTTTTGTCTGTTAGGAAGCTTGGTGTCAATTTGTGACTTTATTGTTCCCTGTCCATTCCACCACCCATGAGACATTGTGGATATATTTCTATGCACTTTTTTTTTTTATTATTTATCTACTATAACTTTCATTTTCCTAGTTTTCCAATTTATTTAGACTTGTCAAGTTGTGCCATATGTATCTCTTTAAGTCACCCTAAATAATTTTTCTGGAATTTTATATTAAATATAATTCAGATACTTTAAGATAAAACTGATAATATTTAGCTATAGTCAATGTACTTGAAATTATGCTTTGTTTGGATAAACTAAAGGTCAAATAATCACTTCATGAGTAATTGACATTTTCATGTATTTGAATATTTGAAACTAGATGTTCAAATATTTTCATACAAAAATAATGTTCTTAGGTCAATGCAACTGAGAGAAATTCAGTAGATATAAATTAAATTGTCTAAAATTTTTAAAAAATAATAATAAAGAAATTGACTCTAGATATTCAATTTTCTGCAGTCACATTCCAAATACTTGGAATGACAGGCAACTACATTTAACGTATTGCATTTAAATGAATTTAATTTAGTTTTTTAAAAATTTACATTTATCTTTTGAAACAGCAGTTTAAACTTATAGCTTGAATCAAGCTCTCCACCTACCAAGAAACCATGAGAAATGAGAATGTACTCAATAGTCATGGGGTTTCATATATGAGAGTTTGAATTTTATGCTAAATTATTAGAATGATTACCATAAATGTGACTGACTTAGATCTGCAGGGCATATCTTTTTCTTTTATGATTATTATTTTTAAAGAAATAATGAGCACCTTCCAAATAAATTGGTAAAAAAAAAAAATTCTGTAATTTAGATGCAAATGAATATACTTTTTATATGACAAGTAAGGGATTTTAGAGTATGTCATTAACAGCTTTGAGTTTCAAAAAATCTAGAGTGATAAATTATCTTTATTCTACAAAGAAAGAAAATAAATTCCAGCTTTCTAAGCTTTGTTTTTGTCTACTAGATCTCAAATTAGCTCTGCTCCTTGACTTTATGAAAAATATTTTCCAGGCAGATTCAACAAGCAGATAATTCTCCAGACTATTCAAGCCTTCTATATGACAAGGATAACCTAGAAACCTTTGCAAAGTTCATTACCTTATAATATTTGAATGATTTCACGGGGAGGCTAATGCAAAAGTACCTCAAGTAATATGTTTGAATGATAAGAAAAAATAAGGATACTGTGAGTTTTAACCTGTATATACTTTATCTTCCTTGCTATAGTAATCTCATATATGATCCTGAATAACTATAATTCAATATCGTATCTAACATTAAATTTATTCTGAAAGAGAAGAAAGACAATTTAATTCACTACTATTTATGTGAAAATATTTTATGTAACAAAATATATTACTACTTGTTCTCTGAACCTACATAAAGACAGTTTTCAGTTTGGGTCTCATTTATATGATTGTAAGTTTTTGCCTAATGTACTGAAAATTTCCCAACTTTGAATAATCTGGATAGCCACATTGAATTAAAAATAAAGCACAAACTTCTTATACATCTAGTTAATTTGGTAACTTTAAAACATCAAGTGGGTGTAAATGGCCTAACACATTGGCAAATTTTGAGGTAAAACACGTTATCAGTATCAGCTGTTTTCTTTATATCAACACACTTTCCAGTAATCTGGTAATGAATAAACTGTAAAAAAAGTATTAAGCTGCGAGTCTCTTCACTTAAGTTCTAAGCAGCATGAAATGACTGGCCATCAGAGAAAGGGCAAGAATTTAACAGCTAACAATTACAGGAGCCCCTTTGTCATTTGGTGATGGGAATGATAGCCCCTGCATAGACATCTCGAGATTCTTTCTGAAATGCGACTTTGGCAATATGCTAATCTTGCAAGTCTTGTCTAGCCCAACTGTCTTCAATCTCTGTGTCCTTGTCCTCTTCATGACTGTGGGATTCATTTGGGCAGTATCGTCTTAGGCAAGCCAGTATGTTATAGGATCTCATCTCTGGACTAATTTTCAGACTAATGACCTATGTATTTTTTAAGGTCTTATTCATAATTTACTGAACTCTAAGGAAGCTTTGGAGAGACTCTTGCTAAAGCTTACCATTGGTTTTATCATGGTCCTGAAAAGCACAGATGAATTTTTAAGAAAGGGAAAATGAAACAATATTTATAATGCTATTATTGCTACATGCTAATACTTCCTTACAAAATCATATTACTATGTGTTTTCACGCATGTTCAAAATAACCTTCGGTGATATAGGTTTTACCTTTCCCCAGGCAACTTCAGAATCCAAATTACTAGGCATTCCTTCAACTGCTGATCTCTTTGTCAATTCCGTATCTGTAGCTGCCAGCCATTCTGTCAAGACATTCATTTCCTTTCGCATCTTACGGGACAGTTTTAAGCATTTCTCCAACTGTTGCTTTCTTTCTGTTACCTGAAAAGAAGTATAATAAAATGTAATTTAGTTTACTCTTTAATTCAAATTTAGTTATAACCACTTATTTGGAACTTTTATATTTCTTTTATTTAAAGTAACTATTTTCTTACAGGTTTTAAAATAATATTTTATAAAATCATATATTCTGAATATTCAGAGTGAATAAAAATTGTCTAGGGCAGATGAGATCATCTGTCCAAAAGATAGGGTCTTGTATGTTGTCATGGTAGAAAAGAAAGCTATAAGAATTTTTCTCTAATATAAGATAATTTACGGCCAAAATTTATGATAAATAAAATGATACAAGTCAAACTGAAGATAAAACTCATTTCTCACTGAAAACTTACTGTCATTTGTCAACAATATGGCAAGAAGGTTTACGATCCTCTATATACAAATGAGGCTTGCTCATGCTGGTAAGGAACCGAAATGAAGACAGAAGATTAATTCTCTCAAAAGGTAAAAGTATTTGTGTAATACCTAGAATTATCAATTGTATCCTCATTGCATCTTTAAAGTGTCTTACATCTGCTCAAAAACAATACAGTGGATAGGTGACTTCCTCCTTAAACACAATTTTGCCATCCAATAGGAACAAAAAGATGAATGTGAAGACAATATTCATCCCCATTAATAGAAAAACTCATTACTTGATCCTGTACTCCTGTTCTCAGTGTTTGATACCAAGACCTCAAAAGCAAATTATCCATATTCTCACATAAGAAATGAACAAATTTGTATTTCTCCACCACCTTGTCAGATGTGCCTATATTTTGTTAATATTTTCAGTTGGTTGGTTTAATAAAAGGCCCAGCATATCTTTCTACTAAATGCAGTCAAATCATCAACAAAAGCCAGGTAAATTATAATTTCTTAAAGGCAAATCTTCTTGCCTCACACATCTTTAGATTACTCCCCTATACCCCTGAAAGTTCCTTGAACAAAGAAAGGGTTTGCTAAATATGCTTTATATATGGAATAAAGGAATGAATGAAGACTTGCAAATCATTAATTATAAGTTATAACTGGTGGAATTTACACACAAAGAGTTTAAACTCTTAAAAGTTGCTCCTGGTGTTTTTTGTTTTTGTTGTTGTTGTTGTTATGTGTTTTCACTATATAAATATATATATATATATATATATATATATATATATATATATATATATTTAAAAAAACTATTTTCTGTCATGAAGACTGGGAATCTGAAAAGTAGATATAAATATTTGGCTCTGCAGAAATGGCATGATGGAATATAAGTATGTGAGGTTCTGCAATACCTAGTGGACTCACAACTTGAGTATGATTTTTGGCAGAACACCTCATTTTTCTCTGTTAACACATCTATCAAATGGGATTACTATACTTATTAATAGAACACAGGAATATTCTGAGGGTAAAACCAGACAACATTTTGAGAGAGCGTGACATATTGTAAGACCCCAATCCCTTCCTTTATTCTCATTATTTACCTTTAGGGATGGTTCAATAAAAAACTGTGCCCGAATGTACAGAGCAAAAGCTTTATTTACATTTATTTTACTACCTTACAGATAAATAAAACACGGACAAGATTTGGCTTTTGTTGCTAAGAGATCTGAAAGGTAGAGTCCAGATTAATTTCAATTGTAATGTAATTGGTTAAAACAATACCACCACCAGCATTTGTGCATCACGCCCTAGGCATAATAGGTACCACTGACTGATACATATATATACACAAATATACATATGTATGTCATATATATATCAGTCATATATACATACAAACATATATATGTGTGTGTGTGTCTGTGTGTACAACCGAAACAAGAATCTAGCTATAAGCAAGAAAAACACCAAAGATGAAAATACGTATAAAGCATCTAAAATGCTACAATCAAAATAAATATTCTGGAACCCTGACAACAATTCCAATTCCAAATAACGAAATTCATTATTTTATTTAGGAGAGGTGTGTGTACATTTAGAAAACATTTAGTTGCTGAGGCTGTAAATTCATTTTTTTAAAACAAATTTTCCCTTCTATTTTTTTTTTTTTCCTAAGTAAAAGCATCTGCCCTTTTGACTGCAAGAATTTTATTTGTGTTGTAAGGGTGCACGGAGGGTGGGAGAAAATATACCTTATGGTGTGTTTCTATGCATATTTTTTCCTATGCATTACTGGTAGAAAAATGATTCCAGATTCAATATTTCAAAGAAATTCTATCTTCCCAGAGCTAATGCATTATTAATTTTTATTTATTTCATTTTGTTTATTTCCAGCTAAATACATTTTTAAAAAACAGGAGACACTGCCATCTTAAGGAAAATTGAGTTTTATACTTTTTGTGTGTATGCGGGGAATGGACACATTTAACAGAATGCCACCTGCAGTAAAATGTTTTAGTAGTCATTGTTTCAGGAAGTTAACAATGTATTTAAAGGATGATATTAGTATTGCTATTTATGTATATTTCCATAAAAATCAGAGCATAGAGAAATAGAAAGGGATTATAGGTATTATTACATCAATAGTGCTAGGTTTAGTATCTCTTAATAAATTATATTTCTCTCCCCACTCATCACCATATAAGAATACAGTGAAAATGTAAGACAAGAAGAAAGTACCCTTCAGAAATCAAATGGACCAGCACCTTGATCTTGCACTCCCAGGCTCCCGAACTTGGAGAAATCAATTTGTGTTGTTTAAGCCATCAAGTTTATTTTATTTTGTTATGGAAGCTGGAATTGATTACTCCAAAAAGGTAATGCATACTGAATTGAGGCAGACACAACCATGTAATTTCTGAAGTTGATTAAAACAGAAGGGTTCCTTCTTAAATAAAAAGAACAATGTAATAAAATTCCCTTTGTTGCCTTTGCTTTTATCAGACAAAGCTACTGCTGTTGAAAATATTTTGAGTCAAAATGCAGACAATATTTTTACTCTCAGCCAAAGAATACAGGACTTACAGCATTTTTTAAGATGGTATTTATACATGATCCCTCAGTCATAAATGTTTCTAAATCAATATTTACTTCAAAAACAAATTTTTGGCCTATGTTTTTGCTGTTTTCTGTGATATTATGATTTCTTCATACACTTTTATTTTGCTTTAAGGATACTACTATGTGGAAAATGGTTAGAAGAAACACAAGCTCTCAAATATGTATTTTCAGGAATAAATAGGGTTTTACATCATTATGAGAATCATTCATTTCTGAATAATAATCAACTCAGGGCACTATTATTCATCTAACATCACTTTTATTGTTTTAAATTCTAATTGACTTAGTCTGTTATTTTATGCTAAATTTACTCTTGCAATGATTTTGTAAAAATTCCCTTGACAAATAAAAAGTCCACACACAAAACAACTCTATTTTATTTTATTTTATTTTATTTTTATTTTTTTTTTATTATACTTTAAGTTCTAGGGTACATGTGCATAACGTGCAGGTTTGTTACATATGTATACTTATGCCATGTTGGTGTGCTGCACCCATCAACTCGTCAACACCCATCAATTCATCATTTATATCATGTATAACTCCCCAATGCAATCCCTCCCCTCCTCCCCCCTCCCCCCTCCCCATGATAGGCCCCAGTGTGTGATGTTCCCCTTCCCGAGTCCAAGTGATCTCATTGTTCAGTTCCCACCTATGAGTGAGAACATGCGGTGTTTGGTTTTCTGTTCTTGTGATAGTTTGCTGAGAATGATGGTTTCCAGCTGCATCCATGTCCCTACAAAGGACGCAAACTCATCCTTTTTTATGGCTGCATAGTATTCCATGGTGTATATGTGCCACATTTTCTTAATCCAGTCTGTCACAGATGGACATTTGGGTTGATTCCAAGTCTTTGCTCTTGTGAATAGTGCCGCAATAAACATACGTGTACATGTGTCTTTGTAGTAGAATAATTTATAATCCTTTGGGTATATACCCAGTAGTGGGATGGCTGGGTCATATGGTACATCTAGTTCTAGATCCTTGAGGAATTGCCATACTGTTTTCCATAATGGTTGAACTAGTTTACAATCCCACCAACAGTGTAAAAGTGTTCCTATTTCTCCACATCCTCTCCAACACCTGTTGTTTCCTGACTTCTTAATGATTGCCATTCTAACTGGTGTGAGATGGTATCTCATTGTGGTTTTGATTTGCATTTCTCTGATGGCGAGTGATGATGAGCATTTTTTCATGTGTCTGTTGGCTGTATGAATATCTTCTTTGGAGAAATGTCTGTTCATATCCTTTGCCCACTTTTGATGGGGTTGTTTGTTTTTTTCTCGTATATTTGTTTGAGTTCTTTGTAGATTCTGGATATTAGCCCTTTGTCAGATGAGTAGGTTGCAAAAATTTTCTCCCATTCTGTAGGTTGCCTGTTCACTCTGATGGTAGTTTCTTTTGCTGTGCAAAAGCTCTTTAGTTTAGTGAGATCCCATTTGTCAATTTTTGCTTTTGCTGCCGTTGCTTTTGGTGTTTTAGACATGAAGTCCTTGCCCATGCCTATGTCCTGAATGGTACTACCTAGATTTTCTTCTAGGGTTTTTATGGTATTAGGTCTAACATTTAAGTCTCTAATCCATCTTGAATTAATCTTCGTATAAGGGGTAAGGAAAGGATCCAGTTTCAGCTTTCTACTTATGGCTAGCCAGCACCATTTATTAAATAGGGAATCCTTTCCCCATTTCTTGTTTCTCTCAGGTTTGTCAAAGATCAGATGGCTGTAGATGTGCGGTATTATTTCTGAGGACTCTGTTCTGTTCCATTGGTCTATATCTCTGTTTTGGTACCAGTACCATGCTGTTTTGGTTACTGTAGCCTTGTAGTGTAGTTTGAAGTTAGGTAGCGTGACGCCTCCAGCTTTGTCCTTTTGACTTAGGATTGTCTTGGCAATGCGGGCTCTTTTTTGGTTCCATATGAACTTTAAAGCAGTTTTTTCCAATTCTGTGAAGAAACTCATTGGTAGCTTGATGGGGATGGCATTGAATCTATAAATAACCTTGGGGAGTATGGCCATTTTCACGATATTGATTCTTCCTATCCATGAGCATGGTATGTTCTTCCATTTGTTTGTGTCCTCTTTGATTTCACTGAGCAGTGGTTTGTAGTTCTCCTTGAAGAGGTCCTTTACATCCCTTGTAAGCTGGATTCCTAGGTATTTTCTTCTCTTTGAAGCAATTGTGAATGGAAGTTCATTCCTGATTTGGCTCTCTGCTTGTCTGTTACTGGTGTATAAGAATGCTTGTGATTTTTGCACATTAATTTTGTATCCTGAGACTTTGCTGAAGTTGCTTATCAGCTTAAGGAGATTTTGGGCTGAGACGATGGGGTTTTCTAAATATACAATCATGTCATCTGCAAACAGGGACAATTTGACTTCTTCTTTTCCTAACTGGATACCCTTGATTTCTTTCTCTTGCCTGATTGCCCTAGCCAGAACTTCCAACACTATGTTGAATAGGAGTGGTGAGAGAGGGCATCCCTGTCTTGTGCCAGTTTTCAAAGGGAATTTTTCCAGTTTTTGCCCATTCAGTATGATATTAGCTGTGGGTTTGTCATAAATAGCTCTTAGTATTTTGAGGTACGTTCCATCAATACCGAATTTATGGAGCGTTTTTAGCATGAAGGGCTGTTGAATTTTGTCAAAAGCCTTTTCTGCATCTATTGAGACAATCATGTGGTTCTTGTCTTTGGTTCTGTTTATATGCTGGATTATGCTTATTGATTTGCGAATGTTGAACCAGCCTTGCATCCCAGGGATGAAGCCCAATTGATCATGGTGGATAAGCTTTTTGATGTGCTGCTGAATCCGGTTTGCCAGTATTTTATTGAGAATTTTTGCATCAATGTTCATCAGGGATATTGGTCTAAAATTCTCTTTTTTTGTTGTGTCTCTGCCAGGCTTTGGTATCAGGATGATGTTGGCCTCATAAAATGAGTTAGGGGGGATTCCCTCTTTTTCTATTGATTGGAATAGTTTCAGAAGGAATGGTACCAGCTCCTCCTTGTACCTCTGGTAGAATTCAGCTGTGAATCCATCTGGTCCTGGACTTTTTTTGGTGGGTAGGCTATTAATTGTTGCCTCAATTTCAGAGCCTGCTATTGGTCTATTCAGGGATTCAACTTCTTCCTGGTTTAGCCTTGGGAGAGTGTAAGTGTCCAGGAAATTATCCATTTCTTCTAGATTTTCTAGTTGATTTGCGTAGAGGCGTTTATAGTATTCTCTGATGGTAGTTTGTATTTCTGTGGGGTCGGTGGTGATATCCCCTTTATCATTTTTTATTGCATCTAATTGATTCCTCTCTCTTTTCTTCTTTTTTAGCCTTGCTAGCGGTCTGTCAATTTTGTTGATCTTTTCAAAAAACCAACTCCTGGATTCATTGATTTTTTGGAGGGTTTTTTGTGTCTCTATCTCCTTCAGTTCGGCTCTGATCTTAGTTATTTCTTGCCTTCTGCTAGCTTTTGAATGTGTTTGCTCTTGCCTCTCTAGTTCTTTTAATTGTGATGTTAGAGTGTCAATTTTAGATCTTTCCTGCTTTCTCTTGTGGGCATTTAGTGCTATAAATTTCCCTCTACACACTGCTTTAAATGTGTCCCAGAGATTCTGGTATGTTGTATCTTTGTTCTCATTGGTTTCAAAGAACATCTTTATTTCCGCTTTCATTTCGTTATGTACCCAGTAGTCATTCAGGAGCAGGTTGTTCAGTTTCCATGTAGTTGAGCGGTTTTGATTGAGTTTCTTAGTCCTGAGTTCTAGTTTGATTGCACTGTGGTCTGAGAGACAGTTTGTTATAATTTCTGTTCTTTTACATTTGCTGAGGAGTGCTTTACTTCCAATTATGTGGTCAATTTTGGAATAAGTGCGATGTGGTGCTGAGAAGAATGTATATTCTGTTGATTTGGGGTGGAGAGTTCTATAGATGTCTATTAGGTCCGCTTGGTGCAGAGATGAGTTCAATTCCTGGATATCCTTGTTAACTTTCTGTCTCGTTGATCTGTCTAATGTTGACAGCGGAGTGTTGAAGTCTCCCATTATTATTGTATGGGAGTCTAAGTCTCTTTGTAAGTCTCTAAGGACTTGCTTTATGAATCTGGGTGCTCCTGTATTGGGTGCATATATATTTAGGAGAGTTAGCTCTTCCTGTTGAATTGATCCCTTTACCATTATGTAATGGCCTTCTTTGTCTCTTTTGATCTTTGATGGTTTAAAGTCTGTTTTATCAGAGACTAGGATTGCAACCCCTGCTTTTTTTTGTTCTCCATTTGCTTGGTAGATCTTCCTCCATCCCTTTATTTTGAGCCTATGTATGTCTCTGCATGTGAGATGGGTCTCCTGAATACAGCAGACTGATGGGTCTTGACTCTTTATCCAGTTTGCCAGTCTGTGTCTTTTAATTGGAGCATTTAGTCCATTTACATTTAAGGTTAATATTGTTATGTGTGAACTTAATCCTGCCATTATGATATGAACTGGTTATTTTGCTCGTTAGTTGATGCAGTTTCTTCCTAGCCTCGATGGTCTTTACATTTTGGCATGTTTTTGCGATGGCTGGTACCGGTTGTTCCTTTCCATGTTTATGGCTTCCTTCAGGGTCTCTTGTAAGGCAGGCCTGGTGGTGACAAAATCTCTAAGCATTTGCTTATCTGTAAAGGATTTTATTTCTCCTTCACTTATGAAACTTAGTTTGGCTGGATATGAAATTCTGGGTTTAAAATTCTTTTCTTTAAGAACGTTGAATATTGGCCCCCACTCTCTTCTGGCTTGTAGAGTTTCTGCGGAGAGATCTGCTGTTAGTCTGATGGGCTTCCCTTTGTGGGTAACCCGACCTTTCTCTCTGGCTGCCCTTAAGATTTTTTCCTTCATTTCAACTTTGGTGAATCTGGCAATTATGTGTCTTGGAGTTGCTCTTCTGGAGGAGTATCTTTGTGGCGTTCTCTGTATTTCCTGAATTTGAATGTTGGCCTGCCCTACTAGGTTGGGGAAGGTCTCCTGGATGATATCCTGAAGAGTGTTTTCCAACTTGGTTCCATTTTCCCCCTCACTTTCAGGCACCCCAATCAGACGTAGATTTGGTCTTTTTACGTAATCCCATACTTCTTGCAGGCTTTGCTCATTTCTTTTTCTTCTTTTTTCTTTTGGTTTCTCTTCTCGCTTCATTTCATTCATTTGATCTTCAATCGCTGATACTCTTTCTTCCAGTTGATCGAGTCGGTTACTGAAGCTTGTGCATTTGTCACGTATTTCTCGTGTCATGGTTTTCATCTCTGTCATTTCGTTTATGATCTTCTCTGCATTAATTAGTCTAGCTGTCAATTCTTCCACTCTTTTTTCAAGATTTTTAGTTTCTTTGCGCTGGGTACGTAATTCCTCCTTTAGCTCTGATAAGTTTGATGGACTGAAGCCTTCTTCTCTCCTCTCGTCCAAGTCATTCTCTGACCAGCTTTGATCCGTTGCTGGCGATGGGCTGCGCTCCTTTGCAGGGGGAGATGCGCTCTTATTTTTTGAATTTCCAGCTTTTCTGCCCTGCTTCTTCCCCATCTTTGTGGTTTTATCTGTCTCTGGTCTTTGATGGTGGTGACGTACTGATGGGGTTTTGGTATAGGTGTCCTTCCTGTTTGATAGTTTTCCTTCTGACAGTCAGAAGGACTGTCTGTTGGTCTGTTGGAGATTGCTTGAGGTCCACTCCAGACCCTGTTTGCCTGGGTATCAGCAGCAGAGGTTGCCGAAGATAGAATATTGCTGAACAGCGAGTGTACCTGTCTGATTCTTCCTTTGGAAGTTTCCTCTCAGGGGTGTACTCCACCCTGTGAGGTGTGGGGTGTCAGACTGCCCCTAGTGGGGGATTTCTCCCAGCTAGGCTACTCAGGGGTCAGGGACACACCTGAGCAGGCAGTCTGTCCATTCTCAGATCTCAACCTCCGCGTTGGGAGATCCACGGCTCTCCCCAAAGCTGGCAGAGTCGTTCGCGTCTGCACCGGCTCCCGCTACTTCCCCTGTTGGTCTTCAGCTGTGCGCTGTCCCCAGAGGTGGAGACTACAGAGACAGGCAGGCTTCCTTGAGCTGCTGTGAGCTCCACCCAGTTCGAGCTTCCCAGCGGCTTTGTTTACCTACTTAAGCCTCAGCAATGGCGGGCGCCCCTCCCCCAGCCTCGCTGCTGCCTTGCGGATAGATCGTGGCAGACTGCTGTGTTAGCAGTGAGGGAGGCTCCGTGGGCGTGGGACCCTCCCGGCCAGGCGTGGGATATATTCTCCTGGTGTGCCTGTATGCTTACAGCGCAGTATTGGGGTGGGAGTTACCCGATTTTCCAGGTGTTGTGTGTCTCAGTTCCCCTGGCTAGGAAAACGGATCCCCTTCCCCCTTGCGCTTCCAGGTGAGGCGATGCCTCGCCCTGCTTCAGCTCTCGCTGGTCAGGCTGCAGCAGCTGACCAGCACCGATTGTCCGGCACTCCCTAGTGAGATGACCCCAGTACCTCAGTTGAAAATGCAGAAATCACCGGTCTTCTGTGTCGCTCGCGCTGGGAGTTGGAGACTGGAGCTGTTCCTATTCGGCCATCTTGCTCCGCCCCAACAACTCTATTTTAAAAAGTAAACTGAGAAACTCCCCTTTACCAAAATGTGTATTTTCTTAATTTAAGAAATACTCATCCATATATTATTTTAGTATAAAGTCACACAGGCCAAATTATAAACTGAAAATTTGTAATTTACAATGATAACATACATTTATTTTATTAATTTAAAATTTATAATTTATAATTATAAAAAGAATATGTTTCCAGAACTGAAGCTGTAACATTAGGATTAATATTAGAGATTATTCAATCTCTAATACATTTGAGACTAGAGATTATTCAGCCCTTCATAATTGATGTTAAATATGAAATAATTGGCATCTATAAAAATTGATAAGCACTGGAATGAGATATCCAGTGCACATACAACTTTTCTCTCTGTGGTGATCTTTAAAACAATGATACATTTCTCTAGAGGATACAAGGGTATCTCATTCCAAAGGTACCCCAGTAGACCAAACAAGCAGTTGAAATGTATTTTATTTCAAGATTATCATAATGCTTTCCCATCAATTGAATATCAGTGTTCCTTATTTTGTTTCCTTATTTTGTAACAAAGTAGGAGAATCTTTTGTTATAGGATGGCAACAAACTTGTTTAAAACATACCAAATATAAATTAGAGGGTTTTTAAAATATAAAAGCAAGACTATCAACTAACAAAAATGGTTATTTTCAGATTTCAATTTAATTCTAAAATTTACTTTCTATGATAAGGAATTTGCAATTAATATCTTCAAGATATAACCTTCAATCTACTTTCAGGGTGAGATACAAGAAATATGCCTCTCCTTAGCTATTTCTCAAACATGGACATTTGTATTTCTGTCTAAGATGAGGTGACAGACAATTTTATCAGTGATGTTGTTCTATTCACTAAAGTTGAGAGCCTGACTCGTAAAAATGTAACTTTTTATCCTCCATGAAATTCAGTTCTTTCAGTCAGAATGAAATTAAAATGTTAGTCCATTTTTGGAAATAGTAAGATATCCGTTTATGGAAAGACATCCCATATTCATGGGTTGGAATAAATAATATTGTTAAGATGTCTGTACCACTCAAAGCAATTTACAGACTCGATGGAATCCCTATTAAAATTCCAGTGACATTTTTGGCAGATGTAAAAGAAACAATCCTAAATTTCATTTTGAACAACAAAAGACCCAGAATAGCCAAAACAATCTTAAGCCAAAAGAACAAAACTGGAGGTATAATAATTACCCGATTCAAAAGTATTCTATAATGCTCTAGTAATTAAAAGAGCAGGATAGTAGTATAAAAACAGACATATAGACCAAAGGAACAGAACAGAGAGTCCAAAAATAAATCCACATATTTATGATCAACTGATCAACCAAAGTGCTAAGAACACACAATGAAAAAAGGACATTCTCTTCGATAAATGATTCTGAGAAATTAGATATCCAAATGCAGGAGAATGCAATTGGACATTTATCTCACACCATATAAAAAAAACAATTCAAAATGGACTGAAGACTTAAAACCTGAACCTGTAAAATGATTTGAAGAAAACAGGTAAAAGCTTCCTGACAGTGGTCTGGGCAAACTTTTTTTTTTTTTTAATCTGACTCCCAAAGCACAGGCAACAAGAGGAAAATTAGATGACTGTTATTGCATCAAACTAAAAAGCTTCTGCTTAGCAAAAGAAACAATCAACAGAGTGAAGAGACTACTTTCTATCATAATTTTAAACTATCAAAGCTCTAAATCTATACAGAATATTTGAGTTGAGCAAAGTGAGATAACTATCCTCGACATCCCACAGTTTTCGAAAGAGGAGATGTAGGCATCTTGAATTAACAGTGAGATGGAGTGGGGTCATGAGACTCTGACCAGGACAATGATACAAAAATAATTACAGAGCCATAGGTCTTAACTGGCTATCCATGCTATCTTATTAGCCAAGTGTGATAGATTTTGCAAGTCTTGGCCATATGGGGAAATAATTACTGTGTAATTTTTATACTTAATGTGGCCTATGTGGAATATGTTAACTACATTAGACCTACATATAAATAGATACAGTTTATAATATTTACCAGTCTTCAAGTCATCACAAGCAGATTTATATAATGAAAATAAGGAGCATTTAGAATAAAAACACCCTTTTATAACTATCTCACGGAGCAGGAAAACCCTCCCTGAATGTTACATATTTTTCAATCTGAAAAAGCAGAGCCGTAGAGCCTCAATGACTAATTAATGTTTCTTAACGAGAATTCTACATGGAAATATGTGTATATGTTCATCTGTGTGTGTGTGTGTGTGTGTGTGTGTGTATATACACACACACACACACATACACACACACACACACACACACACAAAGAGAGAGAAAGAGAGAGAGAGGGTTGTTTAGAATTTCCAAGACTCTAATCATACATAATTTACTGTCCCTTGCTTTACAATTTGTAAGGAAAGTGGAAAGAAGTGTTTGTGGTCTCAGCATGCACACACCTTTGCTCCCAGCTCATTATAATGCAGTTTCAAAGCTGTTACTCTTTCATCGAGTTCTTTGGGATTTTCCGTCTGCTTTTTCTGTACAATCTGACGTCCAGTCTTTATCACCATCTCCACTTCAGATTTCACTTCACTCAGACTTTTATACAAGTTCTAAGTTTAAACATAAAACAAAACATAATAATCAGTAGAGTTAAAGTACTTCATAATATTATTAACAGAAAGAAATAGAGATCCCCTTAATTACTAGTCCATGCTTACAATTTTAATAGAGTAGCATTTTGTAGCAGTGGTCAATATCTAGCTTTTGCATTTTCTGTTGATTTTTCTATTTTTGTCTACACAGATGCAGATACGTGTAATTTGCAGCTATTCTTATTAAACTGAGAGTTAATCATATATATGTGTCTTGTGAGATACATATATATATCAATGTAGTTCTTCAACGAACATAAATGTCAATTCTGAATTTTACATGACTTCTATTTTAAATATTGGAGTTATATAATTCTAGCCATAAATTTGGATGAATTCACTCATTCATCGGGTATTTATTGAGTGGTTACTATGAACCAGATAGTATCTGAATCACTGGGAAGTCAGTGGTGGCCAAAACGCACACATTCGCTGCTATTTTCATGGTACTTACATATTAGTAAGGTAAAACAACTAAATTTCTAGATCATAATTTTAATATATATTGTATCATATATAACAAAGTGAGGTCATTTTCAATGTTAATTAAAATACTCAAATTTGTTTTCTTCGAAGTGCTGATGAAAAACATGAACAGATATAAAAATATTATTTACAATTCACATGTACATCACAACTATAAAGCACACGCATATTGTTTCACAAAAATAGGTTGCTGCAAAAAAGCATCGTAAGACAAGTGTCATAACTTTGGAAGTCAGCTATGTTCACAATTATACCACCAACACCACTCCAACACCACTTGATGTCTTAATTTTGCTTTGTAACTATTTTCCTAGAAATATATGTGTTTGTATGTGTATGTCCATGTATTCAAATATATGTGTGTGTGTATATATGTATACATATATATAATACTTGACATTATGTATCTCTGCTTTAATTTGTTTAGTCATAAATCTAAACTATCAGTACGTATTTTAGTATTACCAAAAAATAAACTTGCTAGTAGGTAATTGTTTTTATGGAATTAGAACAAAAATCAGGTTTAATTTTTTTTTTTTTTTTCAGTTTAAAAGTAAGGTCTAAAACAAAACATTTTGTAAAGGCTGGGCAATTATCTGATTGTCATATGCCTATTTCCATATTAATCCTCTCTTTGATAACTGATGTTAACATTTCTTTATTACTAATAATTATGACTTTTGCCTGAGCTTTCCAGATGATATTTTTTACTTCATTTTACTCTTGTAAGATATAAAAATATCTGTGTATCTGGAAACACGGAAATTAATTATTATGTTGAAAATCAACTATGCTAACTTGGAATCAGAGATTTTTCTAAATTATTTATTCTCTGAACTTCAAAAAAATCTAAATGCTTTATTTTGATGACGACAATTCCCTCAAGGTACTGTTAGCCATTAACATCATTTCATTCAATAGGCAAATAAAATATTTATAAACAAAGAGGAGAAATATTATTTATATTTGTGTTCATGCCAGTAAGACTTTTATAAATAGACAAACATTTCTTGAAGGCAAGACTATGATGATGGTATATACCACAAAGCATCTTAAATAATGAAAACACTAAACAGTGTAAGGATATTCTTATGAAAGAACTGCTTGAATTGGTCCTGACATTTAAACCAGAACCAGAAGCCAATTCAGCAAGTGCCTTGAGCAGTTTCCTTTGTACTGACACAGGGCACAGTCATAGCTGGACACAGGTGAGATTGTTCTCAGCTCATATTTACTGGTAGATACATTTTATTAGGTAACATCAGAGATCTGTTTCTAGAAAAGAATGAAAAGTGCTCACTTTGCAAATATTACTCATGAATAATGTACTTGGGTCATTTATGTTTTTTTTTTTTTTGCAAAATTTAAGATGGGATATGTTCCCATATATTCCTATTCTTATTCATCTAATATCAATTAACTACTTTCTATCATTTCTAATCCAAGTTTCTTTTTGGGGGTGAGAATAATTAAAGTAATTATACCACAATAAATGAAGCTTGAATTATGAAAATATATTATTGAATAAGAATACCTCATATTTTTCACAAACATGTATTTAAGATATTTGTTAAAAAGAAAAATATTTTCCTAGTCATGATGATATGACTACAATGTATCTGAAGTAATCTGTTTTTCATTGATATTATGGAGTAGATGTAGAAATACTATTTAAAATACCAAGTACTAAATAGACTAGTTTTCTCTTTAATGTTAACAACATTCTGTGTTTTCATTTTATGTGACTTTCTACTCTAGTGTCAATAGTACATGTAGAGTTATAATAATACTTATGTTACTCTAGTAGATGCAATCATACCTCAGCTTTATGTTTTCAGAGGAATCATCTTAGTTGGTGAACTTCCAATAATAGCAACATAGGACACCGCTCAGTATTACAAAGTTTAAATCAGATTTATGCTATAAGCTATTTGTACCTTTCCATGCCTTTTAATTCTGTGTTGTCTCGTGGCATTTCAGTGTATATCCAGTACTGGTGTTTAAAGGAAAGTCATTAAGGTTTGGAATAAGAGTACCTGAATTGGAATCTTGCTTTGCCATTCACCAGCTGTTTGTCCTTAAATTCTCTAAGGTAATCAGCCTTAAGAATTAAAGGTGGCTTCTGTATGCCATTTAGCTTACTTGGCATCCATTATTTATGGAGTTGTTAGGATTATTGCAAGTACTGCTGTTACTATTTTTACATTAATATATTTCCTTTCTAGATTTCCATTTAAAATATATTTAAAGAATCATAAAAATTAAACACAAGCAACATCCTTTTACATTCTGCACAGTTCTTAGCAGAATTATAGATTCAAAAGAGACACACAGAGTAGGCCACAATACATGTGCCAATTTTTGTTCTCAATCTTAAAATTATATAGTATAATTATTATGGTTATCTGAAAACAATTTTTTCTTATAAAAGAGCAGATACGTATTAATGAGGAAAGTCAAGGGGTACCTGCATATTTGCCAACAGAAATACATACCACACAATGATTTAACTGTGACTGTACTACTTCCTGTTCCACACTCTTGGTTTCCAACGCAGGCAAGTGCATCTTCACTTCATCTAAAATCATCTTACTTTCTTGTAGACGCTGCTCAAAATTGGCTGGTTTCTGAAATAATCGAAACTTCATGGAGACATCTTGCAATTTTTTCTGTAAGGACAGTGTAAAAAGGCACTGATTTAATTTTGCCTTTCAAACAATAACTGGTCATATTTTTATTAATAGTTTTGCCTTTATTTCTGAAGATACACAGAAAAATAAAAACAAAATAAAGCAGTATTTTTCCATTCATACAACACAAGAAAACCTACATTTGGGAGAATAATTCAGCAGTTTTTTCTTAATGTTATACTAAATAAAAGGTAATTAATTAACCCATTTTATCTTTAAAATGTAGAAAGCAAAAAACTCATTGTTTAGACATCAACTTGTAGTTTTCAAATAATGTCCTCAAATCCAATCTTGCCAATAATCAAGTTGTCTAATATAGACTGGATTATGTTATAATGCCCAACAAAAACATGTTTCTTAGTTTCTGAAATGAAATATACCTGTGCAACATCAATCTGAGACAGGACTCTTTGGGCAGCCTCCTTCCCCTGGTTATGTTTCTTCATTTCTTCTAAACTGATCTCATGACTTGTCAAATCAGATTGGATTTTCTGTTGGGAGGATAGCATTATTAGTTAACACGCTCTACAAAGAACAACCAACTTTCCAAGAAGACGAAATTCAGAAACTCTCCTAAACCATCACTACCATGTAGCTTCCTTTAAAACGACCATAAATTGGCCAAGAGTGGTGGTTCACACCTGTAATCCTAGCACTCTGGGAGGCCGAGGCAGGTGCATCACCTAAATAGAATTATCGTAAATATTTTCTACTTTCATAAATTGCCAAAAGTGAAATGATTCATTTCTTCTCTATGGGATTATTATGAAAAAAGCAATAATCATTTCGAGTCAATAACAACTATTTCAGATATCATTCTCAATATGCAATTTATATCTTATATGTAGAATTGATATGTTTTATCTTTGAAGTTACACTCAAATCTGACCAAAGACAAGATGTTAACCTGTAAGATTCAGCTAACTGTGACAGGCATGAGACATAATGAGAAAATTGCATGTGGAAAATACTCCTTAATCACATTCTTTTTATTTTATTGTATTTCATTGTACAGGCAGGGTCTTGCTATGTGACCCAGGCTTGTCTCAAAATCCTGGCCTTAAGCAATTCTCCTGTCTCAGCCTCCCACAGTGCTGTGATTATGGGCGTGAGCCACTGTGCCTGGCCTTAGTGTTGTTTAGTCAGTCATCATGTGCCATATTTCAGTTAAATTTCAGGGAAGCTATAAATTTAATAAACGGAAGTTACATGCCCCAAATGGGTATTGTTATTTGTCTGATAGGTATTTGATGACTTCCTGCAGATACTGATTTTGAATTTTAGATAACTATAAAACATTTCAATATTTATATATTTAATAAAGACATCTGTCAGCAAGTTCTACTGTAAAGTATATTCTACATTTAACATATGAATTTCTGAGCCAGTTAAAGGCATGGATCTCTGCAGCATGTGGATACCAAAATAATACATTTATTTATTTATTTCTGTCAAATTCATAAAAATCAGCTAGTGGTCAAGTCATTCTAATTTAAAATTCAGTTATTATTAGATTATTAGAATTTAGAGAAGAAACTAAGTTACACCAGAGTGCCCATAACATTATCATGTGGATCATTTTGTATAATGCACATTAGTGTAAGTGAATTTACACTAATTGGAGTAAATTCTAATACATATCATTAGAAGATAACATCAGTTTTGCTTAGCAGTTTCCAGAGAGAACTATAGCCCTGAACTGAGTAATGAGAATTATACCAAGAAAATGGGCTAAGTGGTTAAGGAGTTGTTTATGCAAGGTTATAGATTCACAGGTCTAACTTAATATTATTCCTTAGAATATTAATCCTAACAATTATAGAGGCAAATTAATTAAGAATTACCTAAATGGTTAGAATTCTGCCTTAAAACAAATGAGAGAATACTCATATAAATGTATCTTATTTTATTACCATATACATGATCTTCTTTGGTTGAACAACTACCTTGTGTGAGAAATACTGATACGTTTTGGGAACCTAGAATCTGGGAGTAGGGATCCATCTAGGTGCATGACATTATTTATAGAGCAAGAAACATCACAGAATCTATAAAATTTGATGGAAGTATGCAGGGTGGAGTAATGCTCGTATGGAGGATGTCACAAGGGAGTTGATGTTAAAGTAGAACTTTGAATAATTAGTAAGCATTGCTGGGAGTAACAGATGCTTTAGAGGGGTTATGACCAGGGCCTTTCATCCTGAAAATGTTAATCCTCCTCAAAAAGATGGGCCAATAACAACCATGTCTGTGCCACATAATTCTGGACAACTCCATGTTATGGGTGATCAGAATGTGGAAAATGCTTGTGTCAAGAGAGAATCATCAGAATTTCTCTCAGAAAATTAGAATTGACAGAAGAAAGTCTGGTCAAACTGTGAGTGCTTGGAATTGCGTCACATATGCTAACAAATTGCGCTTCTGAAGTCCCTAGTTTGCAGAGTGGATTGAGGAAGAGCAAAGGTCCATGCAGAGAGAGAGAGAGAAGAAAGAAGTAGATGCATAGGGAGTAAGGTGGTAACAAAAATATTGATAGCTTCCAATAGCAGGCTGCAGTCTGGCTTTTTTTTTTTTTTTTTTTCTAGATGGAGCCTCGCTCTGTCACCCAGGCTGGAATGCAATGGCACTATCTTGGCTCACTGCAACCTCTGCCTCCTGAGTTCAAGTGATTCTCCTGCCTCAGCCTCCCAAGTAGCTGCGATTACAGGTGCCCACCACCATGCCCAGCTAATTTTTACACTTTTTAGCAGAGACGGGGTTTTACCATGTTGGTCAGGCTGGTCTCAAACGCCTGACCTCAAGTGATCCACCTGCCT
The DNA here is from genome assembly GCF_007565055.1 of Rhinopithecus roxellana. NCBI lineage: Eukaryota > Metazoa > Chordata > Mammalia > Primates > Cercopithecidae > Rhinopithecus > Rhinopithecus roxellana. The sequence continues at coordinate 3,354,459 of NC_044555.1, forward strand.
CAGCCTCCCAAAGTGCTGGGATTACAGGTGTGAGCCACCGCGTCCAGCCTGTAGATAGCATTTTCAAAAGACGGCTGCAATAATAGCTTCCACAGCACATGCTCCTCCTACCATTCCCTCATCAAGAGGTGACGTTTATTTCTTCAGCTCTTTAAATCTGGGTTGACTCTTTGACTGCTTTGACCAATAGAATATAGTCCAATTGCCAGTTATGGCAAAAGTCCTTAAGTGGCCTGGCAGCTTCCACTTCTGTATTTTTAGAACAGTCATTCTTAGGGTGCTCCCTTTTAGAATCCATCCAACATATTATGCTCTGAGAAAGCTAAGTCAGATGAAAAAGCCATGGATACATGCTTCAGTAACAATTACAAGTAGGCTTTCAACCAACAACTGCTAGCCACGTGAGTGAGTGATCTTGGATGTTCAGCCCAGTTGAGCTTCAGGTTGCTATAGTATCAGCCAACGATGGACTAAAATCACATAAGAAACCCCAAAAGAGAACCATTCAGGTGAGCTTTCTTAACCCGCAAAACCATTAGCAGGAATAATAAATGGCTACCATAAATAACCAAAACACAGGCATTAGTCCCTTCTTCAGTCAAAACTTTATTATTGTCCTTGGTTTCTATGACACATTACTGTTTCCATACGACAAATCTCTCTCTCATTTGTTTTGCTTTAGTTACTTCAATTTTGTTACTTCTAAATAAGAGTCCTAAATACTGTATATGCATACTGGATATGCAAGGATATAGGAGTTGTAAAAACAAAAGCATTTCTGGTTGAACAGAAACAAGGTGTGGAGACAGGGCGCTGAAGAACATAAGGAGTTTGGCAAAAATATAACAAGAAATGTAGGTGGAAATCAGGTACTAAATAATCTTATGTTCCAAATGAATGGTTTCCACTATTTTGATCATGAAGATGAATTTCAAAATTTGAAATTGATCATAATCACAGATAACAGTAGTTTTATTGCTAATATTTAATAACTAAGGAAATTCATAGGAAAGAAATGCGACGCAAATCAGCAGTATGTTGACGTGAGTTTGCATTTTAATAATCACTATGTGTGTCTGTATAGAGAGAGAGAAAGAGAAATAGTACATTTGTATAATATGTATTTTTTTCAGTGTTTTCAAGTGTTAGAGGAAAGCAGGAAGAGAGCAAATCGAGAACCATGGAGAACACAGAAATTTAACCAACATGGAAAGAAAAGCACCAAATAAATAGAAACAACAGTCAAAGAGAAGGAAAAGAAGAACTAGAAAAGAGAGAAAATCTCACATCAATTGATGTGAGAATTTTAAGAATGAGAGAGAGAGGTTAACAGTGTCAGTTTCAGATAGGTTCAATGGGATCAATAGTAATCAGGGTACATGAGGTGGTTAATGACCATTGGAGCTAGAAGAGAGGCCGTGGATGATGAGAACAGAAATCGTATTTTCAAGTGCTGCCCTGATTAAGGATCAAGGAGCATTCTTACAAAAATAGTTTAAATTACTTTTGCAGAGTTTTGTCTCTACACATAATAAAATTCAGGTCAATCAGACTTAAACGTACTTTGAGGCTACATGAAAGGAGCCAACAGATAAAGTGATTTTTTTTTTTTTTAATGTAAGAAGAAATTGGTTAGGTAAAAAACCCTGTTTAAAGCAAGGAAACCAGAGTGAAGCACAAAGCTCAGGGCCAAAGGAAAATATTAGCAGGAGTAGAGGTGGCTCTTTCTCAGAAAACAAAAGTAAGATGTGAAGATGCAAGAAGTTGAATGTTTCCTACTTGGTGCTCTCTGAGTATCAGGGTGAAATCATGTTAACATTAATCATGATTTAAATTTCAGGGCTCTCTCTTGCCACCTTGGACAAAGCATCAACATGTTCCGAACCTTGATTTCCTCATGTCTAGCCCAAGAATGATAATAGCAAGCCAGCAATGAGGTTTTCTTATCTGAGAAATTCTCATTTCTTCAGTAGTCAACTACATTGGTTTTGGTCAAAAAGATCAGATGTGACAGTATATGTAAAAATACCTGTCTATGTTGCTTGCACAAATATTTAGTTATAAGTTATCAGCGATAAAACATGTCATTTCCTCATAAGCACAAAACCCTAGGTATCTGCTGAGGATGAGAGGAGAGAATCAAGGTGGAGTTTAAGTCAAAGTGATGAAACTTGAATAGCAATTGTGGTTACTGTGAAAGGAAACTGATGGGGAAAAAATGAGAATATACTCAGAGAGGGTAGAGGGCCCAAATTACACATCCGTAATCATATCTGTGTACATGTATTTAAAAGTTTTTCCATCCCGTTAGCCTCCAAGGTTAGTAGAGGAAAAAATGAAGTATACACATAGTCCCTTAACCTTTTATACCAGAGGTGTCAAAGAAGAGCAAACAAAACATAAATAAAGAAATCATCATCAGTATCCTCACCACTGCAGACATTTGCGTGAACTTATGCACTCACACTTTATATAATTAATTCCATCTCTTAATCATATTAACAGAAGTATTTATCATCTTCATTTACAAATGAAGTAGAAATGTCAGCACGCGCAAGGTAAAATAACTACGAAGTAACAAAGTTGCTGCCATTCGAACAATTATACTCCCTCTTTAATTATGGTTTTAAAATAAAAGTATCCTCCAAATAGACATTTGTGGGGGGAAAAAAAGAAATTTAATCTTATTTATATGTCGATAGCATTTAGTTAATTCAATTCAATACATTGTTCAGCTTCTACTACTCAATTCCACACAGTGAGAACAAAACCATTGCCCCTATACCTCCAGAAGCTTTATTTTGAGAGGCAAAATGTAGATATATAAGTAAATTACAAAGCAGAAATATATGTAATGCAATAGAAAAACTAACATCACACACTGGGGCCTATTGTGAGGTTGGGGGAGGGGGGAAGGATAGCATTAGGAGATACACCTAATGTAAATGACAAGTTAATGGGTGCAGCACACCAACACGGCACACCTATACGTATGTAACAAACCTGCACGTTGTGCACACATACCCTAGAACTTAGAGTACAATAAAAAAAATTAAAAAGAAAAACTCATGATCTGTGATCAGAAAGATAAAAATTAATATCTGTTGTATAATCTGGTGATTTTTAGGAAGTCGACATAATTTAACTAGCATATGGCTGAGAAGGGGTCTTGGAGGGTCAGAGAATAAGAATATAGGATCTCATTTTAGGCTGTAGGAAACAAGCTAGCAAAGATTAGGCTTGTGACATCCAGAGTGTGTGGGTTTAATTTAACGGAAGGAAAGACTGTGAGTCAGTAAAGAATTACTATCCAGATGAGGAATTAGTATGAAGCTATAGAGCCTTAAGTTTCAGTCCTCTCACTTGCAAGAGACCCTTCTATAATCCAGCATTTAATTTTCTATTTATAACTTTTTTCTTCATAGACTGCCCCTGGAAATTCTAGAAGCTTGGCATTACAAAGCAAAGCCAAGATAGCATAAGTGATCATTGCAACACAGGCCTTTCTGATAAGTTCCACATTTTCCCAAATGAGCCATATTGTTGTCATAAGTCATAAATAATAGGGACAACAATAACTTACAAACATATAAACAAACACTTGACTTTTATCTGTTGGCAGGGGATATGAAGGACCAAGTAACCTGTGAGAGGAAGGTTAGGCAATTTGGAGTTCAATGCAAAGCATTCCATGGAAGATGAAATATACATATTTCTATTAAATGGTTAGAGAAACTGTTGAGGATGAGCTTCTGTGGTTTTACAAAGGTTGCCACCACTAAAATTGTTAACATTGATAAAAATCATCACTGAACATCATATAAAATGAGACTTTTTCATAATTTATAGGCATTTCTAGAGAAATTCACATATTTGTAGTACTGTTCCAATATGATTAGAGATAAAAATTTCTTTACGCATTGAGTAGATTATGCATTAAAAAGAATCCAGTGGTTAAACGTATTTTGGAAAGTGAAGATGAACATGTGTCTATACTACAGAACTTCTCAGAATATTTATTAATATGCATTGTGTATATCCAAGAGTCATACAATACTTTGTGGATGTTATCCTTCTGCTTTTTTTTGACAGAGTGTATCACACAAGTAGATTTGGAAAAAGGCTATCCAACATACTTAATATATTCATTAATAATAATTCAATTCATTACTAAAATTGTAAAATCAAATGTATTTATATTTCCAATTGATTCCACTATGGGTAAGCTGTAAAACATGCGTGACATTTATATTTTGCCAGCATCTTTACACATTAATTCCACAAATTTTACATTTAAATTATAATTAACTTTTAGTTTGTATTTAGGATATCTTTTACCACCTAATTTACCTAACCTCATCAGAATTTTATTCTGGAAACACATAAGTGAAAAATGCTTATCACTTTAGTGCAGGCTGACTGTGAAATAGATAAGTCACTTGTACAAATAACAAAGTATTATTGAAACTTCTGGGAAGAACAATCTCCTATATTAAAATCACTCATGAAAAAGACAATGTAATCATTTTCTTTTGTGGCATTATGGGAATATCATGCAAGAAAATAAAATTGTAGAAGAAAACACTGGAGACAGAAGATGTAATCCAAAGGAAAATGATCTTTATACTTGTCTACCAGATCTCTAAGGTGTCCAAAGATGTGAAGGATGTATAATTTGAGTTATATTTTCACCTAACATATACATCTAGTGGGATATGGATAGTAAGCATTTGAAGAAAACAAATAAACCAACCCCAAACAACTGATCTTGTGAAATTATCAGCCTGGCTTCATATAAAAATCAGAAAATTCTAACGGAAACAAAGTAAGAGGAAAGAGCAAATCAGGGATACTGACTTGAACACTCACATATGCTCTATGAGGGGTTCTCAATCCAATACCTTTCAGAAGCACTAGATTTTCTTCATCCATCTCAAGTAACAGAAGGCAAATTATATCATTCCATTATGAAAAAAAGACATTTGAGCTTATCTCATCATTCCATTATTTTAAAAAGGCATTTGAGCATGCAGTAATTATGTTCACAGCACTATATATTCAAAGTAGGAATGGCGGGGCGCAGCAGTTCACGCCTGTAATGCCAGCACTTTGGGAGGCTGAGGCAGGAGAATCACTTGAACCTGGGAGGCAGAGTTTGCAGTGAGCCAAGATTGTGCCACTGCACTCCAGCCTGGGCAATAGAGTGAGACTCCATCTCAAAAAACAAAAACAAAAACAAAACAAAACAAAAAAAAAAAAAAAACAAGTAGGAAAATAAGTGAAATCGAATTAACCATTTTTCCACTGAACATGGTAAAGGGCAAAATTGTAGAACAAAAAAAATCCATCAAACATTAATCACATTTTAAATACAGGACTTTACAATTAACTGAGAAGAGAGCAGGGTTTTTTTTAAAAAATCATGCTTTACCTCATCAAACCATTCTCATATATCCAATAAATAACAGAAAATGGCAAGCAAAATTATACTGTAGCTGTCTAAAGTAATGGAATAAAGAAAACGGTATCAAATAATTATTGGAGTTTCTGTGGTGTCAAAGACAGGAAAAACTTAGAGAAAAGAAAATATTTTAGAAAAAAAGTAAAATATTTCATGTTGAGACTATTGATTGATGGAGGAATGTACCACTGTTAGATTAGTAATTGCGAAAGAGATAGTAATTTTGAAATTGTTATTTTCAAGAAAGGGAAATGGCCACATATCACACGTACTTAGAAAACTAAAGAGAGAAAATCTACCAAAAGATTTGAGATGATATGTACTTTCCAAAGATAGGAACGTGCAAGAAATATAATTATTTTCATAGAAAAAAATAATGTTGAAAAGTTTCAGGTTATACTTTATAATAATTCAACAAGTAAAAAAAAGAAGACATTCACAGAGCTTTTTACTACTCTTTTTTTAAAACATCCATAAGTTGAGTAACTTAGAAAAATATTACCTATAAATTAAGTTTTGCCAGCTAAAGAAGTTTTGACTTTTATCAGAAATATGCAACAGGGCCAAAGGAAGCATTCTATTTCAGTGTTTCCCCTACATTGTTCCTTGACATATGAGTTTTGTGGTATATCAACACATTTCTAGAGGAAAAGGTGTCTGTGGCGTCTTATCAAATTTAACTTAAACTTTTAATTTTGAAAATACAAAAAAGTGGGTCAAAAATCTCCAGCAGAGAAGTAAAGCATATAAATTTTTCTGTGTAAACTTGACCACAGAATCTTTTAAAAATAAAAAACTGGACATTGTATATAATTATTATTACTTGTAATATACCTGAGAAATGATGTTATGCTTAGTTGTAATGACAATAATAGAAGAGTCCATTATAATAATGTATTTTCTAACAATGACATTCTTCACAGAAACAGAAAAAACAGTCTTAAAATTTATATGGAACTGCAGAAGACCCAGAATAGCCAAATATATCCTAAGCAAAAAAGAACGAAACTGGAGGAATCACTTTACCTGACTTTAAATTATACTACACAGCTCTAGTAACTGAAACAGCATGGTACTGGCATAAGTGCAGACACATAGACCAATGGAACAGAATACAGAACCCAGAGATAAAGCCATACATCTACAGTGACTTAGTTTTTTGACAAAGTGCCAAGAACACACATTGGGGAAAGGAGTCCTTTAATAAATGGTGCTGGCAAAATTGGATATCCAAATGCAGAAGAAAAAAACGAGACCTCTATCTTCAACTGTATATAGAAATCAAATCAAAATGGATTAAATACTTACATCTAAGACCTCAAATTATGAAACCACTACAAGAAAACATGGGGGAAAATCTCCAGAACACTGGTCTGGGCAAGAAATTCTTGAGCCATACCCCACAAACACAGGCAACCAAAGCAAAAAGGACAAATGGTATCATACCAAGTTAAAAACCTCCTTCACAGCAAAGGATACAACTCACGAAGTAAAGAGACAACCCACGGAATGGGAGAAAATATTTCCAAACTACCCATCTGACAAGGGATCAACAACTAGAATATATAAAGAGCTAAAACAACTCTATAGGAAAAAACTAATAATCTGATTAAAAATGGGCAAAATATCTGAGTAGACACTTTTTTTGAAAGAAGATAAATGACGAATGGGTATATGAAAAGGTTCTCAATATCACTGGTCATAAGAGAAATGTAAATCAAAACCACAATTAGACATAATCTCACTCCAACTCGAATGGTTTTATTTATAAAACAAGCAAAAACAAATGTTGGCAAGGATGTGGCGAATAGGAAACCCTCATACACTGTTGGTGGGAATGTAAACTAGTAAAACCACTGTGGAAAACAGTTTGGATATTCCTCAGAAAACTAAAAACAGAGCTACCATACAATCCAGCAATCCCACTGCTGGGTACATACCCAAAAGAAAGAACATCAGTTGGCCGGGCGCTGCGGCTCACGCCTGTAATCCCAGCACTTTGGGAGGCCGAGGTGGGCAGATCAGGAGGTCAGGAGATCAAGACCACCCTGGCTAACACAGTGAAACCCCATCTCTACTAAAAATACAAAAAAAAAAAAAAAAAAAGTTAGCCGGGCATGGTGGTGGGCGCCTGTGGTCCCAGCTACTTGGGAGGCTGAGGCAGGAGAATGGTGTGAACCCGGGAGGCAGAGCTTGCAGTGAGCCGAGATCACACCAATGCATTCCAGCCTGGGAGACAGAGCAAGACCCCGTCTCAAAAAAAAAAAAAAAAAAAAAAAAAAAAAAAAAAAAAGAAAGAACATCAGTACATTGAAGAGATATCTGTACTCCCATGTTTTATTGCAGCACTAGTCACAAAAGTCAAGATTTGGAAGCAACCTAAATGTCCATTAAAAAAATGAAAGAAGAAAATATGGTACATATACACAATAGAGTACTATTCAGCCATAAAAAAGAATGACATCCTGTCATTTCCAATAACATGGATGGAATTGTAGGTTATTATTTTAAGTGAAATAAGCCAGGCAGAGAAAGACAAACATCCCATGTTCTCAGTTATTTGTGGGAGCTAAAAATTAAGGTAATTGAACTTTGGAGATAGAGAGCAGAAGGATCCTTACTAGAGGCTGGGAAGGGTAATCAGGGGTTGGGGAGGAAGTGGGGATGGTTAACGGGTACAAAAATTAGAAATAATGAGTAAGACCTAGTATTTGCTAGAATAGGATGACCATAATAAAAAAGTAATTGTCCATTTAAAAATAACTAAAATAGTACAACTGAATTTTTTACATCACAAAGGATAGATGCTTGAGGTGATAGATACCCCATTTACCCCGATGTGATTACTATGCATTGCATACCTGTATCAAAATATCTCATGTAAACTCTGTATACCTACTATATGCCTACAATAATTAAAAATAGAAATAACATATTTTCAAATAATTATGGTTACTTTTCAAAATAAACAAATGAGTAAATCAAACTCTAGGGAACATTTTGGAATGCTGCATAGAAATAATTGGGAGATTGTACTTGTAGGTTAATTTTCACTTGATAAAGGGCTAATTATTAAAGTGGAGAAAGCAGATCTGAGTCAAAATATCAGCTTCAGTAAAAATGCTTTAGCGTTAAAATTCATTTAATGTAATAGAATGTAAATAATGGAAACATTATGATATTACTGTGTAAGATCTTGTGGACATCAGTAGGCCATCAATAAATATCTACCATTTAAGTTAATTCCAGGTTATTTAACAACATTCATGACATTTCACCCTTTACTATGCATCAAAATAATGGCGTGAAAAAGTTGATGGTAACCTTAAATTATCTTTTTAAATATATAATAGTAGTTGATATATTCTCTATTCAACAGGTTTTTAAAAACAACTTTGAGGTATAATTTACATACCATAAAATTTTCATTTTAAACATATAAGTCAATGAACTTTAGTAAATTTATAGAGTCATGTATACATCACCACACTCCAACTTTAGGATGTTTTTTATTAACCCCTAAACCTTTGTGTCCATTTTCATTCACATCCTGTTCTCATCCCATGCCTCTACCATTAATCTAGTGTTTTCAAATATTCCCGTAAACACATGACTTTTATACCTCATTAGGCTGTTGTAATTATCAAATAATGTGAATGCTTTGATAATATTAGACATTCACATGGCATAATCCTTAAAAAGGATGTAATACATAGAGAGGCTGAAATAGGTACTTTTCTTTAGTCATTCCTTTTCATGTGAAGAGTTCCATTTTGTACTATTTCAAGTATTTTGGAAAGGTTTTCAGAGCTTCAAAGTTGGGCAATCATAAAGCACTATGACAAGATATCATTATGATACTATCAAGTTCCATTGGAAAAATGGTTCTTGACTATTATGGTAAACGTAAGTGGCCAGCAATTCCTAAACTTTTATTTTTCTTTGGTGCTATCTAACGAGTGGCAAGATAGCAAGGACCATTTTAGGTTTATTCACATTTTAAAATTTTACATTACCTATCACATTTGTCTGGTACATACTTAGTGACTAAACCTCAGTGGAATTCAATAAATTTGCCAGCTATCTGTTGGAAATCCGCTAGGTGGCCCACGGTCTTACAGCTGAACTTTAGTTGGTAGAGAATGGGAGTAGATAGGGAAAATTTTAGAAAAGCAAATAAAAGATTTAACAATCACGATAAATTCTGAAAGAAAAATAAAACATAGTATGTTAGGCTATGTGTTATCTGGCTGTGCATTTTAGGTCGATAAATTTTCTGTGGGCTATCTTCGGAGTAAACATCCATTTGTATAAGAGAAACCTGGGAAATAACAGGATAGGATAAATTTGGATAAATATTCAGAGTGTTGCCATAGTCTTCACTGTGACTGTAGCGTGATGTCATTAGGTTGGTGCAAAAGTAATTGCAGTTTTTGCCATTACTTTTAATAATTTCATCCTTATATTTATAATTTGTAGAGAGATTTTTACAAAAGCGTACTATAGCTTAACTGCAGACTTAAAATGTATGCATCAAATTAATATGAAAGAAATCTATATCTTTATCATATAGCCTGTACGGACATAATACTGTACAGGTTTTCCAGGTACAGTCAGTGACGTGTGGCTGTAAAGTTTCTAGTATTTTACATCTCCTGCAACTTTTGTTTGTGACTGTTTCCCACACTTTTAAACATGTGAATCTAATAAGAGTTATTCTGAAATGGAGAGTATTAAGTTCTACATAGCAACACATAGGGGTGGCATTTCAAGGTTAGAACAGATTCAAAATTAACTGCACTAGGTTTACCATCATATCTACTGTGCTGTGTAAAAAGAAAAAAAAAAATAAGTCTACAGCTATGGCTATATGGGATTTAAAATTTGAGCCCGACTCGCTGGATTAGTTCTCCATTTTTTCTTCTCTGATTAAATTATCTAATTATCACATAAATTCCCTCTTTGCAGGTTTCTGCTGTCTAACTCATAAATCAGTAAAGCAGGCTGTAAAGTTACACTGCTGCAAGTCGTTTGGCAATCAAATGTGCCTATCTACAGTATAAGAGTCTGTTTTATTCCCTAATGAAATCATAAGCTCAATCTGATAGACCAAAATCTGCAGTTATATCTTTATTTTTAAGCCATTGATTTTGATAGCTTGGAATGTTTATATTTAAATATGACCGATCATATTTAAAGTGAGTTATAAGATTTAGCTTCTTTAATAAACACAGGAAGACTGCAATTATAAATTCTTTTTTAATGTGCAGTTACTGCAACTAGTTTAAATTAATAGTTTTATTTGGTTTAAAAATTCCCTGTTTTCTAAATTGTACTCACATTGTCAATGGGAGGGAAAAAGAGATGGAAGGAGGAAGTCTGGTCTGTAGCAGACTCTGGAACACCTGACGTCCTAGTTTGGCGAGCAAAACATGGCAATATTTTTCAATATTTAATTATGAGGCCCTCTTCTTTGAAGGTAATTTGTTTCCTTCCTCTATGCCTGCTCATAAGTCTACTATATGGGACACGAGGTTACAAAAAATCATCAAAAAGCTTATCCACCATGATCAAGTGGGCTTCATTCCTGGGATGCAAGGCTGGTTCAACATATGCAAATCAATAAACATAATCCAGCATATAAACAGAACCAAAGACAAAAACCACATGATTATCTCAAGATGCAGAAAAGACCTTTGACAAAATTCAACAGCCCTTCATGCTAAAAACTCTCAATAAATTCGGTATTGATGGAACACATCTCAAAATAATAAGAGCTATTTATGACAAACCCACAGCCAAGGCCGGGCGCGGTGGCTCAAGCCTGTAATCCCAGCACTTTGGGAGGCCGAGACGGGCGGATCACGAGGTCAGGAGATAGAGACCATCCTGGCTAACACGGTGAAACCCCGTCTCTACTAAAAAAAATACAAAAAACTAGCCGGGCGAGGTGGTGGGCGCCTGTAGTCCCAGCTACTCGGGAGGCTGAGGCAGGAGAATGGCATAAACCCGGGAGGCGGAGCTTGCAGTGAGCTGAGATCCGGCCACTGCACTCCAGCCTGGGCGACAGAGCGAGACTCCGTCTCAAACAAACAAACAAACAAACAAACAAACAAACAAAAACCCACAGCCAATACCAATATCATACTGAATAGGCAAAAACTGGAAGCATTCCCTTTGAAAACTGGAACAAGATAGGGATGCCCTCTCTCACCACTCCTATTCAACATAGTGTTGGAAGTTCTGGCTAGGGCAATCAGGCAAGAGAAAGAAATCAAGGGTATTCAGTTAGGAAAAGAAGTCAAATTCTCCCTGTTTGCAGATGACATGATTGTATATTTAGAAAACCCCATCGTCTCAGCCCAAAATCTCCTTAAACTGATAAGCAACTTCAGCAAAGTCTCAGGATACAAAATTAATGTGCAAAAATCACAAGCATTCCTATACACCAATAACAGACAAACAGAAAGCCAAATCATGAGTGAACTCCCATTCACAATTGCTTCAAAGAGAATAAAATACCTAGGAATCCAACTTACAAGGGATGTGAAGGACCTCCTAAAGGAGAATTACAAACCACTGCTCAGTGAAATAAAAGAAGACACAAACAAATGGAAGAACATACCATGTTCATGGATAGGAAGAATCAATATCGTGAAAATGGCCATACTGCCCAAGGTTATTTATAGATTCAATGCCATCCCATCAAGCTACCAATGACTTTCTTCACAAGATTGGAAAAAACTACTTTAAAGTTCATATGGAACCAGAGAAGAGCCCACATAGCCAAGACAATCCTAAGCCAAAAGAATGAAGTTGGAGGCATCATGCTACCTGACTTCAAACTATACTACAAGGCTACAGTAACCAAAACAGCATGGCACTGGTACCAAAACAGAGATATAGACCAATGGAACAGAACAGAGTCCTCAGAAATAATACCACACATCTACAGCCATCTGATCTTTGACAAACCTGAGAAAAACAAGAAATGGGGAAAGGATTCCCTATTTAATAAATGGTGCTGGGAAAATTGGCTAGCCATAAGTAGAAAGCTGAAACTGGATCCTTTCCTTACTCCTTATATGAAAATTAATTCAAGATGGATTAGAGACTTAAATGTTAGACATAATACCATAAAAACCCTAGAAGAAAACCTAGGTAATACCAATTCAGGACATAGGCACGGGCAAGGACTTCATGTCTAAAACACCAAAAGCAACGGCAGCAAAAGCCAAAATTGACAAATGGGATCTAATTAAACTAAAGAGCTTCTGCACAGCAAAAGAAACTACCATCAGAGTGAACAGGCAACCTACAGAACGGGAGAAAATGTTTGCAATCTACTCATCTGACAAAGGGCTAATATCCAGAACCTACAAAGAACTCAAACAAATTTACAAGAAAAAAACAGACAACCCCATCAAAAAGTGGGCAAAGGATATGAACAGACATTTCTCAAAAGAAGACATTCACACAGCCAACAGACACATGAAAAAATGCTCATCATCACTCGCCATCAGAGAAATGCAAATCAAAACCACAATGAGATACTATCTCACACCAGTTAGAATGGCAATCATTAAAAAGTCAGGAAACAACAGGTGCTGGAGAGGATGTGGAGAAATTGGAACACTTACACTGTTGGTGGGACCGTAAACTAGTTCAACCACTGTGGAAAACAGTATGGGGATTCCTCAAGGATCTAGAACTAGATGTACCATATGACCCAGCCATCCCACTACTGGGGATATACCCAAAGGATTATAAATCATGCTGCTATAAAGACACATGCACACATGTTTATTGTGGCACTATTCACAATAGCAAAGACTTGGAATCAACCCAAATGTCCATCTGTGACAGACTGGATTAAGAAAACGTGGCACATATACACCATGGAATACTATGTAGCCATAAAAAAGGATGAGTTCGTGTCCTTTGTAGGGACATGGATATAGCTGGAAACCATCATTCTCAGCAAACTATCACAAGAACAGAAAACCAAACACCGCATGTTCTCACTCATAGGTAGGAAGTGAACAATGAGATCACTTGGACTCTGGAAGGGGAACGTCACACAAGGCAGCCTATTATGGGGAGGGGAGAAAGGGGAGGGATGGCATTGGGAGTTATGCCTGACGTAAATGACGAGTTGATGGGTGCAGCACACCAACATGGCACAAGTATACATATGTAACAAACCTGCACGTTGTGCACATGTACCCTAAAACTTAAAGTATAATAAAATAAATAAATAAATAAATAAAAATTTAAAAAAAAGAGAGATCAGAATTCTTTGGGAAAAAACAAATAGAATAGTAAAGATATTGGAGCCACTGCTAGGCAACTCTGCTCTTGCTTGCAGTAATCTAAGCAACAGGGCCATGGTCTCCCCTACAAAATGTTCATCAACATATAATGACATGGTGACTTTCAACAGGTGCCCATGTTGGGTTGTTCTTACATATCAAAGATTCAACACTGAAATTAGTGGAAAAGGAAAAAAAAAATGTATGTGAAAGTATCTCTGTAATTTAAAAAATTACAAGACATTTAAGTAGCTGTTTATACATAGTTGTCACTGTCCCCTAAAATGATTAAGAGCCATATGCAAGTTAATTGGCATGTTAACAAATGTGGTTAGAAAAAAACGAATTGAAGAAAGCCAAGCTGAGTTCAGCCTCAAACATCTATATTGAACATTCTATTTGCCTAAATTAAAATTTGTGCGATAGCTCTCAGCTATATTTTCTTCCATCACCCATTTTCCATTAGAGGAAAAAATCAAAATAGGAGAGAATGTCACCAGTAGTATGATTGCCACTGGGACTCCCTCCCATTGAAATGCTGACACAGTCATAGAAGAGAATCTTTATAAAAGAGTGATAGAAAATGTTACATGAAAAATACTCTGGAACAATTTAGTCAGTACTAGTAAGGAACCATCCAAAGCCATTCTCAAACTTAGCTACACATTAGAATGAGTGAAAAAGTTTCCAAAAATTCTGAAGACCAAATTCACCTATAGATTTTGATTTGATTGCTCTGGGGTTCAGCATGGTTACTTAGACTTCTGCTATAAGATTTTAGGTGCCAAAACTAAAACTCTGTGCTTCAATACATAGTTCTGAAAAATTGAGCAGTAAATGACTAAATTTGTTCCACATGTTTCTTTGCAGTTATACAATTTGGTGATTTTATTTTTTAAATTATTTCCAAGGAATACTCATAAGTTGTTATGTTTTTAATCATAGTACTTTGGAAGTAATTCTAAAGTTTCTGTTTTCTAAGATATATTTCCTTATCTAGAAGAGTTTTCCCAATTTGCTTTATTCTGTTTCAACACATCTTTTCTTAATTTTGTATTTTAATAAAACCTCTCATTAAATGAGCTGACACTGGGTAGTTTGATGCTGTGGTCATATAATTGAAGCCTGTGATTTGGCTAAGTGTTATATTTTGAAATAAAATACTCCTAGGTCAACACATGCTCTTATATCCTTGCAGCACGCAGATTTTCTAAAAGGTTAAGTCTTGCTTCTGTAAGTAAGCTCATGTCACTAAAATAAGTCAAATAATTTTAAGTCCAATTCAAAATCAGAGGGCTCAGTTTTCTAGCCATGAGAAATAACTGATCAATTAACATGCTAAGGAAGTGAGCAACTCTTTTCTTTCCTATAGCAATAAACGCAAATGTGAATGTAAAGAAGTATCCTGATCTACATCTACTTTTATATATAACAAGGGTATGGTTGTCAGAAAGTTATACATATTTTATGCATTTCCTGAATGCAATAGCTTTTTATACCTGAAGATCTCAAACGATCTTAAAATGCAGAAAAAATAATGCTCTAACAGTTTCAAATTAAGTAGCAAAACTCTCAGTGCACCACACGGTGGAGTCAGACACCAACAAATCTGTGTGACCAGTATATGACAGAGAATCTGAGCATATATTTCAAAGACTAAATATGGTAACATCGTACATTTTTTCCTGCTTCTCAGTCATGAATTAAGCTAACTATACCATTTATGAAAAGAGAAATTATAGGGCACTAATATTTTAATTAGCAATAACTTTATCTTTAAATGCAAATTTATAGAAACATATTTTTGTTAATACAATGCATTAAAGTTAGCCCCTATTCTTTTCTTTCTTTCTTTCATCTCTCTCTCTCTCTCTCTCTCTCTCTCTCTCTCTCTCTCTCTCTCTCTCCCCCCCCCCATCTCTTTCTATATTTAAAATGTCATTTTGGTGGCATTCTTAGTGGATCCTTCATCTTACACACTGTGCTTATGTTATTTCGCTATCTAACTTTTGACTCTCTATTTCATGGGAATTTCGAGTTGATTTTTAGGAAAAATAATCCTTGAAGCAAATCTGAGTACTTGAGAACTCTGTTCTGGGAAACAATTCACTTACTGCCGTATTAAAATAAAACCTTGGAGCAGAAGAATGTTTTAATAGCTTTCAGATGGCTTGTATTTTCCAATATTATGTATTACTATTGAGGAGACTCAATGTCAAGAACTATGTTGGTAATGCAGGTACAACCTGAAATGCATGGAAAATGGATATGAGCTGAATACCCAAAAATCTCTTTCTTCAAGAAGATCTGAAATTTCATAATTTATCTGTGTTCTGCTGTTTGCAAGTACTTTTCTACTGATGTAATTAATAACATTTTTACTGTAGTTTTTTTTTTTAGAAAAAACAAACAAAATGTTTTGTTATTAAAAACTAGTAATGTTTATAGAATCCTGAATCCATTTCTAAATAAGAAAAAACACACAGTGCCCCTTATCACAACCTTTTCAACTAAAGATGTTTTGCCCTAAAAGCTCCAATTCTCCTTCAAAGACAATATATTGTATAATAGCTTTGCCTATCAAATTTGCTACTCATAATTTCATTCTACAAGTCTGTCACAATGTAGTTCTTTATGTATTTTAAAGTACTAATTTGCAATATTAATGTCTACTATTCATACTGCTCAAAATTTTCCTTAATTCCATTCAAAAAGTCACGAGCATTTTTCATCAAACATTCCTTCAAAACTCATGTCATTAGTTTAAATGAAAGCAGTTCTACTCTGAATTTCATTTATAATCATGTAGTTCTTCTCAATTCAGGAACAATCACTCATTCCTATCATGCACTTTACTAAACCCTGCCTGTGGTGGATACGCTTAATACTCTGACTTCATCGTTACACATTCTATGCATGTAAGAAAATATTACATGAATGTTGTACCCAGAAATATGTATAAATATTATGTATCAAAAAACCTTTTTCATTATGACTTCAACTGGGACAGACTCAGGAATAGTTAATGATAGAGAACCTGGCTTGTGTAAGTTTGAAAAATGTATATACTGGAGTAGGTATGTATCAACATATCACAATTACCCTCTAAAATATGTACAATCATTATATATCAAGACAAAATAAAACTTGAATCCTCAATATGTTTACTATTATTCCTCACTTCTACTACAGTATTTACTCTTGTTGCCCAGTGAAAAACTATGATGAGGATTTTATCATCAGGATTCTCCCCAAATTCTCTTTCTTCATCCCCTATTGCAATGGTATAGCATTCGACAAGGAAACCATATTGCCTGGACTTTTTAAGCCTATCAAAACTACCTATACTCTGCCACGTATTATCAGGGACATTCTTGGTCAAACTTAGACAATATGGTAAACTAAATCATGCTATTGTGTATGCTGATACCCGGGGCACCTATTAACTGTAATTCATTAGCTGTCGTTGCATTGTAACCATGATCTACAAATCTAATATTTCACCCCCAAATTGATTTTAAAGTGAAAAACTTCACACCTCTTCACCAACTGGTGGGGAGAAGGCTTTGAGATTTGCAGCTAACCTTCTAGTGCTCCTCACATCATAGCATGTACTTGGTGATTGGGTTTACAACATGTACACAAGATTTGAAAAGCAGCTAAATTAATTGCTACCACACAACCCTAAAGACATTTGAATAAATAATACCTATGATAACTTCACGTATGTTTAAATATTAATTAAAAAATGAGAATAGCATTTTAAAAATACTTCTTACAGTGAGTGTAAATTTAGTTATGGCCTAAAATTTACTCATTGAAAAGTCCACTTAGATTTATTTTCATCACTATTTTAATTCTCATTCTAGAAAAACAGGTAAACACGTTTTATATTTTGGTTTGAATGAAGCATGGGAGTGTGTGCATGTAGCTATACTGAGCATGAGCATTAATAACTGAGGTGCAAATTTATATTGATAATTTTGTGTTACTGCTTGTAACTAACACATTTTTATAAAATATAGACCATGTGACTAAACTCAACGATGAGTTTATAATAAAATGTTTGAGACTGATTTTCAACAGTGCCATAAAAAATATATTCTTTTAAGAAAATAAAAAAGTCTCGCTCTATTCCAGGCTGGAGTACAGTGCTGTGATCTCGGCTCACTGCAACCTCCGCCTCCCAGGTTCAAGCAATTCTCCTGCCTCAGCCTTCCGAGTAGCTGGGATTACAGGCGCCCACCACCACACCCGGCTAATTTTTGTATTTTTAGTAGAGACGGGGTTTCACCATGTTGGCCAGGCTGGTCTCAAACTCCTGACCTCGTGAACTGCGGACCTTGGCCTCCCAAAGGGCTGGGATTACAGGCGTGAGCCACCACAACCGGCAAAAAAGTATTTTCTTTACCATTTACTTTCCTATGGTTTTCCTCTAGCTTTTAGTATAGCTTGAAATCAGAAACACCAGAACGTATTGCTCCTGTCTTTGAATTGTCTTTATTTCAAATTCCTCCATTACATGTTTAAAAAAATAAATCTTAGACTAGTGATCCAGACCCCTTTTTCTTTCTACCTACCTCCAAATAGTCTAATCAGTGAATCAAAACAACCCCCTGGAAAACTAGTTGAATACGTTTAAAGTTAGAAACTCTGCAACATTTTGTTCACATAATAAAAACAAAAGAACGGAAGCTGATTCCCAGATGTACTTGCCTGGGCTTCGTGAGGCATTTGAGCTGCGTCCACCTTGTCTGCAATATAAGCTGTCAACTGCTTGTCAATGAATGTGAGGGACTCCTGAATTAAGTGTAAGGATTTTTCGATCTCCTGGGCAGACTGGATGCTCTGTTCAAGCAACTTTTGCCTCCTTACAGCCTAAAGAGAAGGAATAAGAGTGTATCAGTTAAATGTTTACTCGATAGCTTTTCTGTAATCCTGCTGCACAATGAAAGAAGATTCTAGTCTCTTCCACAATCACCTTTTTGTAAGATAGACTTCGCAGCTTCCTGGCACTCATTCAGCTCTGATTTAAAAAAAAAAAATGTGAAGGAGAAAAATAAATAGCAAACAAAACTATAGGATCAGGGATCTCTGCATGAAAATAAATCACAGTATCACGTACATTAAGGAAAGAGGCTGGAAAAAAAAAATTAGCAAAATCATCTCTGTCATTGCAATCTGTCTTTCTCAGGTCGAATGTTCCTCCTGATCTCATTATATAGTTCAAGAGATTTGGTTTGCTTAGAATAGGGTCATCGTCATCACAATCCAATTCAAGACAGATAATCTACTTCCACCAGTGAGGCACATGTACAATCTGTTCAGAATCAGCTCCTTGTCAAAAACAGAATTTTAGATAACAGTCTGGTTAAAGATTGATTTTGAAAACTATTTCAACTGGCTTTGGATGATCTTTTTTCTCCCTACTTTCTTTCACAATTTGGATTATGGAAATTGTTTGTACAAATGGATTTGTGTTACTGCTGAAGTAGAAAAAATAATAAGTAATCCTAATATAGCTGCAATTAATCTTGATTGTTACTATAAGTATGATTAGGATAATTCAACAATTTTCAAATACAAATAGCATGCTGAACAGATTGGAAGGTTTCCCTTCAAGGATCTGCTCACCTTTAACAGAGTAGTTATAAAAGAAATAGGGCAGGCAACTTATTGGGAATTAAGTTATGTGTCATTTAAAATACATTTCCTTAATATACAATGTATAGGTGTGATTATCTTGTACAATATAACTTTCTTTCCCACAGAGCATGATTGAGGTTTTAAGATGATCTTGGTTTTAATATTATATATAGAATATTAGATAATATATAAATAATATATATGTTGGTTCTTAAGCTTTAAAAATATTAGTGATGTCATTATTCTTCCATGAAGCCAACCTATAACACAGCGTTGTCCAAGTAAAAATACAGTTAAAGGCATCTAGACTAAGTGAAAAGGAACGAGAAGTTTAGTGATGCTGCAGGAAGAGGGAAGGCTTTCCCAGTACTTCTCCCTGTACCACAAATTTTGACTCCATTAAGATTTTGTCCTAGGCTTTCCTTTCTTCTCATTCTACCCATACCTTTAACTTCAATTCCTCCTCACATTCTGGCACCTCTCAACTCTACATCTCTCAAGTCCAGATTTCCCCTCGATCTCCATAGTTGCATGTTATCTCACCCTATTGGACATCTCCTCATGAATATTCTACAAACACCAAAAGCTAACACTCCCAAATATGAACTCCTTGCGTATCCTCTTCTCACCTACTTCTCAACTCCCCAACTTGCTTTTCCTCCTTCTCTGTATTTATTCCTGTTTTGGCGAAATACAAATAATGATTGCCTTCATTTGACATAATTCCAGATATTTCTACTTCCTCTATCATGTCCTTCATCATGTTGCATCTAATCAGTCAATTACTAATTATTTATTATACCTTCTAAATAGTTCTTGATTCCATTCTTTTCTCTCTCCATTGTCTTTCATCAAGTGAAAATTGTTACTATATCGTACCTCAAATGTGGTACCAGTTTCTTCATTGCCTTTTTACTCTGCCACTTCCCACCTGTAAAGTGTTCTCTCAATAATGAAATTATGGCTTCCTGTCTAAAATTCTCTAGTGATTCTTTGCTGTCCTTCCAATAAAAGCTTTATTTATTTATTGAGATGGAGACGGAGTCTCTGTCACCCAGGCTGGAGTGCAGCAGCACAATGTCGGCTCACTACAACCTCCACCTCCCAGGTTCAAGGGAGTCTCCGGCTTCAGCCTCTCAAGTAGCTGGGATTACAGGTGCCTGCCACCACGCCTGGCTAATTTTTGTATTTTTAGTAGAGACATGGTTTCACCACGTTGGCCAGACTGGTCTCAAACTCCTGACCTCAGGTGATCTACCCGCCTCGGCCTCCCAAAGTGCTGGGATTACAGGTGTGACACATCGCGCCGAGCCAAAAGCTTTATCCTTAATGTGGCTTAAAAGTCCCTTCATGATTAAGTCCTGCTGGTGTCTTTTATTCCCTGCTGTAGCTACACATAAATTTTATTTTTTATTTGCCAACCTACACTGTGGCCCTCTTGATTCTTGGCCTTAAACATGCTGTTCCTTTTTACTGGAATAATCTCAATTCTGACTTCCTTTTATTGGCTAATTTACATTTATCTTCCAAATCTAGTGGACATCTCTTCCAAGTGGCTACCTCTGGCAAACTTCTAAATTCAGGGAGGTAATTCTTACATGATCTTTGAATTTTGTATTTTTTTTTTTTTTGATTTGACAAGTAAAAATTGTATTAAGTTAGAGCATGTAACATGATGTTTTAATATATGAATATATTATGGGATGGCTAAGTTAAGCTATTTATGCATTCCCTCACATGACTTTATGTTCTTTCTTGCACTTTGTATGTGTCTTAGCATGTACCAGACCATATTTAATCTCCCATTACTGGTCTGCATTTACTTTAGACTATCATCTCTAATGAGGTCAGGGATTATGGCTGTCTTGTTCATTGCTCCATACCAGTTTCTAGAATAAAGCTCAACAGCTTTATGACTGAATGAAAAGTACAAGGAGAAATTTTAATGAGAAAAACAGAAAACTTCAAATAGTCAAAGACAAAAATGGATTTACAGAGGAAACTGAAAGCAAAGGTCACCACTGCTCAGAGATGTATCTTTTGGAGAATAAATCTACCTGTTTTTGTATTAAAAGTGTCAGAATGGGGGTGGGACATTATTTGGAGAACATTTTAATCTATTTCTATTAAAATACTGTATCCAAGATTGTTGACCGAGGCTTTGCCCTATATTCCAATTCAAACATAGCTTCCTTTTATTCTCAGTCAAAATTTCAACTAAAATTTATATCAGGTAATTTACTAATTCAGATAACACGGTTCATGGCTATAATCAGAGCCTCTATTGTAGAGGAGACTGGCTGCAGCCTACCCAGAGCTCTTCCAAAGAAATGGATCTCTAATGATAAAATTTCAGCACTGTGACAGGTGGTTGGAGATAACTTCCAATCACAGCATGTAGTAATTGCCTAGTCAGACATTATTTAAATTTGGTCCTTCCTCTGGCTAAAGGCAAAAACAGTGTACAAGGCACATCTGTAGATTTTAATTGCATAGGATGTAATATAGAATAACATTAAACCACATATCCAGCCTCAAAATTATTTTTAGAAACCTAACTTTTTCTATTCATGAGATTCTATGGGCTGAAAGGAACAGTGTGGCTTAAGAAATGATGGCAGAGTTGACTTTGGGTGGGTTGGTTCTTTTCCTGGCCTGACAGTCAATAAGAAAGGCTGATTTACACAGATTCCTTGATTATCTCAGTCAGTGAAAAGACCTGATGTCAATCTAAGCTTGCAGAATTCTTTCAACTAGTCATGGCATAAGCTGCCTTCTATTTCTAAACATCTTATTAGGCACACCCTGATGGAATGTCAGGCTTATGAATTTTCTATGACTTTCTGCCTGCTTGACCTGTGTTGTCTCACTGAATGAAGTTTGTAGAAAGTCTTGAACCATAATCTGATTTTTGTTATTGTTCCAGAATACTGTTCAACTAGTTGTTTTAACATGTGATTTCATGTCTTTAGCTAATCCACTTAGCAGTAAGAGGAATTATGTAGCTAGGCAGAAACAGCAAATATAAGTTAGAAAGATGATCTCTTAATAACTGGCCATCAATGACAAAAATATAAAAATAGAAAACAATCCTAGTAATGGTTACCAAGAAAAACACATAATATATTTTAATCCAGTTTTCAAAGAAAATTAAAACTAAGTAAAAGTAACACAAATTATTTTATATCTTTAAAGTACTATGAAATATAAAGTAAGTTTAAGAAAAAATTTTAAGAGTTTAATGAGTTTTGCTGGCAATGGAAAGTCATCTCTACAATGAATTGACAGTTCATCACATTTCCATTTTAAAAATAATGTACTAACTTTTGTGCCACAATATTACAAATACATAAATCAACGTGTAGCATGTCTAAGAAACTCTGGAAGAAAAAATTCCTCATGTGAAATAAAAAACCAAATATTGAAACCAAAAAATGTATTCAACAATGAACGCATGCTTTAAAAAGCCAAATTAGGAAAAAAATCATTTAATAACATTTTACAAAAAAACACATTCATTAAAGGAGCTATGTATCCTATACTATACTTATTAAACTCAATACCAAAAGCAATTTTACTTCATTCAAGAGATGATGGGTAAGCTTATGATTGCAAATAGATTAAGAATGTGGGTGCACTGTTTGCGATCATCTCGTAATAAGACACATTTATTTTTTGTGTTTAAGTAGTCATCATTGTGATTTAGACATGTGAAACATTTTGATTTCCAGCAGTTTTAAATTTTTTCTTCTGAGTAAAGGATTTTCACCAATGTCAAAATAAAGCCCTCATTTTTTTTGAGTGATTTTAGTAGCAAATGAACTGAAGAAAACTAAATCCCAAATTCAAATTCAAATAAAGCAAAGCAACGACAAAGTTTTGAAGTTTCTGCTTAGGGTAGTGCATTAACTGGCTCCAACCTGACTGTCTCTACCTTGCAGAAAGTAGAGCAATATGGAATATGTTTTATTTTATAGAAAGTGTCTTGGGATAGGAGTCCTGTAAGAGACGTGCTAAAACCAAATCCTACTCAATCTGCTCTTCAGAAACTAAAGTGGAGACCCATGAGAAGACATCAATCTCCATTTGACAACCACGCTTCACTTCACAGACTTTACCAATCAAGTTTTCTTTCCCAGAGTCTCAACTTCAGTGAACAAAGCAACAGGTGAAACTACCTCCTTTTAGTGTTTCTTTTTCACCTACTATGAGGTTGCAATTTGTTCAAGTGCCAAGTAACAAGAATACACAATTCAAATGAATCATGTTGGTGGGTGTATATCATTTTTGATAAACTATTTCCTCCTAACTCTTCTATTTAACTTAAGAGCAAGCCTGAAACTGTCACTATGGTTATGGATACACTGAATTCTATCTGTTGTCTTAGAATTTTGGCTATAGTCTTAAACTGAAAATAAGTAATAAGTCTCTCTCATTCTAAGCGATGGAAATAGCAGGACATAGCAAAGGGCTTACAAAAGAGCTGGGAAAACTGGCCCTGCCTTTGTTGTTCCACCATACCCACTTATACTAAAACTCTCTGAAGGTTTTAGAGAGAATCATTGCTTTGCTGAATTCATGGCCCAGAGGGACAGTAGGGATAGCTCCCTGTTTATGCCTTTAGGGATAATAAAAGATGGTACTTCGACCTTTTTGCCCCAAGCAAGTAAGTGGAGCTCCAAGATCACCGATCACAGGGTCTGGGAGTCCAGAGTAGATGGGGATGACACCTAATCACCAACTCTGCTTCTGAAGATGTCTGCTTCAGAAATTCTATGCCTACTTGACAGGTAAAAAATTAATTATAAATGATACCGTGAAGAGAGGGGGCAGCCTGTACTTCCCAGTGCTTGGTGTGGCAAACGTTTCTCAATAGGTGAAGTGAACATGGAAGAAGACAACCATGTTTGAGCTGTCTACCAGGAACACTCTTTGTGGAGCAAGAGTACCTCAGGATCAAGAGGCTTGAAGATGTTTTTATAGAGCATACTTTCCTTGTTAAAGATGGGAAAACAAAAGAGCTTCTGCATGACTTCTTAAAGATCCCATACTTGCACCCCAAATAAACCCAATGTTTGTATCTCTGTTACACACCCACCCACACACACACACACACACGACTCATAAGTCATAAACTCAATACTACAAATAGCTAGTTAACAGAAGACATTTGCCTGTTTTCCTTAATTCCTGCTTCCCAGGACATTGGAGAATAATATAACTGAAGTGGAGTTAAGAAAGAAAATAAATAAGGCAGTGGTGGTGTAAGGTGGAATCTGACCACACTTCCCCTCCAGAGCAAGTCTTTTAGACCATAGCTTAAGCTTGAGCTGGAAACAAGGAAGAATATTAAATTAAATATGACATTGAGATTTTAAGCTGAACCCAATTAGATTTAAGTCTTTATTACCTCAGAGGCCAGAAAGCAATGGGGTCTATTCATGGTGCCATCTTTCTGGATGATCTAAAAGCATTTCCTGTTTCTGATCTATCTGGCTCAAACCATGCATCAAACTACTAACACAGTCCATCAATTCAGCACTTGCTCAAATGAAGCAAAGGCAAAGGAAAATCACAGACATCCAGAACATCTAGAATGTGGGTCAGGAGAAGATAGAAAATGGTTTATGGAAGGTATGAAGGATAAAGAAGAACTTAAGAAATATCTGTGAAAAAATGGAGTATTATAGTAGTATCACATGATTGAAAAGCTAAGAAAGATATGTTGATGCTTTTGTCTCATACAACTGCTAGCAAATTGCATGTTTTATATCCATCTACCAACATACATGAATATAAATAATCCATGTGAGGACTATTGCTCCTGTCAAATGCAACAACTTGCCTACTGATTGATAACTTTGCTGAACAACCAGTTTAAATTTCTAAAGCATAATTTTAAAGAAGCACGCCATAAAAGTATCAGGAATTATTGAAGGACCACTAAGAATGTTCTATTTGCCTCAGAAATTGGTTCTTACAATTTTTAGTTGTTTAGAACTGGCAAGATGACAGCCTTAAAGAAGCTGACACTTGAGGCACACATTGTATTGTACACTTGGATCTCTTTGAGATTGATTAGCTATGAACACTTTATTTTCCATAATTTTGTATGGTGTTAATAGACCCTTTAAAAGTTATACAAAAATTTCTAGATGTCTAGATATGCTTATACCAGCTTAACAAAATGTTTTTCAAAAAGAATAGAGGTAGGATTTTGAAAAGGGAATTAAATGGAGATTAAGAGAAAAGCAGAGGGAGAAGAGGATAATTTACAACAGAAAGAATAATTTACCAATGCTCATAGCTCATCATAAGATTCACTTTGTTGCTCTGTTTTCAAATTAGTTTGTCCTATTTTTTCCTAAAGGAGGTCTCACACTGTGTTCCTTGGACACGAAAGACGAAGTAAATTAAAACTGTGTTGTTTTAACCCACTTTAATTGTAACTCTTGTGAGGGGCTTTGTACAGTGTTTTTTCCTGTGGCATATGTGTTAATGTATTTAATAGGGATGTAGGCTATAAATAATTACAAAGACGTGTACATGTTTGAATACATATCCTTTCAATATAAAATAAAGAAGGTTACATTATTCATGAGAGGCTTCTAGATTTATGTTTTGTTAATGTCAGTAGGTTTGAACACACCTGGGGGAAAACCCAAAAGCCATGTGCATGGAGCTCCTATAATTTTCTTTATCAGGAAAGAATATAAATGTGAAAACTCTTGGTGTCATGGTTAATTGGAACTTCATCTCTTTTAGGTTTTAGCAGGTCACTGAAGTTCTTCTGTGACCTCTGAAGGAAGCACACTTGAAAGTAATGTTTGGGAATCATTTTATCAGTGGAACTTGGCATTAGATAGCCATCACTTTCAAGTAGAGCATAGATAGAATGGTCAATGAGCTATAATGGCAATATATCTAAGACATTTCTGGATTCTTGCTGCATCCATTTATCTTCATGGGTAGACAAGTGAAATTGGTCTTCTGCCCTGACAGGAGCAAACTGATGCTTTATTTAAGTTTCAAAAAGAAAGTGAGTGAAGCATTACTCAGTAAACATAAAATAAGTCTACAGGATTCATCAGATCCAAGCTTTCTCAAGGTAACTTCAGGAGCCACCCTAAGTCAGTGAAATTTTTCTGGCCCAATGGCGTGGTACTCTTTGACTACACATGTGTTCATATTATTAAAGTCTAAACTTTAGGCAGTGAATAATTTATTGGTACAGGAAATAATTAAAATATTAAAGTCACTCTCTCCTGATATGGAATAGTGAGACAGAATCAGATTCCAGGGATGACTTGGTCAGGATTGAGACCACATGTTCAAGCAACATATAAAGTCAATATATGATACAAAAGTCCAAATCTGGGGTTAAAATCAAGTTGTAACATAAAGCAATAAATGATGGTCAGGAATAAACAAACAAAATATAGCCACTGAACAAATTAATTGATTTCTGACAATTGCTCCTCTTATTGTCTCAGGAAGCCACGAATGCAATGACTTTCCTAATACAAATTATAGGCAGGGAAAAGATGAGAAGCCAAAATTAGAAAAAATGTAGCTGGTGCTTCTAAGTCGAGTGGTATAGGTTAATTAGCCAAGCATAGAAGTACCCAAGTGAGAGAGAGCATACTGAGGCCAATTGCAGATAGGTTGGTGGTTGTGAGCAAACTAGTCCTTGCGACGCAGATGAACTAGCCAGTTGATACTCCTCTTAAATAAGGGCAGTGATATCCAGTCAGTACAGTAGTGTAACAAAGATCTCAGAGTGAAAGAACCCTTGGAACTAGTTAGTCCCTCTACTTAGGAATTCAGACTCTCAGGATAGAAACTCAACACAGCATCTCTGGCTTTCTGGACTTAACATGATGTGTGGGAAGCAAATCCATCACACTTCCTTTTATAGACCAGGTAAGGATGGCCACACAGGTTGCCTATGAATAAAACCGTTTCCAATCTTCAGTCAAGCAGTGTGAAACACAGCCTTGATAACTAGAAATGGTGTTTTTCTGATGTGTATTAGAGAGCTCTGCTGGATTCCTTCTACTGTGATGTAGGCTCATAATAGTCTAAGGCCAGTGTTCAGGTTCTCTTGAACTAAAGTGCTACGGATTTTGCTAGCCTCTGTGGTCAATTGTAATTCATATTGGTTCCAACTTGAAATTGTATCGGAGAAACTGGAAAAATGCTCCTCTCTCCTGGAATGTCTGGGATGACTGGTCCTTTTTCGTCCTACCCAAATACATGAAGATTAACAATATTTATTTATCACAAATACTCCCCAGATGATTGTCATGGCTCTGGAGAAGTTGATGGGCAAGGTACAGTTTGCTTATGGCTTCCTGTCATCTTACTTATCCACACTACATTGAAAAAGTCCTCAGGTCTAGCTCAGTCAATATCTACACTGTTTTGTCCTAAGGTTATTACAAGGTTTTCTAATATTTTGTGCTCCAAGTTGTTAGGATAGACAAGACTGCAGTTTTGTAGGAAAGAGCTCCTGCCAGGATCTTTGGCTCCGATATGATTCATTTGGATGGGATGTGCACCTTGAACAGCAGGAACAAGGTGTATGGAAGAGCTGCTTCTCTTTCTGCTTTCTAAACATTCTTTATAGTGCTTTAGGAGTGGGTTGGGAGTGCAAAAAGATGACTCGTGTGTTTATGTGAGCATAGGGAACAGATAAACACTGGCAGAATGATGCATTACACTCAATTCCTTGTTACAGACTAGGGTCATCTGCCACAAAATGTTCTTACAATACACTAAGCTGGCTGAAATAGAAATAAACTGGTTTCAAACTTCCTCTCTTCTGTATGTCCTCACCACCCCACAATGGCATCTTCTCATCATCTATAGATGAAACCCATTGTGCTGGAATTACTTGGCATGGGAGAGGAATAAACAGGTTTCTGGTGTGAGGCTTTAACTTGTAGGATTGTTAAACTTGTTATACAACAGATATAGCTGAAGATTAAGATGTGGACAACGCCTACAGCCACGCAGGACTGCTTAGCATCTTCCCCACAGAAAATATCTGTTCTGTCAACATTATGGTTTGGGTGAGGGAGAGAGGTAATGTGTAATGAGGACCCTAGTGATGCCCTTTCCATGTCATCAAAAATTTGCTGCAGTTTCCTAGAAAGTGTTTATTCTATTCCAGCAGGGAACTGTGGCTCTGAAGGAAAACCACTTTTACCTCTGCTTGGTTTAGTTGTTGAGGAATTGGAAACGAGCTTCGTTTCTGGAATATAGAGATCATCTATCTGTCATGAGCAGTGGATGGGCAAGAATAAATTAGTGGTCCACAGTCGGAATGAATCTCACACATAATGTACCTTAGCAAAGTGGACCTTATACATGTGCTGATAAAGGTCTATCTAGACTAGGATTCACAAACCTGAATAATAATCAGAATGAACTTTTCCAAATACAGTTCTCAGCCTCAATCAAAATCTACTAAATTAGAAAATCAGACAGAGTCAAAAGGGGGTATGTGTACACTAAAGTCCCTATACCCTTCTATCTATGTAATTTTGGTGATGAGCTAAAATTGAGAAGGTCTATGAAGACTAAAGTTAGGAAGAAAAGATGCCTCAAATAACAACAACAAAATAACAGGTAAGAAAATGCAATCAGTTGGGTTCACAGCAAAAAAGAGCAAACGATAGAATGCTATGAAATTGGTATTAATGCTGATCAGAATACACGAAACACAGTGAGGTAGAAACAGTAAGGAAATTCTCCAATTTTATTTGATACTTTCAATGGAAAATTACTAATGAATATATGCATTCTATGATTTAAAAGACAGCTTGATGAACTTGGAAAATATTTTTATTCCTCGTTCCATATAGGGACACTAGAATACAATGCAAATAAATGTTGTTTAACATTCCCTTTCCCATTTATCTTTTTTTAAAAAAATAAACATTGTTAGAAATTTGGCCTGAATAATAAATAACAGATTTGATTATTCAATCTCAAGAATCTATGAAGTAGGTTGTCAAGAAAGTGGTTTTAAAGAAGTTGAGAGTGGTAAAAAGTAAGATGAAAGAGGGAGATGAATACCTGCCTTCAGAACAGTATTTTGTGTTATAGAAATTAACTATTAATTGTCAAGCATGGCAGATAAGTAAAAGTTATTGACAAGTTTCATTAAAATAAAGATATAAACTTGAGGAACTTTTCTGAAAAGGTACATAAACTTAAAAGAGAAATTTCAATCCAAAAATTTATCCCTAAAATGCTACTTTACCAATCCATACTACTGATTTAGCTTTTACAACTGATTAGTTTTTAGGCCTTAATGTTTTTCCTTTATGTATTAACTCCCTCCTTTGCTATTCCAACTTTATTGTTTTTTTTTTTTTTTTTGGTAGGTCCTTGGAGAAGAGCTATTCCAACTTTAGAAGAAATAACTATCAAATTATGACAAATTTGAAGTACCATTAATTGGATGTGTTAACGCTCATTCAGAAATATATTAAAGCCCTCCAAGAGCAAACGTAATTTGTCTAGAGTATTTAATACTTAAATATTAATCATACATTAAAATGCAGTACATGATTATATGTATATATATGTGCTTATATACATGTATATATAAATATATGCAAGTATATATGTGTGTTTGCATGTCCCTTTGTGTCTGGACCCCAAAAATGCTAATATCCTATACTAGGCATACAGACAGACAAAATAATTTAACTGTTTTATATAATATTTTGGAAAAGTAAATGTGACTGTCCAAGGAAACATTATTGATTGAAGTAGGGTAAATTATATCCAAAAATAATGGAATTACTACTTACAAAGAAAAAACCCATGATTCATGGTGATTAAAATAAAAATTAAACACATTTACCACAGACCCTTTTGTGAAGGCTATGTACTCTTTCAGTTCCTGTAGCTATAAAATAGAGGGTAATTACATTCAAAATACAAGATGCATTTTAAAACATTATTAAAAACAAGAATCAAGGTAACTCACACAATTGATGGTAGGACAAGAAAAATCCCTTTCTCAAATAACAGAAGAAGATACAGGAAATAGAGGAGGAAACATTTCTAATTTACAAAGAAAATAACATATACATTCTTGACTATTTTTCTTACATTAAAGAGGTCTGGGCTATTTAGTTTATTATCTGTGTGTAAATATTACGCAAGTGATTTTCTTCCCCTCAAAATGTAATCACTCTTCTTGACCAATTATTCAATTAATATTATTATGAGAACAAGTTGCATAGTCCACTACTCAGCTGAAAACTGCAGTCACCTTGAACACAGATGTCTGCCATAATAGTCTGCTTGCAGTGCAATTTTTATATAAAGACAAAAGTTTTATTGCAGAGCATTCAACCTAGGAGAAGTCAAGATTCAAGATATCCAATATCCTTTTTTCTACTGTAAGGAAAGAAAGCTCTAAATTCAAAGTATGGAAAGATGTAATCCTAGAAGCTATATCCATTGTTAGCACACTAAGAATAAGAAAAAATTTTCACCTTTCTAAATATTAAAGCATTTATTAATTAATTATCCTCAATGAAATATCTTCAAGGAATGATAATCTATAAAAGTGAGCCTAAATTCTTAACTCCCAAACCTTATCAAAAGCAATTCAGGTGTACAAATAACCAAATGTATAAGATGACACCCGAAATTGGCTTCAAAGGCATGCAACCTGTGCAGTTATGCAGTAACCCATGCTTAGGAGAGCCCGTGCTTGGTTTAATGCTCTGCTATTGCCATCTTACAATGCTTAATTTTTGAATATGGGACTCAGCATTTTCTTTCTGCCCTGAGTCTCCCAAATTATGGAGCAGATCCTGATACTTTGGGAAAAAAAGCCAACAGCTAAAAGACTGAAATAAAAATCTGAATTAAATTGGTTAAGTTAGAAAGATTGTAAAATATATATATATATATATATATATATATATATATATATACACACACATATATATATACACACACATGTATGTGTATATATATATGAAATTCACATTAGAGGCACTAGGACACTGTGACACACTGGCATTAACCTAATGAATGACCTGCAAATATGAATATAGCTGGAAGAAAAGCCTTCAGACTAGAATCCTAGTTGTT
This sequence comes from Rhinopithecus roxellana, assembly GCF_007565055.1. Lineage (NCBI taxonomy): Eukaryota > Metazoa > Chordata > Mammalia > Primates > Cercopithecidae > Rhinopithecus > Rhinopithecus roxellana. Next base: position 3,386,004 of record NC_044555.1, read on the forward strand.
TCAGAATATAATCAAATACACCTTGGAGATACTAATCAAAGATAACACAAAGAAAAGTCCCTTCACTCTTGATTTTCTATGTGGCTGTATGTGTGTGGTTTTAAATAAAATTATTTTGCAGAAAATCACGGGAGAAAGTCAGATAAATGATTATTCCCATTGTGAATAATTGCACTGGCTACTACTGAGTCTACGATATTATTCTCTAACACTTCTCCTGATTTTAAATGGATCTTTAAAACAAAAGAGCTCCTATTCCAAATACTTTTCATTCTCATTTCCTCAGAGGTACCAGTTCTCCATTCTCCCAAACCCCTTTCCCATGCAAAGAGTCCTAAACAACCTGAAAACAGAGTTAGCTATTTCTCAGGGATGAAGTCCTTGGTGGATAAATTTTCTCAAACTTACTACTCTCCACCTCAAAACATCCTTGTCTTATCTCAATTTTCTCTTTCCCACTTCCAAAGTCAATCCTTCCATTTTTTTGCTTATGCATCCTATCTTGTAAGACTTTTCTCTTATATATTATGTCTTTCTATTGGATCTTCCCTTATACTACAAACATGCTTAATTTTTTATTATCCTGAAAATCAATAACACATCTTTTCTGCCCTATTACTATTCAACTTCAGTTACCGGCCTTTCTTTCTCATTTTTTCATCATCACACATTTATTGCCTCTATTTCCCCTGGCCATTTTCTCTTTTACCAAATTTTAATCTCACAATTGTTCCTCCTCACTTTGGAACATGGCAACGATATTTAATGAGAGAAGGAGTGAATGGGAAATGAGCAAAGAAATATAGCTAGCGGAGGCATCACGTTAGCTGACTTCAAACTATACTGTAGTGCTACAGTAACCAAAACAACACAGTACTGGTACAGAAACAATCACACAGATCAATGAAACAGAATGGAAAGCCCAGAAATAATGCCACACACCTGTAACCTTCTGATCGTCGACAAAGCTGACAAAAGCAAGCAATGAGGAAAGGACTCCCTATTCAATAAATGGTACTGGGATAACTGGCTAACCATATCCAGAAGAATAAAACCTTATACCATATACAAAAATCAACTCAACATGAATAAAAGACTTAAATGTCAAAACAAAACTTTAAAAACCCTGAAGGATAACCTAGGCAATACCATCCTAGACATAGGAATGGGAAAAGATTTAATGATGAAGATGTCAACAGCAATTGCAACAAAAGCAAACATTGACAAATGAGATCTAATTAAACTAAACTTACTCACAGAGTTCCTCTGTTGAACTCTGTCAACAGAGTAGACAGACAAACTACAGAATGGGAGAAATATTCTGCAAACTGTGAATCTGATAAAGGTTTAACATCCAGAATCTCTAAGGAACTTCAACAAATGTATTTTAAAAACCCAATCCAATCCCATTAAAAATGGGCAAATGACATGAACACATATTTTTCACAACAAGACACACATGTGGCCAATAATATGAAAAAAATGCTCAATATCATCAACCATTAGAGAAGTGCAAATTAAAACCACAATGAGATGCCATCTCGCACCAGTCAGAATGGCTATTATTAAAACGTCAAAAAACAACAGATGCTGTTGGGACTGCAGAGAAAACAACATTTATACACTGCTGGTGGGGGTGTAAATTAGTTCAACCCTTGTGGAAAGCAGTTTGGCAGAGCTAAAAACAGAACTAACTTTCAACACAGCAACCCCATTACCGGGTATATAGCTAAAGGAATAAAAATTGTTCTACCACAAAGACACATGCACACGTATGTTCATTGCAACACTATTCACAATAGCAAAGATACAGAATCAACCTAAATGCCCTCAATGGTAGACTAAAGAAAGTGTGGTGCATATACACCATGGAACACTATGCAGTCACAAAAAGAATGAGTTCATGTCCTTTGCAGGAACATGGATGGAGCTGGAGATCATTATACTTAGCAAACTAATGCAGAAATAGAAAAGTAAATATCACATGTTCTCACTTGTAAGCGGGAGCTAAATAATGAGAATACAAGGACACAAAGAGGAAACAGACACTGGGTCCTACTTGAGGATGGAGGATGGGAGGAAGGGGAGGATCAGAAAAAATACCTATCAGGTAGTATGCTTATTACCTGGGTGATGAAATAATCTGCACACCAACCCCCTATGACCCACTGTTTACCTATATAAGAAACCTGCATATACACCCCCAACATAAAAGAAAAAAATACAGAAATAACAGCTAGTAATGACCCCTGCTTTAAGTTCTAGGTCCTGCATTTTATCTATGAACAACTCAGAAAGAAAAGAGCTCAAAATTATTTTAAGTATTTTTATGTCCCAGGAGGGGGAGTTAAATTTTAGAACTTGGGTTGTTATTGGTTTGCTAGCGTTCTACCACTTTAGAGAAAACTCAGTAGGTTACGACATTTTACTCTTTAAACACAGCTCATCTTGTTCATATACTTCACATTAAAGTTGAACATCTCTAAAACCTTAGTCCTTAAGGGTAATCTGATCAATAATTTAGTATACAGATTCATCTTTTTTGGACTACTTTTTTTTTTTTTTTGCTGAAAATAATACCTATATCTTAGAAGTAAAACAGATGAAGAGTCAGCCTTTTTTTCCCCTTAGATATTTAGCTTCTTCAATCATCTGGAGCATAGACTTAATACCATCTCTTTATGGCAACAGCCTATGTATAGCCAGAGGCCACAAGTTTTTTGTTGTTGTTGTTGTTGTTGTTTTTGAGACGGAGTCTGGAGTTCAGAGGCGCTATCTCGGCTCACTGCAAGCTCCACCTTCCGGGTTCACGCCATTCTCAGAGGCCACAAGTTTTGATATTTCTTTCTAGTAGTACCCTACCTAGTAGTACCAGCAAGCATAAAAGTGGGCCTAGTGTGACTGAAGTTAAAATAACTTGATTAATACAAAAAAATGTGTCTCTCATTGCCCACTAGATGACGTTTAGATCTGCTGAGATCATCTTTCAGATCTGCTAAGAGAAAGGCTGGTAAAGACAGACAAGAACCAAAGTTCGCTTTAGAAGTTTTGGTAAGAGAACTTTCAGGAATGAGATGGCATTAACAAAGATGGGGAAAACGGTGTTGGGTAGCTTTGATAGGAGCTGTTATCTGAGTATGTCAAGTTTGAGTAGCCTGTGAGATATCCAAAGAGAAAAATACACAAAAGGAGGCTGAACATATGGTCTGAAGTTAAGGGCAAAAGTCTGTGCCACAGATAATATTTTAAGAATAATTAGCATGTAAATTGTATTTAAAGCCATGACATTGCATAAGGTATTATAAAGAGTGAATATAGAAAGGAAAGGGAGAACATTAAATTTAAACACTGTTTCATACACACCTGGATCCAGTTGGCCAATAATTTGTTTCAGAACTTTTCCTTATTAATTCATGACTGAAATCGGTATAGGGTTTTCCTTCCTCTTTCATTTTTGTCTGATTTTGGTAAAAAATATTTTCTAACCTTGTATTTTCCAGACATGTATACTGCTTCATATATTCTACTCTCTGAGTTTGTTGATGATTGGAATTATCTATTCCTAGAAACTGTGTTCAAATTTGAATGTAAAACAATCTCAGTCTAATGTAGTCTTTGTAGGAAGACATTTAACTTGTGATTAAATTTCTGTCTCCTCAGGCTTTCTATATCCTCTTTCATCATTTTTGTAGCAATATTCTCCTAGAAATTCATCCATTTCACCTAAGTTTCTAAATGTATTTGCATAGTTTCTAGTATTTTCTACATTTTAAAAGTATGTTATAACTGTAGTTGTAACATTTTCATCCTTAAAACTGTATATTTTTTTACTTCCTTCTCAGTTGATCTAATTAAAACATAAATACGGGCATTTAAATTTTATTGATTCCATGTTGTTTTTATTTATTTCTGCTCTTGAATTCTTCTCTTTCCATTTACTTTCTCTGCATTTACCATACTTTTCCCTATTTTCTTGAGATGGGCAGTTAGCTCATTAGTTTTCAGTCCTTCTCTCTCTTTTATAAAAATTAACAGGAGCCAATTACTTTTAATTTTAATTTGTATTATCACTCAGTTCTATGAATTTTAACTATCCATTTTGACCTCATCTTTGACCCATGAATTATTTACTTTAGTCAAGTTTTTACTATTGATTCTAACTTATTACAAATTTAAGAGCATGTGAAATGTATTGACATTTCTATGTACTTGAGACGAAATTTACACTCTGATTTGGGGTTCTCTATACAGTCTTTACATCCAACTTATCAACTGTTAATCATCACTGTCTTCACTAACTTTTGCCTGGTGTCTTGAAAGAAAAAGACATTATGAAATTTCCCACCATGCTGATGTAGTTGTGTATTTCTTCTTGCTATTCTGTGAACTTTTGCTTTATGTATTTTAAAGTTATTTTCCCAGGTGTGTACAAGATTTTTTTGTTTGTTATGACACAGTCTAATTCCGTCACCCAGGCTGGAGTGCACAGTGCAGTCTCAGCTCACTGCAACCCCTGCCTCCCAAATTCAAGCAATTCTCCCGTCTCAGCCTCCCAAGTAGCTGGGACTACAGGCATGCACCACCACGCCTTGTTAATTTTTGTATTTTTAGTAGAGACGGAGTTTCACCATGCTGCCCAGGTTGGTCTCGAACTCCTGACCGCAGGTGAGCCACCCATCTCAGTCTCTCAAAGTGCTGGGATTAGAGGCGTGAGCCACCATGCCTGGCCAGGTATGTACAAGTTTTAGAACTGTTATATTTTGCTCCACTTTTTGCCTAATAATGATATTGACCATAATGTCTATTTTGTTGGAAATAAATTAGGTGTCTAAGCTTTTTATTGATTAATCCTTTCTTAAAAACAATATACTTTGAATTTTGATGCTTTATTCTGAACATTTCTACAATAAATGTATTGAGCAAATAGTTTTAGGACTACGGATGTATTTTTTTTTCTTTTTTCTTTCTTTCTCTTTCTCTCTCTCTCTCTCTCTTTCTTTTTTGAGATGGAGTTTTGCTCTTATACCCAGGCTGGAGTGAAATGGCATGATCTCAGCCCACTGCAACTTCCACTCCCCGGGTTCAAATGATTCTCCTGTCTCAGCCTCCCAAGTAGCTGGGATTACAGGTACCTGCCACCATACCTGGATAGTTTTCTGTTTGTTTGTTTGTTTGTTTTTATTTTTTAGCAGAGACCGGGTATCACCTTGCTGGCCAGGCTGGTCTGCCTGCCTCGGCCTCCCAAAGTGCTGGGATTAAGGCATGATCCACCGCGCCCGGCCGCTGATGTACTTTTCTACCATCTATTTTCTTCTATTTTCTTCTATTTCTATTTTCTACCATCTTATCTTTTATTTTATGCTCATCTCATATTTTTCCGATTTGTTTTCCTTCTTTCTTGCTTTACTGCATATTGAAAACTGTTCCTTTGATCATTCTTTTATTGCTTGCAAGCTGGATGCTCCATTAGTGGTTATCCCTGACAATTTATTACAGCATAATAAAGTCGAGATTTAGACACTATCTCTACCCTCTTTCTAAATAAAAGGGCTTGTGACTGTACTTCCCCTCCATATTGTTTTTAATCTAGTATTTTAGATCAAAATTATTGTAAATGCAAATTAGATATTCTTATATATTTTATGCAACGAATGCCTTTTGTATTTAAAAGCTTAACTATTTTTTCATCATACTTACTTGTATCTAAAACCTTTACAACTTATTTTTCTACTACTTCTAATTCTTAAGACTTATTTTAGTTGTTTTTGTAGTAAGGGTCTCTTGGGGTAAAATCTCACTTTCACTCTGATAATGTCCAATTTCCTCTTACTCTGAAGAACTAATTTTGTTGAGTTCAGAATTTTAGGTTGACAGTAATTTTTTCAATATCTTGAAAATATTTTCCATTGCTTTATTCTTATTCATTGTTGTAGATAAGAAGTCTAATGTCAGTCTAAATTTCATTCCTTTGTAGGTTATCCATCTCACCTCTGGCTGCTAATATAAATTTGTCTTTGGATTTCTGCACTTTCACTGTGATATGTCTGATGATTGGATTTGTATTTATTTATTTATTTTTTGCCTGTTACATAATGTGCTTTCTGTTTAAATAGTTTATGTCACTGGCTCTCAAAAATTTTCCTTTAATATCCTTCATATATTACTCCATCTCCATTTTTTTAAAAAAATTCTTATGACATACAAGAAAGCTGTATATAATTAACCTATACAACTTGCTGAGAATTGAGATAAATATAAAACAATAAAAACATTACCTCAGTCTATGACATAAACCTATTCATCATCTCCAAAACTTTCCTCCTGTTCTAGTATTATTATTATTCTGTAACAGAACACTTAACATAAGGTCTATTCTCTTAGCAAATTTTAAGTAAATAGAGTATTGTTAATTACAGGCAATATGCTTTACAGTAGATCTCTGGGAATTATCTATATTATATAACCTAAACATTGTACCCTTTTACAAATACCTCTCCATTTTTTCCCTTCCCCCAGCCCCTGGCAGGAAGCATTCCACATTCTGCTTCCATTAATTTGACTGTATTAGATTCATAATATAAGTGGTATCATGTATTATTTATCTTTCTATGTCTGGCTTACTTCATGTAGCATAATGTCCTCCAGCTTTATCCACGTTGTTACAGCAAACAGCAGGATTTGCTTCTTTTTAAAGGGCTGAGTAATATTTCATTTTATGTATATACCACATTTTCTTTTCCCTTTCACCTGTCAATGGACATTTAGGTTGTCTCCATATCTTTGCTATTGTAAATAGTGCTGCAATAAACAATAGAGTACAGATAATCTCTTTGACATTCTGATTTAATTTCCTTTGGATATATCCCTAGAAGTGGAATTGCTGGATCATATAGTAATTCTATTTTTAAGTTTTTTTTTTTTTTTTTTTTTTAGGAATCTCCATACTGTTTCCCATAGTGTCAGCACAAATTAACATTCCTGCCATCAGGGTACAAGGGGCCCTTTTCTCCACATCCTTGCCAAACTTGCCATCTTTCAATTTTCTTTTTAAATAGTTTCCATTCTAACAGGTGTGAAGACATACATCATTGTGGTTTTGATTTACATAGCCCTGATGATTAATGATTTTGAGCACCTTTTTCATATATATGTGGGCCATATGTATGTCTTCACTGGAGAAATGTCTATTGAGATTAACTACCCACTTTTAAATTGGATTATCTGTTTTTTTACACTGAGTAATAACAATCTCCATTTTCTTTGTTCTCCTCTTTGAAAACTCCCATTGAGATAAGTTATATGTTCATATTCTATTCCCCACCCCTGTATCTATTACCTTCTTGCTCACATCTTCCATCTCCTTAGTTTTTGGTAACACAGTCTGTACATTATCTTTTAGTTTTCTCTTAATTCATTTCTTTCAACTAATATGTATATATATGTATATGTATATAATATATTCATTTTCTAATTTTTAATTTTAGTTGTTTAATTTTGATTTCTTTATTCCATTTTTACAATGTTTTATTTTTTTAAAACTTCAATAACATTTATTTCTATAATATTTTACCTATTTATTTTACACTATACATCTTGCAACTCTAATATCTGAAATTCTAGAAGTAAACTCACCCTTTGTTTTATGGGCTGACTGTGCTTCATGACGGCTTTTCTTGTGTGTGTGTGTGTGTGTTTATGTGTTTATGTTGAGCTCAAATTTCCGTGTTTAATCTGTGAGGACACTGAGGGCAATTTTCGTGGTAAAGAATTTGCATTTCCTTCTTACTAATATTAGGACGCTCCTAACCTGGTGCTACTTTGACTTAATCCATTGTTTGGATATTTCTTTACTCTTTGTGATAATATACAATTAAGAGTTCCTCACCTTACAAGAATAGGCCTACACACATTTTCAGGTGACATTATCATAATTATTCTTACTATTACTTTTCACTCACAGTGAGAAGAGAGATGCCTTTTTATGTTTGTTCTCTCTGCAGACAGAAGTCTCTCTGCCCATTATTTTACTGAGAGAACCCCAGTTTTATATGGAATCTGTGTTTAGCTTCCCCATTTTCTTGAGCCAGAGGATATTTCTTTTCCACCAAATGACTTAAGTCACCTAAAATTGGGGTTCCCAGTATTAGTTTTTAACTCCAGGGCAATACAAATGTCAGTGGTGATAGTCATATTACGGTATGACTTCAGTTTCATCTGATTTTTTTCCTGGCCTTTTAAAGTTTACTTATACTTCCTTGAAAGCAAAATAAAATCTATCTACTAGACATTTTCCAGCATCCTGGTGCTTTGCAGAGGGCATTATAGAAGACTTAGTTGTCCTAGCCCTTGAGAACAGAAGTCAGCCCTATCACAACATGTGTGAAGTAAGCTAATCAAATCTATTTCATAAAACAAATGTGGGATTTAAGTTTGATGTTGCTTCTAAATGCTTAGCAAAAGGAGTGACATAAAACTGTGCTCAACAAGTAGTGGCTATTTCTCTTATTATAGACAGATATTTTTTTAAAATAAGCATATTGACAAATTAATAAGGCATAATATGTCACTTATTTTCTTAGATTACTTTATAGTCTTCCTTCAAGGAATATTCTTCCATTCTGGCATATCTATGCTAAGGCAGATGTGACACTGAAGGAAAAATTCAAAGTCATAATTACCAGGAAAAATTAATAGGTCTACCAGTCTATCATAAACATTACTATTTCAGTAGAATTAACCAATTTCGATTATTTTCTCTTTTAGTATATTTGCTATTTCATGTCAGGCAAAACAACTGACAGTCATCTTTGAAAGTGACTGAAATGGGGGCATTAATAATCCATGAAACAGGTGAAATAATCACTCATCAAGAGAAGTGGTAAAGGCTCTGGACTTCTAAATGTGTGACTTTAATATTTAAGACTCTAAATTTTATTTTAATTAGTCAGCCCTAATATTTCTAAGGTCATGTTTTAAGTTTTCCTTAAAAATTGGGAAGCTAGTTAATTGCCATATTCAGTTATTAGCAGAGAGTTTTTATATTTAATGCATGAAAAGGGTCACAGAGATTGGAAGTAGTATAGCCAAATGGTCAGGTGCCTAGGCTTCAAGTGTAAAGAGATGGGTCTAAATGCTCAATCGGTTCTTCCTAGGGTCTTTACTATCCTTTCCATTTCTATAGAATGGGAATATAAAAAACCCTATATCGGCCAGGTGCGGGGACTCACACCTGTAATCTCAGCACTTTGGGAGGCCAAGGCGGGTGGATCACCTGAGGGCAGGTGTTTGAGGTCAGCCTGGCCAACATGGTGAAATTCCATCTCTACTAAAAATACAAAAATTAGCCCGGCATAGTGGCATGTGCCTGTAATCCCAGCTACTTGGGAGCCTGAGGCAGGATAATCGCTTGAACCTGGGAGGTGGAGATTGCAGTGAGCTGAGATTGCACCCTTGTACTCCAGCCTGGGCGACAGGGCAAGACTCTATCTCAAAAAAAGAAAAAACAAAAACAAACAAACACTACCCTGTATCATAAGGCTATTGTGAGAACTAAATGGGAAAATACATGTCTGACATTAAAACAGTACCTGGACCTCTGTAACCAAATACTATTACCAATATCATTATTCATTTTGTTGCATTACTAAAACATCTTTGGCTGCTTGGTTATCCTGTTAGAGAATAAAGCTATTATAATAGTCGTAAAAATTATATGATTTGGTATGTCTTTTGGAGATGTTGCCTGGTTTGCCAACCATCTTTCAAATCATTACTCTGAGTAGGAAATATACTGCCATATGATTATCAAGAATGAAAGATGCCTTTTGAAGTGATGGAAATAATTTATTACTTATTTGAATGCAAACTCACACTCTGAAATTAGGAATGGGATCTAGTGAATCTCTTTTAAATATTCATAGGCAATAAAAGTCTGGCTGTTTGATTGATTTAACAGGCAATTGAATGTTACCTTAGTTCTGCATAATTGCAGCTATAAGAAACATTAGGTAGGCAATATAAAAACCTCGCAAACCTCTGACATAGGCACTTAATTGATTTTTAAAAATGGGTTAAGGTTCGTCTTCGAATTAAAGGGCACTTTGTCTATTAATAGAAAAACTGGCTGAAGCAGGAGAATCGCTTGAACCCAGGAGGCAGAGGTTGCAGTGAGCCAAGATCGTGCCATTGCACTCCAGCCTGGGCTTCAGAGATAGACTCTGTCTCAAAAATAAATAAATAAAAAAAGAAAATAAAAAAAAAATAAAAACTGCTTTTCTTTAACCAACCAAAAATCAAGAAAATCATGGCCCAAAACAAATTCAGAATTCTTGATTATAACACATTAATGTACAAGATTTTTAAAAATTGATTTAAAAACTCAGTTACTTTAATCATTTTGTTTCTTCAGCCCCTCAGATAATTTATCCCAAGGCTCATTCTACTGCATCAAAACACCAGTCTTTCTAACTAGATAGTGGAAATATCCAAAGGATTGATTTAGCTAACAAAATATTAGCTGTGTCTTTATTACCTAAGTAGTTTGGAATTGATCAAAGTGCTGAGCAAAGCCTGAGAAATACAAAAGTCCTATTATTACACATTGTTTTAATTTAACATTGTATCTTTAAGGTCACATCAGTTTATTACATGCTGATACAACAGAATTTGAGAAGGATATCATGTTTAACACAATGTGGTTTTCATGAAAGTGGTAAAGACTACATATGCTTTATTTTCATTGTCAAACAACTCCAAATTACTGGCCAAATATGTAATATAAACACAGCTAGGACTGATAATAGTTTCAAGTTTATTTATTTTAGATTTATTGTTATTTTAACACTCTACTTAATTGATCATTGAGGTTGAAGTGGAGAGGTTCTGATTTTTAGGCTTAGAGGGTGATAAAAATCCTTTTTATCTATCTTAGCATTTTATTTATCTAATGGAGGCATGTGCATTTCATTGTATTTCATATTGCACTATCTGCATTTATTTACCTATCACTGCCCTCAGAGGGATACACACACACACACACACACACACACATTTATATATTCACATATGTAATATTATGTATATATTTATACCCAAACACACACACACACACCACACACACATACTTTTTTGAGGGCTGATACCCTAGCATATGATCTAGTAAAGATAAAATAATTTATTTGTAGTCCCAGCTACTCGGGAGGCTGAGGCAGGAGAATGGCGTAAACCCGGGAGGCGGAGCTTGCAGTGAGCTGAGATCCGGCCACTGCACTCCAGCCTGGGCGATAGAGCGAGACTCCGTCTCAAAATAAATAAATAAATAAATAAATAAAAAGATAAAATAATTTCTTAAATTTATTGAATAATTTATTGAATATATACTATGTTCCTGGAACCATAGTAAGTACTTTAAGTGCAGTATTTTATATTTTGTTTACAAAAAAAACCCCATGAAACAGGATGAGGAAATGGAAGTTTAAAAATGTTACTCAAGATCACATAGCCAGTGAATTACAGAGGGATTTGCCAGTTATCAATTTTTTGCCTTTCAACATAATCCTGGTTTTGATATGGGAACATTTCTCCCCTTGTCAGCTGGCATGCTATTAAGTTCTATTAGTAAAGGGTGCTGGAGTGACAATGGGGGAGGTAGAGGTTTGTCTGTTCCAGTGTGCTTTCAATTCTTTTTCAATCCTGTGCCTCTAGGTTGGGCTATGGAATGCCCAGTAAGGCTCACCTCACCCCCCTGCTTTACCCAAAAGACTTCCAGCAACACTATGGGTCTTGTTTGACAAGTTCTATGGGTACCCAATAAGCAAGTTGAGGATGAGTGGCAAATCCATAGGCAGCTTCCTGGAGCCCCACCTCATTTCCTCAAGTTTAGCAGCATCCACTACAGGTAGTTTCCCAACATGTCCAATGAATACATCAGCCAGCGTTCTAGCAAATTCAATGGTTCCTCACCATAGGCTACTTCTCTGTGAATTTTGTCAGCATTCCACTCCAATATTCTCTTCACACTAGCTTCAGCCCACTGGCTATAGACTTGTTCTGGATTGGGTCAATGAAGGAAACTTCTCTGTCATCCCATGGGAGGCAGATACACCCTTTCTAAAGAAGTCTGAATTCAGCCTTGGGTTAAGCTCCTATCTTTCCATATTAGTTCCTTTTTTGGGTACTATTCCTCAGGCTTAGGGTATTCTTTAGAGATCTCTTTTATTCTCTATTAAAAATTAATTTCCAGTAAGTAGTTAATACTTATTTGTGTTAAACTTCCTCTGTTTAAGTGACCGTGTGGTTTCTGTGCCCTGTCTGGACCCTGACTAATACAAGGGGTTACTCTAGCCCAAGTTTCAAGTATTTTCTTATTCAAATTTTTATGCTTTAACAACTCAGTCCAGAAAATAAGAGAATAGGTGTTGAACCAAGGTATGCTGCTGAACTGAATTATTTTTTATTTGGGGGAAATGTCAGGTTTTATACCAACAACCTTTGAAATAGAAGGTGATAAGTAGTTTGTGTTAATAAAGGATTGTAAGATAATTACATTAATAGAGTTAATACCAAGGTAAAATTAGAGACTAAGCTATTCCTAAGGACAGAATAGATGAGTAGTGAAAAATGTCAAACATTAAAGTTGGATCTCGGCCAGGTGTGGTCACTCACAGCTGTAGTCCCACCACTTTGGGAGGCCAAGGCAAGTGGATAGCTTGAACCCAGGAGTTCAAGACCAGCCTGGACAACATGGCAAAACCACATGTCACCAAAAATAAATAAAAAAAAAAAAAAAAAAAAAAAAAAAAAAAAAAAAAAAAAAAACAGCCGGGAGTGGCAGCATGCACCTGTAGTCCCAGCTACTCAGGAGGCTGAGGTGGGAAGATCACCTGAGCCCAGGGAGGTTGAGGCTACAGTGAGCCATGATCATGCCACTGCACTCCAGTCTGAGTGACAGAGAAAGACCCTGTCTCAAAAAAAAAAAAAAAAAAAAAAAAAGTCTTTTTTTTTTTTTAATTTTTATTTTTTTTATTTACTTTTTTTTTTATTATACTTTAAGTTCTAGGGTACATGTGCATAACGTGCAGGTTTGTTACATATGTATACTTATGCCATGTTGGTGTGCTGCACCCATCAACTCGTCAGCACCCATCAATTCATCATTTATATCATGTATAACTCCCCAATGCAATCCCTCCCTCCTCCCCCGTCCCCATGATAAGCCCCAGTGTGTGATGATCCCCTTCCCGAGTCCAAGTGATCTCATTGTTCAGTTCCCACCTATGAGTGAGAACATGCAGTGTTTGGTTTTCTCTTCTTGTGATAGTTTGCTAAGAATGATGGTTTCCAGCTGCATCCATGTCCCTACAAAGGACGCAAACTCATCCTTTTTTATGGCTGCATAGTATTCCATGGTGTATATGTGCCACATTTTCTTAATCCAGTCTGCCACAGATGGACATTTGGGTTGATTCCAAGTCTTTGCTATTGTGAATAGTGCCGCAATAAACATACGTGTGCATGTGTCTTTGTAGTAGAATAATTTATAATCCTTTGGGTATATACCCAGGAGTGAGATGGCTGGGTCATATGGTACATCTAGTTCTAGATCCTTGAGGAATTGCCATACTGTTTTCCATAATGGTTGAACTAGTTTACAATCCCACCAACAGTGTAAAAGTGTTCCTATTTCTCCACATCCTCTCCAACACCTGTTGTTTCCTGACTTCTTAATGATTGCCATTCTAACTGGTGTGAGATGGTATCTCATTGTGGTTTTGATTTGCATTTCTCTGATGGCTAGTGATGATGAGCATTTTTTCATGTGTCTGTTGGCTGTATGAATGTCTTCTTTTGAGAAATGTCTGTTCATATCCTTTGCCCACTTTTTGATGGGGTTGTTTGTTTTTTTCTTGTATATTTGTTTGAGTTCTTTGTAGATTCTGGATATTAGCCCTTTGTCAGATGAGTAGGTTGCAAAAATTTTCTCCCATTCTGTAGGTTGCCTGTTCACTCTGATGGTAGTTTCTTTTGCTGTGCAAAAGCTCTTTAGTTTAATCAGATCCCATTTGTCAATTTTGGCTTTTGCTGCCGTTGCTTTTGGTGTTTTAGACATGAAGTCCTTGCCCATGCCTAAGTCTCAGGATACAAAATTAATGTGCAAAAACCACAAGCATTCTTATACACCAGTAACAGACAAGCAGAGAGCCAAATCAGGAATGAACTTCCATTTACAATTGCTTCAAAGAGAATAAAATACCTAGGAATCCAGCTTACAAGGGATGTAAAGGACCTCTTCAAGGAGAACTACAAACCACTGCTCAGTGAAATCAAAGAGGACACAAACAAATGGAAGAACATACCATGCTCATGGATAGGAAGAATCAATATCGTGAAAATGGCCATACTGCCCAAGGTTATTTATAGATTCAATGCCATCCCCATCAAGCTACCAATGAGTTTCTTCACAGAATTGGAAAAAACTGCTTTAAAGTTCATATGGAACCAAAAAAGAGCCTGCATTGCCAAGACAATCCTAAGTCAAAAGGACAAAGCTGGAGGCGTCACGCTACCTGACTTCAAACTATACTACAAGGCTACAGTAACCAAAACAGCATGGTACTGGTACCAAAACAGAGATATAGACCAATGGAACAGAACAGAGTCCTCAGAAATAATACCACACATCTACAGCCATCTGATCTTTGACAAACCTGAGAGAAACAAGAAATGGGGAAAGGATTCCCTATTTAATAAATGGTGCTGGGAAAATTGGCTAGCCATAAGTAGAAAGCTGAAACTGGATCCTTTCCTTACCCCTTATACGAAGATTAATTCAAGATGGATTAGAGACTTAAATGTTAGACCTAATACCATAAAAACCCTAGAAGAAAATCTAGGTAGTACCATTCAGGACATAGGCATGGGCAAAAATGAGTCTTTTCACAGCTAAGCCAAGGTCAGTTTTACAACAACTTTTAATTTTTTGCTTGAACTGCTCTCTCCTGACACTAATATTCAAATAGAAACAAAATCACATTCTAATTCCATATCAAAACCCACATTGAAATGATCTTCAATTTACTTGCCACATAGCCATATCTATTTGACTCAGATCCAGCAATAGTGCAACAATGATGAAGATATCAAGAGATTGTTTGGATTTCCCCTTTTCCAATCCCCAATTCCTTATGTTGATTTGGATAAAATACGGATATGCCACCCACCAAATATAGTGGCAGGATTCCTAACTGGAGTCCGCTGCCTGTACATTTGCAGATATCTGCCCCACCCTCACCTACTTCTCTTCAGAATTGGAGAAGAGGTTTTCCCACTCAAGATGTTCCCCTTCAATCTGTAGGCATGTCAAAAGGTCCCCGACACTGACTATTCAATGAATCATTAAATAGTCGATGGTTTCTGGCATACTCCCCTAGTTACTACCCTCCTTATTCTTTTTCTCTTCATACCTTATATTATTTGTTTTTATGTCTTGCACATTCTAGGAAATCAATAACTTTTCTTTAACTAATCAATGTTTGTAAGTTATGAAGGATAGGAAATTTTTATTATCAAACCATAGAACCATATCTCACCTGTAGTAAGCTGTACTCAGTAAGTGAATATAAAACTAAACATTATTATAAAATAGGTTTTCTTCTTAACAAATAATTCACCCTTAGGAGAGAGTATGCAAAACACTGACTAGGAGAAATTTGCTATTTTGTTTTAGTATTGATTTGAAAAATCACACCATGTGTGATGTATGAAAATTTATCTAGAAGAAATTTAGTGTTATTTGTGAAGAATAAATAATACAGGGTACTAACAGAATTGCATGTATTATTAGCAGATTACATGTGACATAACAAATGTGTGTGGAGTAGAGGGAGAGGGATAAAATGAGAGAGCAAGTGAGAAAGGATACCCACACATACTGGATTATCTTGAACAGGAAAAAGAAGTCTGTGGTCAGAGTATGTAGACCCAAGAAGGTTACTATTCTTGGTATGTCTCAGTTGCCTTTTAAAAATCCTAACTTATAATGTTTTTGTGAAATCACATGATATAATACACATGTAAAGAATTTACCCAGTGTCTGGCCTTGGACTGTCTCTGAAACCTGAAAGTTAATATTTAAAGTATTGCTCTTGGGAGGCCGAGACGGGTGGATCACGAGGTCAGGAGATCGAGACCATCCTGGTCTACACAGTGAAACCCCGTCTCTACTAAAAAATACAAAAAACTAGCCGGGCGAGATGGCGGGCGCCTGTAGTCCCAGCTACTCGGGAGGCTGAGGCAGGAGAATGGCGTAAACCCGGGAGGCTGAGCTTGCAGTGAGCCGAGATCGCGCCACTGCACTCCAGCCTGGGCGACAGAGCGAGACTCCGTCTCAAAAAAAAAAAAAAAAAAAAAAGTATTGCTCATTTTATCTGAGAGGCCTGTATCTGCTATACATGAATACAAACTAGATTAAGGAGATTTTTCACTTATCTTCATACCTCTTCATGTAGTTCCCTCCAACGAGAATTAAATGTCTCAAGTTCCTCATTGATCAGCTCATCCATGACTCCACCATCTGTTAGGGTCTGTGCCAATATGCGAATCTGATTTGGGTTATCCTCTGAATGTTGCATCAAATTTTCAAGTGACTGAAACACATTTGCAATAATTACTATTTCTCTTTTCTTCCTAAATACATTGAATTATCACACAATGCTCAGTATCTTCTGATTTACATATAATTAAGTCACAATCAATTTAAAACAAATTTTAATTAGGATTAAAAACACCAAGGAGCATTTTTGCTTCAAAAAATAGGATGTCATTCTACAGGAATCTTCATGGGATTATGACAGTGTTGTGGACTGAGAACTTAAAACTTGATTCACAACCACCTTTTTCCTTGATGTCCCCTAACTCTAAAACCTGAAGAGGTAAAACACTAAATTTCTCAGCTTCTCTGATAGCTAATGGTGTCCAAGTGACACAATTTTGAAAAGGAGTACTCTCAAGAAGAATCCTTTTGCCCTTCCTACTTTTTTGCACATGCATGGCCTGGAGGTGTAACAATTATCTTTGCATGGCAGGCTGTGACTTTGAGTGTGAGGTCCTTCATGCTCAGGAAGAGAGAGCAGAAAGAGAGTGCCTACTCGCCTCATAAAATGGCTGAACCATCCTCATCCCTGGGTAACTTCTCTTCACTATTCTTTTTGTGGTGAGAAAAGACCATTTCGTGAGCTTAAGCCGTTGTCTGATTTTCTGTTATGTATATCCCAATAATACCCATCTCCTATAATGCTGAAAATGGACAAAGTTGCCTGGCTAGATAATATGATGAAAGTGAATCTCAGTGTCAAATGTAGGCATGCTGGAAAACAAGGGATTCAATTTCATCTTACTGGACTTCAAACGTATCTGTAGAATAAGCGATGGGCATATGTTCGAACACATTTATTAAATATTCTGTTTTCCTTGTTTTAAAGAAATGAAAATGTTCCAATACATATTTGTAAATTTTCCTGTTTATGCATTTTTCTTGAATTTTGAGCAACCTCAATATATTTTCCTATTAAGTTCCAAGAAAATAAAAATATAGAGACTTCCTAAATACATTTATATTTAAAACATCACCATAACCTGTAAAATACTTAAAAAGCCATCAAATTTTTGAGAACAATGAAATTGTTAATAATTTTCCTTATAATTTGTATTCCTTATTATTTTTAACAAATCTTAATTTTGTAAATATTTATTTGCAAAATGGATGTAAATAATTTTAATGGATACTTATAAGATGTAACGAAGTATATACCTTGATAAATTATTTTAAAGGTGGATGAAAAGCAACAAAGCAAAATTAAGGGATCAGTTATAAACATCTTGAGTTGTAAGAAAACCTAGAAGTCGTGCAGTTTTTCTATCCTTGATACGTGGTGATCTAGCCCTTTTCACTCAAAATGTCCTCCTGGATGAGCATCAGCAACACTACCAAAGAACCAATTTTATGTATGTGTTTATTTATTTTTTCACTGTGGAATCTCATTTATTGGCTCCATTATCTGAATTAGGAACAATCAGAAATTATGGCCACAAGACAGGAATAAAAGATAAGAGCACTTGCAATCCTCCTCCTCCCTGCTTATCTGTGTTGTGGGCATTGTGAGGGCCTTGCCTAAAATAGTAAATAGTAATGGTAAGGTTTTTTCTTCCCCATCTTTTCTAAATACTCTTCATTATGGCTTCAAATTTTCTCTCTTTCCTTAACATTCCTTTTTGAACATGCCCTAGTTTTTCAGTGCATCACTTAAACTGTGATATCAAGAATTCAGCATGGTGCTCCATGTACAATTTGACAATTTCATAGGATAACAGCATCGTCGTATCTTCTATTCTGGCCACTGTCCTTTTATTAATGTGCTGTAAGTTTACTGCATCTTTTCTAGAACATGTAACAAATTGTTGATTCACAAGAAATGTTTGGTCAATTAACTTCTCTGAATACGACAAATTTATAGTCATGGTTAGTCAAATAGGGCCAAAATTAAAGCCCACTGAAGATCTCATTTGTTGTACTTTAATACCTTTGCAGGTTTTATAATTTTCTTTTGAAAATTAGGAAGTTGAATAAAATGATCCATAGGTATCTGCTCTGATGTCCTAGGATTACAATTCTATTCTGTCTAAAGAAATATTTTACATTTTCTTCACATCTTGAATAACTTATGCTCCTTATTTTATAGATTTACATAGGGGCTATACTACTTATAGCTTTATGTACATATACTACATACTCTAAAACAACATATTCACTACATATAGGTAAGTCAAAAGTACACTAAAATGCATAGAGCTTGAATGACTAAATGTCAGAAGTAAGTCAAAGTTTATAAATGCAAACTCATTTAAAATTTAATTATTAAAAGTCTCCAAAGTAAAACTTAAAAGTGTACTTACATTTTATGAATATTTTAAAGATATATTTCCAATAATAAAGCATATCCATTTAATAACTCAAAACATTCTGTAAGGTGTAAATTTGTGATTTTAAGTAAGTATAAAATATGTTCCAATTCAATACATGCAGCTTTTAAACTGGAAATAATGTTTCATATTATCATCCTGAGTAGCCCTAAGGCAGTGATATTGTTTATTCACACTGTCTTTGCAGGTTTGTGGTAGATTAAATTAGGTAAAGTATCTATGTAGAACTTAGTGATATAATAAAGGCAAATTTCCTCTGTAAGAGGTTATTTAAACCCTTTGCAAAATCTTGTGACCTAGAAGGTTCTTAGGGGGAACAAAGGCTTTGTCCAAAGTACCAATGCTGAGTGATAACACAGTAATTATACTCTCTTGGGTTGTTTTCTTTGGATTTGTCTTTTATTTGGTAGTTGACCTCTTTTAATAACGCATATAAATTATCATCATTTGGTTTAATTTACAACTTACATGTAGCACCTCAGAGATTTCCTCAGCTCCACCAGGAATGTTTTCAGTGGTTTTAAGTTTAAATTCAACTTCATTTAGCCACTTGTTTGCTTTCTCCAAGTATGACAATAACTCATGCCAACATGCCCAAACTTCCTGAGAAAGAAATATGTATCACAGATTAAATATTATGGTAGAAAAGTAAATGTGAAACTTTGCCATTTCATTTTTAAAACTTCTGAAAACATAACACTTTATATTTTTCACCTTTACTTTGTAGCAGATAATTTAAAATGCAGCTAGTCATTTTCATCATCTAATACCTCTATAATTAAAAGTCATTAAGAAAACATTTTATTACATGAATAATGGACGAATTCAAAATACAGTAATTTACTTTTTAAAACAAAAATATGCACCAACATTGCAGTCTGAGAAATACAAAAATAAAAGCATATGTAAAAGCACATATGTAAATCTAACTCCCTCACACATCACTGTTACCAGTATTCTGTGACCTCCTCTGAAATTTAACATATATAATTTGATAGTTAAAATTTAAATGAGTTTAACTAGCACTCTTTTTACTAAACACTATATCATACAATTTTCTCTATTACTAAGAAGACATATTTTTAATGAAAATCTAAGACTTCATTAAAGTGGCTCTATCTTAGTTTAGCAATATACATTTATTAGATAGACTACTTTCAGTTTCGTTTGCTATTATAAATTTATGGTAAACATCATCATGAATATGGACTATTTTTCCACTTTCTTATTATTTCCTTGAGGTATATTATCAGAAATATTAGTACTAATTCAAAGGCTTGATTATTTTAAATGGCCATTGATTTGTATTATGAAACTGATTTATATACAGAGGTACTCATAAAAAAGCAGAACTTGAAAATTTCTACAAGAAAATATAGAAGAAAATATCTCTGACTTTGGCACAGAGAAGAGTATCTTAAGTAAGACATCTTGTAAAAAAACTGACCATAAGAGAAAAGAGATGAATACATTTGACTACATAAAAATTAGAACCTTCTATTCATCAAAGGACACCATCAAGTAATTGAAAAACAGCCTCAAACTCGAAGAAAACAGTTGCAACATTTGTAACACATAAGAATATGAAAAATAATGCCAGTAAGTCAAAAAAAGATGAATAACCCAATCAATAATGAAAAGAAGACCTGAACCAAAATCTTAAAGAGAAATACGTATATACAATAAACATGAAGATATGTTCAACCTCATCAGTAATCAAGAACACGTAGGCCAGGATTACAATGAGATACCACGTTGATTGACACAAATGAGAAGTTTGACAATTCCATGTGTGAGAGAAGATATACATCAACAAAAATTTGTATTTATTGTTGGTGGATGTGTGTACTGGAATGACCATTTCGGAAAACAATTTGTTATTCTAAGTAAGGTGAACATTCACATACCCATCAAGACAACAACTCCACTTTTTGCTATACGTATCCTCAGAGAAAGTGTTTAACCTGGATAACAAGACTGTTACAACAATGATCATTTCAGCACTTTTTCTAGTAATCAAAAAAATAAAGGAAATAATGTCCACTGCAAGGAGAATAGAAAAATACACCGTTATCTTTTAACAGGGAATACAGACATGACCATGAAAAACTTCACCAAAAAGAACCATAAGAATGAATCTCAGACACAAATATGTTGGGTGAAAAGACCAAGTCCTAAAAAAAAAAAACTATATTAAGTTTACCATTACTGTAATACTGAAATTAAGCACAATTGTTTTTTCATTCATATGTGTGTGGATTTTTTTAAACAAAGGAATAACAAAGGGAGCTGTCTACATGGTGATTGTGTCTACTGGGGAAAAGACAGAGTGATGCAAGAGAGGGTAAAAATATAAAAATGGTCATATTCTGTTAGCTTTGTAATTGTAACTACTGGATGAACCTATTAAGTACAGTAAGTACAATGGAGCAACCATCAACACTTACTACCATTTGCCCCCACCTCACTACCTATCACCAAAACTAAAGGCTTGAAAGGAAGATTTATTTTAGGAGGATCTAGACAATTAATCAAATTTCCCCAAGTTCTCTTTGTTCATAGCCCTTAAAACGACACAGAGCATTAGATCTCTATCTGATGAAAAGTATCAGTCTCACCCGCCTGGCAAACGTACCAACCTTTTACACTTGCTTCGTATCTTACGTACAGTTTATTGCAAAAAGTGAAATTAAGTATTTCGCTTTAAAAGGTGATAGAAATCTTAAATCTGGGTCATTTCCAGCTCCTGCTGGACTACAGGCTGTCTTCATTCTGGGCAAAGATCCCAGTGGGAAAATATAAATATCTTCTTAAATACCTGAGGGTACCTTAGAGCTTTGAAGACAAGGAGACGTGATTGGTAATGTGTCTTATTAACTTTGGTGCAGACTGAGGTAATGAACTACCTTGCTGATTTAACCGTCAGAATGGATGGCCTCTTCTGTCCTCAATGCATCTGAAGGACACAGCTGGAGAGGCTGAATGTACCAGCTTTACAGGTCACCTTTGCAAAATAAAATATACTCTTGAAGCCTGAATTGGAGCTAAAAGCCACTTAGAATAACTGCTAAGCTTAACAGTTTGGAACTTAAAATTACTTTGAAATCACAGGATTCAAAGTGGTTTTGAAGGAAAGTACAAATAAAAAAGTAAAGTTCTGTTCAAAATAGTAGATGGAGCTGATGAGGTAACCCCCCAATGTATCCTATTTCAGTTATATCAAAATGCATGTTAAAAATATAAAGGAAACATTTTTAATTCATAGCTGATCTGTAACACATGTATATAAAACCTCAGGTGTCAGAAAAAGAAAAAGAGGGAAATGAAAGTAGAGAGTAGAAAACCAAGCTTGAAAAATACTGGCATATCAGAACAGGGTATATGCCATCAAAGCTAGGGCATTTAACACTAACTCGAGATGGGAAATGAGGCATGCCAGGGAGATTGGAAGGAATGAAGCAGTGTGCCACCCATCCTGTAAAGAAGCAGTAGTACATGCCTAGCCATTGGAATATCATGATTTAGCAAGGAAGCCATTTTGGGGGGATTTTTGGCTGAAAAATAAAGATCCACCCATAACAAATGGCAACTTAACCTTGTATCACACATGAGGGCAGAGCATAAATTCTCTACAATCCTGGTGGCAACACTACAAAAACTCAATAGCCCAGAGAAAAAAAAAAAAAGAAAAAAGGAAAAAAAAATGTTCCAGTAAAGGCAATTCCTACTATAGATGAGCTTGCAAACAAAAACCTTACAAGCCACATGGGAAAATTCACTTCCATTAGAGGGAGTCATTAATTGTAACAAACGGTAGAATCCATACCTTATGACATAAAGATAACAGAACAATTTTAGAGAATTGTACAACAAATATGCTTAGAGTCATGGTGTATGTTTCCCATAGAGTTTATTTGCTTGAGATTGGCAACTGGAATTCACATCTAAGAAATAAAAGGGCTTGGTTGCCTATATTTCATTTTGGGAGACCATCTCTTTCTTGTTTGCACAAGCCCTAGTTTAAACAGAGAGGGCTGATGGGGAGGACATTTGAGGTAAGTGAGGAGAAGACAATTTGAATAGTTAGGCAATTCTTCTTTCTCAGCCTTTTATGGGGATAGATAGGGTAAACTCATCTGAATCATTTTATTTACAGGATCTAAAACAAAACCACTCATCTACTGGGTGGAAGGGGTGGTTGATATCCATTTCCTGTTAAGCTGTTGGTATGGCCAAGAAGGAATCAAAAACAACTCTTTCAGATTTCTCATTCCTGAAAGGTATGGAGTATGGGTACTTCCAGTGCCCACAGGCTCTGAGTTGAGATATGGTAGGTAAATTAGACTTCAGGGCATCACTAAAGCATAGGTAAAAAAGATATAATATTCAAGAGCATTTTGTTTAAAGCAGTTGACATGTGTCACCTTGAAATTATTGTTAAACACTACAAGGTACTATAAATGCCTAAGAGATCTTTTTTGGGGGGATCAAAGCTCATATGAATAAGGCCCATTTGGATCCTCAACAGAACAAATCAAGTCTATAGAGAATGATACAGGTCAGTGGTGATAACATACAGAAAAGGGACAACAGACTAGGCATTACAGACGGGTATGGGTTTTAACAAAAGGGAACAGCAATTGTGGGCAAACAAAATAAGGACATTCACATGAAGAGAATATTTTTCCCTCTTCATCTTCCCTTATATCAACAGTAGATCCGTATCCAGAAACTAGGTTGGAGGAGGACCCTGTGAGGCTATTCTCATTCCTGCCTCTGTATAAATTGCTGAAGCAACAGATTAATCTAAACTTGTGATATATTTGAATATGTTATGATACTTAAATTTAAATTAAATTTTAATAACTAAAAGTGAATAAAAAGTAATGAGATCAGAGAGAAATATTGTTTAAGAAGCCAACTACCAGGCAGAAAGTGAAATTTGACAGAGTTGGGTGTAGTTATTGAAAAAATAATACTGTTTCATGTTTATTACTCATTAAGTTGAAACGTTTCAAACAGATAGTATCTGTTTAAGTTGTTTAAAGGAATACACAGAATTAACTACACAAAAGAAGAAAGCCATAACAAAGAACATATGTGTGAAACAACTCAATAAAATATTGACAAATGGAAAATATGTTTTTTGAAAAAATATAAACACACATACATAAATATAGATAAATATATATACAGATAAAGATGAGAATATTTCTCTATTGAAGGACAAATTATGCCATAGGCAGCTGAAGAGAGAATTTGAGAGTTCGAAGACAGATTTTAGAAAACTATCCAAAACTGAGCAGATAGAGATAAGAATATAGATAATATTAAAGGGAAACCAGTAACTGGAATATAGGAAGGGGATACTCTTAATAGCTATAAGAAAGTTTTCCCTTAGGAAGGAATGAAGAGATTGGGAAAAAGAAAATCTTCACAAAGATAATGCAGAATCACTAAAGAAATAATGTATCTGTTCTAGTTAACACATCAAGTGACAAAGTATAAATGAAAGCAAATTTACACATAGACAAAGTTGAGTGAAACTGTAGAAGACAAAATAGGGTGAAACTGCAGAGCATATACAACAAAGAGAAAATTTAAAGGTAACAGAGAAAATGATAAAGAAACAATAACTTGACAGATTTCTTAAAGGGAAAATATTTCAGAAGAAAAATAGTATTTTCAGTGTTGTTTAAAAAAAAAACAAAACTGTCCTCACATAATTACCTGCTCAACTACATCATTATCCAATACTCTGGGCAAAATAAAGGCATTTTCAATATGTAAAATCTGAACACATTTGCTACTCACACTCAAGGAAAGAGCAAGAAAGAAACTGAACACAGAAGCAAAGGGAAGAACAAAAGGCAAAACTGGTCACAAAAATTGGGAAAATAGCATCGGTAAATCTAAAAAAATATTATATGAAATAGTTAAAACAATATCAGCAGCAACAGCAATTATATGGATTAATTTGGGGGAAATAAGGTGAAAATGAAATACCAGGCAACAATAATGTGGAAAATGGAAGAGGTAGGTTCAAAGTTAAACTATGCTAATGTTTCCACCATATTATTGTTAGAGAGGTATAGAGAAATATTTATAAGATAAAATAAAGTACATATTCCAAACCAGTGGAAAAGGAATAAAATGGAACTAAGTAATTTGATAACTTCAATACGAATAGGGAATGTTAGAAATGTCATTATAGATGAGAAGGAGATGGAAAAATAATCCAATAACTGGTCTTGAAAATTTTGTTATTAATATAAAAACTTAAAAAAATTCCTTTGGAAAATGTACTCCAATATAAATTTCTAATGAATCACAGAGTATCATTTAAATGAACAACATGAATAATAGGGAACAATGATGCTTATTTAAGGACATTAAGAACATAAGAAAGTAATAGTAGGTGTTTTATTTAAATATTGACAGAAAGCATTTCCGGGGTACAAAAAATCCCTCCCTATTGTAACATGTTAGTGAATCAATTGAGGCTTTCTTGAGACATGTACAGTGCCATCACACCCCTTCCTTTCCCGTTCTTTGTTATATTTTATATAGCACTCACATAACACTAATACATGAGATACGTCTTTATATACTTAGAAACTATAATATTTCCTGACATATAGAAGCCACTTTTCAAGAGTCTGAGGAGTGAATTGAATTTAAAAGAAAAGAATAGGGATAAGTAAAGAAGCGCTTAGAACTGATAATGGAGAAACTCGGATCACATTTTACAATTAGAAAATGATAATACTGTATTGGGAATATATGGGGTACTTTAGCAACAAATACATTTTAAAATATTTTTAAAGGTGTACTTTATTAATGATCTGAATTGTGTCTGTCTTTAAATCTCAAACACTCAACAGTTGAAGCAAACTAAATAATGTTTTTCAAAAGTAAAGGGGTACCTGAACACCTTATTAACTATATTTACAAAAATAATTCAGTCTGTGTGAAGGAAGGGGGTTTAAAGTTCAACTCATGTGCAATGTCTGGCAGCATCAGCATTTGTAGTGGATAAAGTTTTGTGCCCCTTGGTGCAGTATTTTCATAAGAAAGGTCTTATTTTTGATGTAATTACATGGCAATCATTTGAGGCACCTGCTTTATCTAAATTCAGATAAGCATACTCTAGACAGTAAGGCATCCATAAAAGTTAAAGCAGAACTTGTGATAATAAATAAACATAATGCAAAACATCAAAAAATATAGAGCTGGTTAGGTAACAGGTCTAACAAAGAACTCTATGGGGCACAGAAATTACTAAAGACAATTATAGTAAAAACATACTTCTCTACAGAATGCTCTTCCTCTAAGATACTTAGTTTATGTACATACAAATAAAGGAAAAAATAAAGATCATTGTCTATAAATCTGGAGAAAATGTATTTATAGGATTTTGTGACCTAATAATACTAGTAATGAGAATTAGAAGCATAGCTACTCACACATATTGAGTACTGGGCTAAGTACTTTAAAGGGAATAGCTCATTTCATTTTCTCAACTTATGAATTATGTATTATGCCCATTTTACAGACTGGAAACAGGTTTATACAAGTTAAGCAAATGGCCCAAAGTCATACAACTTATAAGTGCCCGAATGAGGAATTCAGGCCAAAGTTGTTTTACGCTAGAATCCATGTTCCTAACCACTATGACTCCCATATGACCATGTATTGACATATAATTGATAAAGACCAAGAAAAGCAACTGACTTCCAAAGTCTTGCATTTCCCATTCAGCCTAGTGCAGAGCCACTGGTAGTTGGTAGTTAAAGTCTCAAGTTCCTTTTTTAAGGCCTCTTGTGCTACAGGTGGAGCTTGAGCTATGACACTATTTACAGACTCAGTAAGGAGTTTCACTTTCGCTTCTTTTTGTTGGGCCTCTTCTTTAGCTCTCTGAAAAGTAAAGAATACTCTGTTAATAGCATGAAAATAACTTTACATCCAAAATGCATTTATATGTATCATATAATTTCTTCCTCACAACATCCCAGTTAGAATGAGATTTACAAAAATAAATCTAATATGGACTCCAGTCTCTTCCATAAAGTTTTTAGCTGAAATTGGAAAGTTAAAGAAATAAATTTTTATGAAAATACAACAGATCTTTAACAAGAATAGATTGAAAAGTAGTCTTCATGGGGGTATGCATTTGTGGTCAAATATATACACATCGATATAAATACAATTGTTTGGAAAAGGCAAAAAACAAATATTTCGATATTAACTAGGTTAACAAATATCTGGCAGTCTAGAATCAAAATCACTTATAAATTACTTGGATGAACAATATTGAAACCATCACAAGTATCATTTAAGTCAAAGGATACTTAACATAGAAAGGTCCCCTTAATGCTATATTTAGGAACATATTTTGATAAAAGAAAGTTTTGTTCAAGAATTGAAAACACAAGAGAGAAAGAGAAATCCAAAAGGAGCCCCTGATATCAGAAGCTGGCCTGATACCCGGCTATGCCTTCGTCTTCTCCAGTGGGAAATAAACTGTCTCACAGAATTTCTACATTGGAAAAGGCCACTTTGTTACCATAATGGATCAAGACCACAACAAGATCATTCCATAATCATGTCTGAATCCAGACAAAAACATCAACATTACCCAAACCACAAAATGCCCAACCCTCCCCTATCCTGGTTAATATGAATGAATGCTGCTGCTTTATCAATTACAACTTTAGCCTCATTCTGGTCTTCTCTCCTTCTGGACAAGATACCATACTCATAGAGCTATCCCCACACACTAAGGACCAACAATCCAAAGTAAAGCTTTTAAACCCTCCTTCAAATCCCCTAACACAAGCACAACTCCTACAAAGTTTTTTTTTTTTTTTTTTCATCCTCACATACCCCCTGGCCTCCATGTTGTGTCTTCTCCCTCACTGCAAAAAGTAATGAACCCAACTTGTTCAGCTACAAGAGAGTTGGTGGTGGTCTTTGGTTGGGAGACATTTACACCCCTTAACTTCAAATGTGTACAGGTATTTTAGGAACATATACACATACACACTGTATCTTTAGTCTGTGTTCCTCCAGGAGTCAAACCTGACATTAGCTTTCAAATGTAAGTAGTTTATATACATGTGCCATGTGAAAGAAATTCTGGTAGCCGAATGGGGAATTGAGACAAGAAAGGGAAGAGAGATCCATATGGGCATATTTATTAATCACTGTTAATGACTGGAGTTTAATCCTGTTAGAAAGCCCTGAGAAATATAAGCCTGTGGGTTATCCCATTCAGGGGTGCAGGAATTGGGGTATCATTTCCAAATCATCTTCCCTAATTGTTGAAGGCTGTTGGAGAAATGTTAATTTCCCAGTACTTGCAGCCTACGACACAAGTGCAAAAGTGAGATCCAGGGGTCACAGAAAGCCCTCGAGTAAAGAAACACAGGTTCTATAATCCAGAAGTTGGGCCTGCATACAATGCAGTGGTTAAGGTAAGGGCTTATGGGCAGGTTATGGGTAAGGTCAGCTAGAAAATGCCTTCGTATGTGTCAACATAATCACCCTACTCCTTTGGATTTAGTCCTACAATTTCTTAAAATTGTGCATTATGTCAGAAAATGCAAATTGTTTTGCCTATAGAATGTTTACCTTACCGATTTTAACTGATCGAAATCTTTAGTTTAATATTCTAAATAAACCAGCTTTTTGGCATCACTGAGCATAGAATTTGTTTTCACACAAATTGTATTTTGACTTTAGTAATTACAGTATAATCAACAAGTTTGATTACCATTCATCATTTAATATGTGCTACCGTGTTCTGTGCCAGCCATGTGATAAGTGCTACCTCATTAGATCTTTAACCAAACCTTCTCAGATGTGTTTTGTTATCTCTATATTGGACATCAGAAAACTGAGGTTCAGAGAGTTTAAGGAAATCATCCTGAGTTACATCCTTTCTTTCTCATAGTTTCTGTTAAGCTGGTGTCAAATGTTCCATGAGCTGAGGAAGGAGTATGTTGTAGTCAGTCTAATGAATAAAATTACAATTTATACTCATTATAAATAATCCAAGCAACTATATAAAAATGTAGAATGAAGAACACTTTTTTCCATGGTTTTTTTTTTTTTTTTTATTATACTTTAAGTTCTAGGGTACATGTGCATAACGTGCAGGTTTGTTACATATGTATACTTATGCCATGTTGGTGTGCTGCACCCATCAACTCGTCAGCACCCATCAATTCATCATTTATATCATGTATAACTCCCCAATGCCATCCCTCCCTCCTCCCCCCTCCCCCCTCCCCATGATAGGCCCCAGTGCATGATGTTCCCCTTCCCGAGTCCAAGTGATCTCATTGTTCAGTTCCCACCTATGAGTGAGAACATGCGGTGTTTGGTTTTCTGTTCTTGTGATAGTTTGCTAAGAATGATAGTTTCCAGCTGCATCCATGTCCCTACAAAGGACGCAAACTCATCCTTTTTTATGGCTGCATAGTATTCCATGGTGTATATGTGCCACATTTTCTTAATCCAGTCTGTCACAGATGGACATTTGGGTTGATTCCAAGTCTTTGCTATTGTGAATAGTGCCGCAATAAACATACGTGTGCATGTGTCTTTGTAGTAGAATAATTTATAATCCTTTGGGTATATACCCAGTAGTGGGATGGCTGGGTCATATGGTACATCTAGTTCTAGATCCTTGAGGAATTGCCATACTGTTTTCCATAATGGTTGAACTAGTTTACAATCCCACCAACAGTGTAAAAGTGTTCCTATTTCTCCACATCCTCTCCAACACCTGTTGTTTCCTGACTTCTTAATGATTGCCATTCTAACTGGTGTGAGATGGTATCTCATTGTGGTTTTGATTTGCATTTCTCTGATGGCGAGTGACGATGAGCATTTTTTCATGTGTCTGTTGGCTGTATGAATATCTTCTTTTGAGAAATGTCTGTTCATATCCTTTCCCCACTTTTTGATGGGGTTGTTTGTTTTTTTCTCGTATATTTGTTTGAGTTCTTTGTAGATTCTGGATATTAGCCCTTTGTCAGATGAGTAGGTTGCAAAAATTTTCTCCCATTCTGTAGGTTGCCTGTTCACTCTGATGGTAGTTTCTTTAGGCTTCATATATTCTTGTTTAATAAGAGGCTGAGATCTTGGGAAAGGTTCGGAGAAGGAAGAGCAAAATTTATTGACCCAGGTACATATGAGGAAAGGAGATGATGAATTTCTCTACTAGGAGAAAAGGTAGAAAGTTAAATGACTGGTACAGTTTCGGCACAAATCCTCATAAAAACGGTGGCTCTTGTTTCTTTCCATGAATCTAACTATGATATGCTCTGCCGTCTTTCATTGCTAGTATTTCACACCAGGTCTTCTTAAAGTCAGCGTCCTTAGAATCACTCTAGAACTTGTTCCGTGGCATCAACTGAAACTTGTTAAAAATGGAAAACTTCAGGCCTTACCCCAGACTCACTGAATCAGAAATTCTGGGGTCAGGGCCCAGCACTCTGTGTATTAAACAAGTCTTCCAAGTGATTTTGATGTCTATTCAGGTGCAGGAATCACTGCTGAAGTGATTATACAAATGTATTTGTGTATTCACTATTCTCACTTTATGTGCAAGTTCTGGTAAGCACTGGTACTAGAGTTGTGATAGTGTAAAAATTAAAAAAAAATAAAAACAGTTAATACATTTCCAGATTGTTTTTCAAAGGGTTTTAGTATAAAGTTTTAGCATATAGTCATTGCTGATCTCCATAAAAGTTTTAAAGTCAGAGGTTGTTTATCAAACACTGCCCTGGGTTCTTTTATGTCAAAAAAAGTTTTCCTTTCAGGGGAAAAATAAGTTATCAAAACAGCACTTTCATTTTCAAGTAAAATACAGGAAAGAACATAAACAGAAGGAGGTCTCTATTTCTTCTTTGAGTATCAGGGAGCGATGTCAAAGTAGGTCTGTTAGTATCTTCTGACAATAAAGAAAAATTAGCTATCAAATGAGCACAGGTGGAAGTCTGGACAAGGTACTATTGCTAACCTCCAGGTAGTGAAGTTGACATAAAGAGACTGTCTTGAGTAGCAGGCTGGAAACTCAAGAAATGAAATCTTCCTGCCAACTCTTTCAATGGTTGTTGCCAGAGGCTTCCACAGTTTACCTCTTTTTACTGTGACCCCCATACTAAACCGATTTTGTAGCTAGGCCAATTATTAAAACATGTCAATGAATGTAGACAAACTTGTTGGAACACTCATTTCAAGGATGGTTTTCAAATATTAAAAATTTGAGACAGTTTCCTCTAGAGCACAGGAAAATAAGAGAGATCTGACTGGGTTGTTGGTGAGATAGGCAAATTGCTCATAGGGAGAGGGAAGAGGGACAGAAGAGAGACTAAACCAATGGAACCCAAGGAGAATCAGAGCAGCTGAACACAAATGACTATATTATCTACTTAGGGATCTGAGGTAGTGGCCATACATAAATAGAGGTAGTGAGAACAGACAATAAAGGAATTGAGATACAAGAGGAAAGGCCGTATCAGTGACACACAATGGAAAGGAAAGGAAGGGAAAGGAAAGGAAAAGGAAAGGGGAAAAATGAGAAAGGAAAAAGAAAAGTAAAGGATGAGATGAAAGAGAATAAAATACCTTCAAACCTGTGGGCTCTACCGCAAATAAAGTCTGTGACTATAGCTACATTATTTGACCTATCTGGGAATTACAGTTTCCTGATAAGTAGAGAGAGAAGTGTGGATTACACTACTTTCAATGTACCTTCTAGCTCTCACATTCTGATAAAGTTTTCCTCATGGTGACCTCCCCAAAGTCAAATTTTAAATTATTTTTGTCTCTCTTTTGAAATACTCCAAATGGTTTTTCTATTCCATTTAGAATAACAACTGTAATATTCTAACAAAACTCCTTTGTTAACAGATATTTGCCCACCTTGTAAGACTTATCTGAGATGTTACCCGTTTTCCTTCCTTCAGGTAGACAGACTTCTTTCTCTCCCCAATTAACCTCAAGGTCTTTGCAGAAGCTATGCTCTCTGATTACAATGTGCTTCCATTAAGATTTTTTTAAATGCTTGGCTTTTCCTTAGAATTCATTTCTCTCATATTACATACAATTCTTCATAAAATCTCTACAAGTCAAGTTTTTCTAACATAGCATCCTACCACCCTCAACTCCTGCCTGAACATTATTCATTCTTGATCTCAAAATCCAGATTTACTTTTAGACAAATTATCATGACCTCAAATGATTTCATTTATTTTTCCAATTATTGCCTGCTCCTTACCACACGCCAGAACACTAGAATGTAAATTCCAAGGCAGTGGTCTTGCTCACCACCCTCTGTATTCAGTATCTAGAGGGTGTTTGGCACATAGTAAGTACACAGTAAGTTTTAGTTGATGAATATGTTATTGCTAGATTAGAATAATTTTGTATTTTTTCATACTCTAGAAATGATTACTATTTGTACAAATGTTTTCTTCATTATAGTTTTTTACAGATACATAATATTTATACATATTTATGGAGTATATTAGATACTTTCAACATTTGACTAAAGCCATATGATAGATTCGGTATTTAAACATCTGAGTTTTCATGTGAGTTACTTTCTGCAATTAACTATAATAAATATTTCTGAATTACTATATAAATAATATAACAGAGTAGACAATTTTTTTTACCATGTGGCCCTTTTCACAATTAAAATAATAAATAATGAGTCATGATCATTTATACTGTGCTAGGCATTGTGATAGAAACTTCGTATTTCATCCCTGTAATGATGCTGAAAGCAGACATTCTGATACCCAGTTCACAAATAAAGGAATTTGGCTCAGTAAGCTTATTTAACTCACCCAAATTTATAAAGTTGGCATGGGACCAAACTAAAGTTTAAACTCAAGTATCTGGCTCCACAATGATTTTTCCTTGTCACAATCCTTCAACCAAACAAAGATCTACAGTATTAATATTTCACATGTTATTCTCTATGTTCTTGCTAGTACATAAAAATAATAGTTATGATTATAGCTACTGATTGAGCACCAACTCTGAGTTAGGCAATTTACTTACATGTTAGTTTCAATCAACAGTTCATACATTCAAGTGAGGAAGTATGATGACATAAACATGATAAAACAGAGGATTATATCGACTACTGAGTTGCCCAAGGCCATACAAAATGCCACGGTGTAGGTTCAACTCCAGGCTTCACCTCCAAATCCATACTACATACCAGTTTCGTTGGTCATAAGTCAATGCTATATTTTGTCCTATCGCTTCAAGAAAAGTACATGTAAACTCAGTCCTTTCTATCCATATTAAAGGCTACGGGTTCAAATATTTAGTGCTACCAAATTCTAAGAAACGCCTTTAAAATACCAAATTAACACAGTTTGCTGACTACACTATAAATTTGCCTTTTCAGGCCGGGCGCGGTGCCTCAAGCCTGTAATCCCAGCACTTTGGGAGGCCGAGACGGGCGGATCACGAGGTCAGGAGATCGAGACCATCCTGGCTAACCCGGTGAAACCCCGTCTCTACTAAAAAAAACACAAAAAACTAGCCGGGCGAGGTGGCGGGCGCCTGTAGTCCCAGCTACTTGGGAGGCTGAGGCAGGAGAACGGCGTGAACCTGGGAGGCGGAGCTTGCAGTGTGCTGAGATCTGGCCACTGCACTCCAGCCCGGGCAACAGAGCAAGACTCTGTCTCAAAAAAAAAAAAAAAAAAAAAAAAAAAAATTGCCTTTTCAAGAACACTTTTGCACAGTTTCAACATGCATTTACATCAGCTACAGACAGCTAATGTGATGAGTTGATTCTGCTCTCTTAATATTATATGCTTTCAAGGGAAAATTCTTTCAAACTGTGATATTCAATATTCATAATTGACCACAATGCATTAAAATTAAACAGTTTAAGACTGTTAAAACACAGATTAAACTTGAAGCTAAAATAATTAAAATTATTAATTAAAAATCAACCTCTTCTCTTAGAACCAGGAAAGAGCATACCGTACACAATTTCAAGCAATGCTGCATTTCTTTTTCCATTTATTTGCTTTGTTTTACTTAGTTTTTCCTTTTTTTACCTTCATCTCTTCAACTGCTTTCTGTAATTCATCTGGAGTTTTATATTCAAAATCTCTCTCAAGATACTCTTCTTCGGCTTGTGTCATCCATTCGTGCATCTCTGATAGATCTTTCTGGAGGCTTACAGTTTTCTCCAAACCTCCCTTCAAGGCCTCCTTTCTGGCATAGACCTTCCATAAAACAAACAAGCAAAACACGATTACTGACAGCGATGAAACATTATTATTATATTATTTGATCAGTATGTAAATAACACAAAGCTTAGAGAGTAATGATAATGAAGGAAAAAGTTTATATGCATAAGAAAATAACTCATGGGGATCAGATACACTCAATTTCCCGCAAGTGTGAAAATAAGACATGTCTGTTTATTTGGCATACTTAATAAAATGAATGTATTGCCCTATGATGATAATTCAGCTGTTTGTGTGACAATCCTTTTCTGTGACTACAGCAAAACAAGACTTTTTAAAATAATATGTTTCAGTTGGAAAAGTAATTTTATTGGCATACACAGAAATAGTTATTCTTTGTGTTCTCTCATAATGGTTTACTATTTTAAATATTCTAAGAACTTCATAATCATGTATCTACAGAAAACTCTCATAAATTAAAAAGAAAAATGAAAAGTGCATAAAACATGTAGTTTGGCAATTCACAAAGAAGATAATATATGGCAATATACGTATGTAAAAGACGTTCTAGTATCACTTATAGTTAAATGACTGCAAATTGAAGTGAATTAACGCATTTTCACAGATAAGACAGGGAAAAATAATAATTAATAAAGAGCCCATTTTGGGCAGGGATGTGGGAAAATCAAAGTTTTTTTCTACTTGTTGAGGAAAATATCCAACATAATACAATCTTTTAGATAGTAACATGGCAAAATATATAAAAATGTTAATGTCCATGAATCTGTGTCAACTTCCATTTTTTGAGCGAATCATGCCAGCCAAAGTGTAGAGAATAACATGTACATTATTTAATTCAGCTTTAAAGACCAAACATCTTGAAAACAAACCCAAAGGTGCTTTCATGGGAGATTAAATAAATTATCACATATATACACTATGGGATACTGTGCATCACCAATACATCTTTACTGAAATGAAAAGTGGCTCAATATAAACTTTTATGTGTAAAATGCAAGCTGCAAAAGACTCTGTGGTTATAGAAAACATCTGCTATTTAAAGCCTCACAGATTTCTGAAAAGTGAAACTCTCTACAATGGACTCCATTACTCATTAACCAGAAAAATGCAAAATTTAAAACACCTAAAAGAAAATCATATACCTTGCTACAACGCACTCCACAGTATTATAATTATTATACGTAAGTATTCGTATTTACTTTAAAATCTATTCAAAAGAATGTATTCTTTTCTCTGGTTTAAAAAACATTATATATTTTAAGTAACAGAGTTTTCACAGTATTGTTTTAATATATAATGGACAGTTTCAGTAAAATGAAGCATTCGTGGTACCTTGTCCAGCAGTAAATATGTATAGAACAACCATCACATTGATTTTCCTTAGAATGTATAACCATTTTGAGCCTAATATAGGTAATACTTCATTTTAGATTCTTTACTTACCTAGGTAAATGTAGCACTTGATCTAGTAAAATGTAAATAAATGCTTCACCCTAACACATCTAGAACAGTATGTCCTGCAATTGTACTAGAAAAGGTATAAATATTATTTTGTGTAGTCAATGAACCTATAATAAACTTAAGAAAACATGCTGCTATTTTTGCTATTTTATAAACTTAAGACAACATGCTGCTAAATTCTACTTAGATACTCTGCTCTGTTACAATCTTTTAAGGCAACTGGTGAAGCTACAAAAACATTAGAGAGACTAATGGAATTCAGCCAAGACTGGTAGTAAAAACTATACATTCACATACATATTTGTGTCTGTGTGTGAGTGTATGTGTGCATGCACAAGTATGGTGAGATATTGTTGGACCCTGTAGATGTTGAAGGTAAAAACGACAGCATTTGGTGATAGAATAGATATTTGGTTATAAGAGAAATATAGGAGACAAGGAAATCTCAAGGGATTTGACTTGAATAAATGGAAAGATGGAGTTGCCATTTCTAATAGCAGGCAAATTACTAGGGTAG
Organism: Rhinopithecus roxellana; assembly: GCF_007565055.1. Classification (NCBI taxonomy): domain Eukaryota; kingdom Metazoa; phylum Chordata; class Mammalia; order Primates; family Cercopithecidae; genus Rhinopithecus; species Rhinopithecus roxellana. The sequence goes on from NC_044555.1 coordinate 3,422,211, forward strand.
TAGGCTGGAGTATACATCAGGAATTTTGTTTTGACATATTAGATTTAATATGCCTATTACTAATCCATGTGGAGGTGTTGAGTGGGCAAATGGGTATGAAGGTCTAGGATCATTAGAAAGGTCCAGATTGTTAAAAAAAAAAAAAAAAAAAAAATCTTACAGCAAGAACCACTAACAGATTACATTTAAAACCACAGAGCTTGAAAAGGTAACCCAGAGAGTGAGTGGCAATAGGAGAAAAAAAGGAGTCCACACACTGAGCCCTGGAACACTTTCAAATTTAGTAGTCAGGGCAACAGAACCACCAAGGATATTGACAGTGGTCAGGGAAAACTAAGAGATTATTAAGAAAGAATGATGACACAGAAGCCAACTGAATTTAGTGATTTAGTGATGTGAATTCACTGGTGACCCTGACAAAATTTGCTTCAATAGAATAGTGAGGGTAACAGTTTGATTAGCCCTCTTAATTGGTTTCAAGAGAGAAGGGAAGGAGTGAAATGGAGAGAAGGGAATTTCTGTAAAGGTAAACGGAAATGGAGAGGCTGCTAGAGAAACTGTTGTCCAATGGAAGATTCTTTTAAATGACAGGAGATAAGAGAGAATAATTCTCTAATGACGGGAATGATGTAGCATAGGGAAGATGTAGGAGGTGGAGGGCTGTTCATTAGCTGGTACAATGTTCTTCTGCAGAAAAAAAGGGAAAGGGATCCAGGTACATAAGTGGAAAAGCTGGCCTTAGACAAAAGCACAGAAAGTTCATCTACATAAACAAAGGGAAAGTAGAGTCTATGAGCTTACAGGCAGGTCAGTGGGAGTATTGCAACTTGTATTCTGATTGCTTGTATTTTCTCAGGAAAACGAAGCTAGTTTTTGCAGAAAGATGGAAAGACAGACTGTCAGAGAAGTGAGGAAAGAGATCTAGGGATCACTGCACTCAAACAGTATACTGAACCAGAGAAAGACAATGATCTGCAAGCTGCCAGAAAGACATCCACCTAACCTCTAAATCCTATTTATTGGTAACTATTTACTATAAATTTAAAGCCACTAATAAATAAAATATATAACCATAAATTATTTAGAAAGTATACTTATTTTATAATTTCATATATATAAGTTTCTATTTGTTCTCTATTTAACAAACACGTAGAGGAGATTCCAAGATGGCCGAATAGGAACAGCTCCAGACTACAGTTCCCAGCGTGAGCAACACAGAAGACAGGTGATTTCTGCATTTCCAGCTGAGCTTTGAAGAGAGTAGTGGTTCTCCCAGCATGCAGTATGAGATCTGAGAACAGACAGACTGCCTCCTCAAGTGGGTCCCTAACCCCTGAGTAGCCTAACTGGGAGGCACCTCCCAGTATGGGATGATTGACACCTCACACAGCCAGGTGCCCCTCTGAGACGAAGCTTCCAGAGGAACAGCCAGGCAGCAACATCTGCTGTTCTGCAATATTCACTGATCTATAGACTCCACTGGTGATATCCAGGCAAACAGGGTCTGGAGTGGACCTCCAGCAAACTCCAACAGACCTGCAGCTGAGGGTCCTGACTGTTAGAAGGAAAACTAACAAACAGAAAGGACATCCACACCAAAACTCCATCTGTACATCACCATCATCAAAGACCAAAGGCAGATAAAACACAAAGATGGGGAGAAAACAAAGTAGAAAAGCTGAAAATTCTAAAAATAAGAGCGCCTCTTCTCCTCCAAACGAACGCAGCTCCTTGCCAGCAACGGAACAAAGTTGGACACAGAATGACTTTGATGAGTTGAGAGAAGAAGGCTTCAGATGATCAAACTTCTCCGAGCTAAAGGAGGAAGTTTGAACCCACTGCAAAGAAGCTAAAAGCCTTGAAAAAAAGATTAGTAGAATGGCTAACTAGAACAACCAGCGTAGAGAAGACCTTACATGACCTGATGTGGTTGAAAACCATGGCAGGAGAACCACGTGACGCATGCACAAGCTTCAGTAGTCAATTTGATCACCTGCAAGAAAGGGTATCAGTGATTGAAGACCAAATGAATGAAATGAAGCGAGAAGAGACGTTTAGAGAAAAAAAAAAGTAAAAAGAAACGAACAAAGCCTCCAAGAAATATGGGACTATGTGAAAAGACCAAATCTATATCTGATTGGTGTGCCTGAAAATGACGGGGAGAATGGAGCCAAGCTGGAAAACACTCTTCAGGATATTATCCAGGAGAACTTCCCCAACCTAGCAAGGCAGGCCAACATTCAAATTCAGGAAATGCAGAGAACACAAAGATACTCCTCGAGAAGAGCAACTCCAAGACACATAATTGTCAGATTCACCAAAGTTGAAATGAAGGAAAAAATGTTAAGGGCAGCCAGAGAGAAAGGTCAGGTTACGCACAAAGGGAAGCCCATCAGACTAACAGCAGATCTCTCGGCAGAAACTCTACAAGCCAGAAGAGAGTGGGGGCCAATATTCAACATTCTTAAAGAAAAGAATTTTAATCCCAGAATTTCATATCCAGCCAAACTAAGTTTCATAAGTGTAGGAGACATAATAATCCTTTACAGACAAGCAAATGCTTAGAGATTTTGTCACCACCAGGCCTACCTTACAAGAGCTCCTGAAGGAAGCACTAAACATGGAAAGGAACAACCAGTACCACCCACGGCAAAAACATGCCAAATTGTAAAGACCATCGACGCTAGGAAGAAACTGCATCAACTAATGAGCAAAATAACCAGCTAATATCAAAATAACAGAATAAAATTCACACATAACAATATTAACCTTAAATGTAAATGGGCTAAATACTCCAATTCAAAAACACAGACTGGCAAATTGGATAAAGAGTCAAGAACCACCAGTGTGCTGTATTCAGGAAACCTATCTCATGTGCAGAGACACACATAGGCTCAAAATAAAGGGATGGAGGAAGATCTACCAAGCAAATGGAAAACAAAACAAAACAAAAAAAAAAAAAGCAGGGGTTGCAACCCTAGACTCTGATAAAACAGACTTTTAACCAACACAGATCAAAAGAGACAAAGAAGGCCATTACATAATGGCAAAGGGATCAATTCAACAAGAAGAGCTAACTATCCTAAATATATATGCACCCAATACTGGAGCACCCAGATTCATAAAGCAAGTCCTTAGAGACCTTCAAAGAGACTTAGACTCCCACACTATAATAATGGGAGACGTTAACACCCCACTGTCAACATTAGACAGATCAACGAGACAGAAAGTTAACAAGGATATTCAGGAACTGAACTCGTCTGTGCACCAAGGGGACCTAATAGACATTTACAGAACTCTCCACCCCAAATCAACAGAATATACATTCCTCTCAGCACCACATCACATGGCACTTATTCCAAAATTGACCACACAGTTGGAAGTAAAGCACTCCTCAGTAAATGTACAAGAACAGAAATTATAACAAACTGTCTCTCAGACCACAGTGCAATCAAACTAGAACTCATGGTTAAGAAACACACTCAAAACCACTCAACTACATGGAAACTGAACAACCTGCTCCTGAATGCCTACTGGGTACATAACGAAATGAAGGCAGAAATACAGATGTTCTTTGAAACCAATGAGAACAAAGATGCAATATACCAGAAACTCTGGGACACATTTAAAGCAGTGTGTAGAGAGAAATTTATAGCACTACATGTCCACAAGAGAAAGCTGGAAAGATCTAAAATTGACACCCTAACCTCGCAATTAAAAGAACTAGAGAAGCAAGAGCAAACACATTCAAAAGCTAGCAGAAGGCAAGAAACAACTAAGATCAGAGCAGAACTGAAGGAGATAGAGACACAAAATCCCTCCAAAAAATCGATGAATCCAGGAGTTGGTTTTTTGAAAAGATCAACAAAATTGACAGACCGCTAGCAGGACTAAAAATGAAGAAAAGAGAGAAGAATCAAATAGACTCAATAAAAAATGATAAAGGGAATATCACCACCAATCCCACAGAAATACAAACTACCATCAGAGAATACTATAAACACCTCTACACAAAAAAACTAGAAAATCTAGAAGAAATGGATAAATTCCTGGACACATACACCTTCCCAAGACTAAACCAGGAAGACGTTGAATCTCTGAATAGACCAACAGTAGGCTCTGAAATTGAGGCAACAATTAATAGCCTACAAACCAAAAAAAGTCCAGGACCAGACAGATTCACAGCTGAATTCTACCAGAGGTACAAGGAGGAGCTGGTACCATTCCTTCTGAAACTATTCCAATCAACAGAAAAAGAGGGAATCCTCCCTAACTCATTTTATGAGGCCAGCATCATCCTGATACCAAAGCCTGGCAGAGACACAACAAAAAAGAGAGTTTTAGACCAATATCCCTGATGAACTTTGATGCAAAAATCCTCAATAAAATACTGGCAAACTAAATCCAACAGCACATCAAAAAGCTTATCCACCATGATCAAGTGGGCTTCATTCCTGGGATGCAAGGCTGGTTCAACACATGCAAATCAATAAATGCAATCCAGCATATAAACAGAACCAAAGACAAAAAAAACACATGATTATCTCAATAGATGCAGAAAAGGCCTTTGACAAAATTCAACAGCCCTTCATGCTAAAAACTCTCAGTAAACTAGGTATTGATGGGACGTATCTCAAAATAATAAGAGCTATTTATGACAAACCCATAGCCAATATCATACTGAATGGGCAAAAACTGGAAGCATTCCCTTTGAAAACTGGGACAAGACAGGGATGCCCTCTCTCACCACTCCTATTCAACATAGTGTTGGAAGTTCTGGCTAGGGCAATCAGGCAAGAGAAAGAAATCAAGGGTATTCAGTTAGGAAAAGAAGAAGTCAAATTGTCCCTGTTTGCAGATGACATGATTGTATATTTAGAAAACCCTATCATCTCAGCCCAAAATCTCCTTAAGCTGATAAGCAACTTCAGCACAGTCTCAGGATACAAAATCAATGTGCAAATATCACAAGCATTCCTATACACCAATAACAGACACACAGAAAGCTAAATCATGAGTGAACTTCCATTCACAATTGCTTCAAAGAGAATAAAATTCCTAGGAATCCAACTTAGAAGGGATGTGAAGAAGCTCTTCAAGGAGAATTACAAACCACTGCTCAGCAAAATAAAAGAGGACACAAACAAATGGAAGAACGTACCATGCCCATGGATAGGAAGAATCAATATCATGAAAATAGCCATACTGCCCAAGGTAATTTATAGATTCAATGCCATCTCCATCAAGCTACCAGTGACTTTCTTCACAGAATTGGTAAAAACAGCTTTAAAGTTCATATGGAACCAGAAAAGAGCCCGCATAGCCAAGACAATCCTAAGCCAAAAGAACGAAGCTGGAGGCATCACCCTACCCAACTTCAAACTATACTACAAGGCTACAGTAACCAAAACAGCATGGTACTGATACCAAACCATAGATATAGACCAATGGAACAGAACAGAGTCCTCAGAAATAATACCACACATCTACAGCCATCTGATCTTTGACAAACCTGAGAAAAACAAGAAATGGGGAAAGGATTCCCTATTTAATAAATGGTGCTGGGAAAACTGGATAGCCATATGTAGAAAGCTGAAACTGGATCCCTCCCTTACACCTTATACAAAAATTAATTCAAGGTGAATTAAACACTTAAACGTTAGACCAAAAACCATAAAAATCCTAAAAGAAAGCCTAGGCAATACCATTCAGGACATAGGCATGGGCAAGGACTTCACATCTAAAACACCAAAAGCAATGGCAACAAAAGCCAAAATTGACAAATGGGATCCAATTAAACTAAAGCACCTCTGCACAGCAAAAGAAACTACCATCAGAGTGAACAGGTGACCTACAGAATGGGAGAAAATTTTTGCAATCTACCCATCTGACAAAGGGCCAATATCCAGAATCTACAAAGAACTCAAACAAATTTACAAGAAAGAAAACAAACAACCCCATCAAAAAGTGGGTGAAGGATGTCAACAAACACTTCTCAAAAGAAGACATTTATGCAGCCAACAAACACATGAAAAAATGTTCATCATCACTGGCCATCAGAGAAATGCAAATCAAAACCACAATGAGATACCATCTCACACCAGTTAGAATGGTGATCATCAAAAAGTCAGGAAACAGGTGCTGGAAAAAAATGTGGAGAAGTAGGAACACTTTTACACTGTTGGTGGGACTGTAAACTAGTTCAACCATTGTGGAAGACAGTGTGGCAATTCCTCAAGGATCTAGAACTAGAAATACCATTTGACCCAGTCATCCCATTACTGGGTATATACCCAAAGGATTATTAATCATACTGCTCTAAAGACACATGCACACGTATGTTTATTGCGAGGCTATTCACAATAGCAAAGACTTAGGACCAATCCAAATGCCCATCAATGACAGACTGCATTAAGAAAATGTGGCACGTATACATCATGGAACACTATGCAGCCATAAAAGAAGGATGAGTTCATTTCCTTTGTAGGGACATGGATGCAGCTGGAAACCATCATTCTCAGCAAACTATCACAAGGACAGAAAACCAAACACCGCATGTTCTCACTCATAGCTGGGAATTGAACAGTGAGAACACTTGAACACAGGAAGGGGAACATCACACACCAGGACCTGTCGTGGCGTTGGGGGAGGGATAGCATTAGGAGATATACCTAATGTAAATGATGAGTTAATGGGTGCAGCACACCAACATGGCACATGTATACATATGTAACGAACCTGCACGTTGTGCACCTGTACCCTAGAACTTAAAGTAAAATAAAAAAGTATAGTGATTATTCTGTTAGAAGAGGCTCTACACACTTTGAAAAGATGAACTCATTTAATTATATACTTATCAATTATGCATTAATATCATCACATTTTAAAGATTGGGAGACTGAAGCACAAAGAAGTTAAACAACTTTTCTAGAATCACACAGGCAGTTTATGATGTGGATAGACTTAAACCCAGGCAATCTGAATCTCAGAGCTTCTGGTCTTACACACTGTGCCTTTCCATCCACAAAAAAAAATTCTCCAGTATTTGACCATGTGTGTCTGGTTTGGCATGGCATGGTAAAGGCATACTAAAGACAGTATGCCTTTAGCATACTGTCCTCCAAGTTCATCTACGCTGTTTCAAATGGAAGAATTTTCTTTTTTAAAGCTAGATAATATTCCATTATATGCATATACCACATTTTATTTATGACAATATGCATTTAGATTGTTTCCAATTTTTGGCTATTGTAAATATTGCTGCTGTAAACATAGGGGTGCAGATGCCTCCTTGAGATTCTGATTTTATTTCCTTTTGATATATATCCAGAAGTGGGATTGCTAAATCAAATAGAAATTCTATTTGTAATTTTTTGAGTAAGCTCCAAACTGTTTTCCCAAATGGCTGCACCAATTTACATTCCAACCAACACCGTACATGAATTCCCTTTTCTCCACATTCTTGCCAGCACTTACTATCTTTTGCTTTGTTTTGTTCTGAGAGCTAGAAACTCAGATATCATAAAAACAGAAAATAACAATCAGATTTAAAAATGGGAAAATAATCTGAATAGGTATTTCTCAAAAGAAGACAAAAATAACCAATTAATATACGAAAAAAGTTTCAACATTGGTAATCATGAGATAAATGCAAACCAAAACCACAATGAGGTATCTCACCCTAGCTAGGATGTATATTGCCAAAAAGACACAAAAAATAATTGTTGGCACGGGTGCAGATAAAAGGGAACTATATTACATTGTTAGTGGGACTATAAACTGATACAGTCACTGTAGAAAACAGCATGGAGGTTCCTCAGAAAAGTACAATATCCACAAACATCCCTTTTTTCCTGCGTGTTTTTTATTCTACCTGGACAACTGCAATCCCTACCTGCTTCCACTTTAGCCCTTTTGATTTATTATTCTTCTAATAGGAATATACTGCAAACTTTAAACAACCGTTTTAAATGAAATGAAGTGATGCCAGTCCTGTGCCTAAAAATCAGATGACTTTCCAAAGTACTTGACATAATGAGTAAATCATCACTGTGACTTCCATATTCCTTTCTGACTCATTTTCCCATTCTTTTTCTCCTGGCTCATGCTGCTCCTCTTCCAGTGGCTTCCTTTGGCTCCTCAAACATGCTAAGCGCTCTCTTGCCTCAGATGTTTCCTCCACTTCATTTTCTAGCCAGAATTCCTTCACACAGCAAATTGTCAAGTTCCTACTACTGAGGTATCAGTTTTAATTTTACCTCTTCAGAAAAGACTCTACTGACTACCCAATAGAAAGTAGTTTTCCTGCTCCTGTTACTCTCATTTAAAGGGTTCTTACTGGTATATTCAGAGTGTATAGCAAGACTTAAAACCAGACATTGTTGTGATAATGTGTTTACCTATTTACTTTCTGTTTTCACCACTAAACTCTTATCTCAGTGAGGATAAGTACAATGTCTATTTTATTCCCCACTTATATGTGATTAATTTTTTTTTTTTTTTTTTTTTTTTGAGACGGAGTCTCGCTCTGCCGCCCAGGCTGGAGTGCAGTGGCCGGATCTCAGCTCACTGCAAGCTCCGCCTCCCGGGTTTACGCCATTCTCCCGCCTCAGCCTCCCGAGTAGCTGGGACTACAGGCGCCCACCACATCGCCCGGCTAGTTTTTTGTATTTTTTTTTTAGTAGAGACGGGGTTTCACCGTGTTCGCCAGGATGGTCTCGATCTCCTGACCTTGTGATCCGCCCGTCTCGGCCTCCCAAAGTGCTAGGATTACAGGCTTGAGCCACCGCGCCCGGCCTATCTGATCATTTTTTAAGAAATAGCTAGAATCTAGATTTTTAAAAACTTAGATACATACCCTTTAGAATTTAAAATAATCATAATCATTTTGTACATCCAAAATTAGATCATGGGATGTCAAAGCATCCTCAAATATATCAGATATTTGGACAATTTTGTTCCAAATTATTTATGTTTTTGCAGACATTGGCATCTGGTGACAAATAAGGAATTATCTTTAACCCAAAAGACTGTATCACACACTTATTTTGTCTGTAGATATTTCTGTAATGCATAGATTTACACTTCATTTCCATTCTTCTCTCTGGAATGCTGAATTGGTACCAATATTCACATCTGTCTTCCTTGTTTTTACGGCATCTTCTTCCTCTTCTCCATGAGTGCATTGTTCCTTCCTTTTACAACCTAACTCATTTGGCTACAAAGTCATAACATGGCCAGAGTGATACTCGAAGGAAAAGCACAGATACATATAATACTCCAAGATTAGAAAATGGGGATCAGAACATAGCTTGATCTATAGCTTTTCTGTTATGCAACAGATGAATGTATTTAAAATATTTCTCTTGAACAGCAAATTCTTAGTACATATAACAGACATAAGGTCTTAAGTAAAGAAATTTTAAGAGTAGAGAGCCTTTACAAATTGTACTCCTATAAAATGTAAAAACCTTGAGGTTTTCGTAATATTGTTTGTTTTATGCCCTTTTTATTATTTATTTATTTTATTTATTTATTCATTTATTTGCTGTTTTCTCCTTGCTCTACATAAATTGGTGATGCTCTTTCTATTCATCCGTTAACAACATTCAACAAACAAAAAACAAATACCTTTCATACTGGCCTTCCAGGAAAACATCAATAGTATAACCTACTATTTAAGTAATATAATTTTTTTTCCTGAACAACTCTTCTAGCACTGACTTACTTCAGGAGAAGAATATGAGCTAGCTGACCCAGGGATAGCCCATCTATGAATTAATAGAACCAATGAACATTTGTCAGTGATTGTATTAGCTGAGTGATTTGCCTTGACTTTTCCTTTTTTTCATTTTCAAATGTAGCTTTTGCCTTTTGACATTACTTCTTTTCTATTTTGAAAGTTTACTTAGCAGTAACAAAGGGCCGACTGCCTCTAACACGTAAATTGAAACTCCTTATTAATTTCCAAAAAGGCACAGTAGTTCCCTTGTATCTGTGGAAGGCATTTTCATACCAAGACCTCCAGGAGATGCCTAAAACCATAGATAATACCTAACCCTATATACACTAGGTTTTTTTCTATTCATACGTACCTATGATAAAATTTAATTTCTAAATTAGGCATAGTAAGAGATTAACAGCTAATAAAATAGAACAAGTTATCTCTCTTTCTCTGCCTCTCAAAATATCTTATTTTACTGTGCTCACCGATTTTAGGATTCCAATTGACCACAAGTATTTGAAACCATGGAAAGCAAAACTGCAGATGATCATGGACTAATATATTGGTGAACTCAAAAGTATTCATTGCTTTAGTTAAAAATTTTACCTTCTGAACCCAAATTATTTGATATACACTATTTTTTAATATATCTTACTATCCATCATTTAATATTTAACTATAAAATAGGTAACTATAAAATAGGTATCTATAAAATATTCTTCTGTAGAAAAATGAGAAACTCAAATATGAGTGTAGAGTCATTTTGTGTTTATTTTTTTATTCAGCTATTCTTAATGGTTGCTGAATCTTAATTGTTATTTAAAAATAGATGTCGGCCGGGTGTGGTGACTCACACCTGTAATTCCAGCACTTGGGGAGGCCAAGGAAAGAGCATTGTTTGAGCCTAGTAATTCAAAACCAGCCTGGGAAACATAGCAAGACCCTGTTGCTACCAAAAATAACAAAAAACTAGCCAGGCATGGTGGCACACACCTGTAGTTCCAGCTACTTGTGGGGGCTGAGATGAGATAATTGCTTGAGCCCAGGAGGTTGAGGTTGCAGTGAGTCGAGTTCACACCACTGCACTGTAGCTTGGGTGACAGAGGCACAGAGGGAGACAGTGTCCCAAAAAAATAAATAAATAAATAAATAATAAATGTATCAAAGAGGCCAAACTTGGAAATGTTAATCAAAAGTAAAAATTATTTACCCTATTTCTGCATACACATATATTACCCATTCATTTTATTTTGTACCAAATATCCCTGTGAAATGTATTTTTCTTAATCCATTATTATACATTTATGTTCTGAAGAAAACGTGGATTGGAAATAATGACTATGAATAGGATTTCATTTTTCAGTATGACAGCTGTGTTCAAGAAAGTCATTTTAGGACCACAATAAGATGAATGTGTACTATTTAAAATACATACTATGAAAATATTTATATGTGCTAGAAAAAAGATTAATTTGTCAGAATTAATTGTGCTTTAAAGCAACAACATAGGAACAAAGCCTTAAACAAAAGTAACAGTGAAGGGAGACATTAGGAAATCTTAACTACATTGAGGCAAGCCACAGTGAAAGACATTGTCCATACCTGTTGGCACATGTGATCCCACTGAGTGTTAAGTTCTTTCAGTTCTATCTCAAGTCTCAAAGCAAACTCTGGCTCTGCTTCATTCTTTATCTTCTGCCCACCTTCATTGACACTGTTTAGACTGGGCTGAATTGTCTGAATATCATTGACTAAAAGCTAAGAAAATGAATCAATTTAAGCCAGCTGAAAAAATTACTGCCACATATTAGATATGCAACATAGCTAGAAAATGTTACATTAGGACTGATGGCATTGCATATGGATTTTTGTCTTTTAAAATCTGAGATACAAATACATTGATATAGACAACTGCATAACAGTCTTGCAAAAATGTTCAATGGTTATTATGGCATGAATCCGGTGGGGAATTATTTGTATTTTACTTATATCAGAAACAAAATGAAATAAATTTAATATTTCTGGTTAGAAAAATGTGTGAAAATGATGGGCTTCATACTTTACTATCTTGGTTAGTATTTTCATTTTCAAACGCAGGATATTGCAGATAATTGTTTACAGCGTAATGGGTGTGAAGGTGGATTTGCTTTTTTAGCTTGTATTGTAAAAATAATTCTTTAAAGAGCGAGATTATTTTCTTCCTGCTGCATGACAGTGGTATACTGAATATTATTTCAAAACTACATATTGTGTTATAGTGCAGTGCATTATACATGAAGAGAACAACACAGTATGAATAATAATTTGTCGTAAGAAATAACAAGTAGCTCAAAGGATTCTTTACCTTTAAATTATACTGCATTTTATAGCAAAATAATGTTATCAAGTGACGTTGAGTACAAGGCATTGTTTTGTCAATTCCTCACTTACTCAACCTAGGGTTTCTCAACATTGGCACTAGTGACATTTTAGATTGTGCAGTTCCTTGTTGTGGAGGGCTGTTCTATGGACTGAAAGATATTTAGCAGCATCTCTGTCCTCTACCTACTAGACATCAGTAGCATCTAACCAGGACCCCCAACCCAGTTGTGACAATCAAAAATGTCTACAAGCATTAAAAAAATATCTGCTGGGGAGGGGAGGGCAAAATCCACCCCAGCTGTAAAACACTGATCTAACCAAATAATATTCATACAAAATTATTCATATTAAAGACATCATATAAAAATCGTACTCTGCACTGTTTCAGCTGCTTTTTTAGAATTTCCGAATCCCCAAGGGCAGGCCATTCCTCCTTCAGAAAAACATCAACTTCAGCCATCCATTTCTTCAGGGTTTGTATGTGATTCTGAAACGAGACCCATTATAAGGCATTACTGGTGTGCTGATTACTTTTAATACAATTCATTATTGTGTTATGTCTAAACACAAGCCCAAAAACAATTCCCATGTTTAAAGGATGTCTCTAAGTAGCTCTTGAGGAAAAGAATATTTTTACTAAGACTGCGTTTTTATGGTCTACTGTATGAGCACTGGTGTGTGAAGTCTGCTATTGTTAAAAATAAAAAATTACTATCAAATGTGGTTTCATGATGTTACTCTCAAGAACATTAAATCATATCCCCCTCTAGAGAAATTTTAAGCTACAAAACAACTCATGAGAATACTAACAATATGCCCTTACAGTACATAAAACAAACTATGAACAATAAACTCAATGTAATGGTGTCTTTATAGCCTCCCTAAACCTGAACTTTCACAAATTGTTTTCTATACATGATAGTTTAAATAGTCCCTCCAGTTGGGAACTTTCGGACTAAGATTTTGTCATCTTCAAAGAGAGAGCTTTTGCTTTTATTTGTCTGACCAGTATGAAGTAATGATCAGGTAAAAATCATCATCTTTTATCATTTACAAATAGCTAATATCTCTCACCAATGATTCTTTGCCATATTACCTTTTTTTCCTGCTGTTTCGCTACTTTTAAAAAGTATGATTCAACTCTCCTGTCTACATGAGTTATTTTCTTCCGTTTTACTTAAATGTATATTGAAAATACATGCTCCACAGAAAGTTTCCCCTTTAATATGATGATTAATAATAATTTTTAAAGTACTTATCTAAGTCAGGGAACTTCAACATGATCACCTTGCTGTTATCTTTCAAGTCTACATTTGCTCTTTTTCCACATCTTCACTGTCCTTGCTCAGGTCTTTTTTTTTTTGAGATGGAGTCTTGCTTCGTCACCCAGGCTGGAGTGAAGTGGCACAATCTTGGCTCACTGTAGCCTCCACCTCCCGGATTCAAGTGAATTTTTGTATCTTTAGTAGAGACGAGGTTTCACCATCTTGGCCAGGATGGTCTCGATCTCTTGACCTCGTGATCTACCCACCTCGGCCTCTCACAGTGCTGGGATTACAGGCGTGAGCCACTATGCCCGGCCTGTTCAGGTCTTATTACTGACTCCATTAATGCACTGGCTTATTTTGATATCTGCCTCAGTCTTACCTCATTCTAATTATTGATCTACAGTGAAGCCAGGAATCTTCTCCTCTCCTCCTTCCTCTTGCCATGGGAATGTTTTGAAAACACAAGTGGAATCATATTATTTCCCTCTTTAACCAATACCAGTTTTTTCTTATTAAATTGGTATTGTTATCACTCTCATCACCATTAGATTAAAACTCAGACTGCAAAACGTGGCATCCAAGGCCATTCACTGTCTACTCCCAAACCAGTTTTGCAACCATAATATTTTATTAATCCCCATATATATTGTCTCCCCAATGTTGAACTTACTCCAGTTAACTGAAAATGCTGCGATGCTTTCTCAAGAACTCTTCCTTTCTCGGTACTATTTAACTAAATTCTACCTATTCAATCTATAGCAGAGATAACCTATGTTCCAATAATATTTCATAATCCTTTTTTCTAGTTTATGTTGGATTTCCTTCCTGCCTACTGCAACAACCTTTTCCATATTGCTTAATTGATTTACCATGCAAGGCTGAATAATGTTACCCCCAAGATGTCTACACCCTAATCTCTGAAACCTGTGAGTACATTACCCAACATGACAGAAAGGACTTTGCAGATGTGATTACTTTAAGGATTTTGAGATGGGGAGATTATACTGGATCATCCACCTGGGCATAATGTAATCACAAAGGTCCTAATTAAAAGGAAGTCAACACAACGAACAGGACAGGGAGAGGAAGGAGAGGAGGAGAGGTAGAATGAGAGGGACATGGAGATAGAGAGGGAGAGAGAAACTGACACTGGATGATGTTACACTGCGGACACTGAAGATGGAGGATGGGGACATGAGCCAAGGAATGCTTCTAGAAGCTAAAAATGCCAAAAAAACAGACTCTCTCAAAGCCTCCAAAACACACACAGTCCTGCTGACACCTTAATTTTAGCCCAGTGAGACTAATTCTGAGCTTCTGACTTCCAGAACTCTAATAAATTTGTGTTGTTTGAAGCTATTAAATTTCTGGCAGTTTGTTAGGAGTGCCATAGGAAATGAATACACCTACATTCCTCCTTCGCTAGAATGTGGACTCATTGATGACAAGAGGCATGTAATTGTGCCCTCTCAGGCCAGTGGTCATGGTAAATAATAGATGTTTTCATGCAGTATTTACATAGGTATGCATGTACACATACGTGTATAAGTAAAGACATGCTATGCATTTAAGAATGTTTTAGGTTTGCTTAGTGCTTCGGTTTGTAAAAGGTAAGCACAAAAAACTAAGTACCTAGGCTGGGATTTAAATCCAGGAGCATCTTGCTGCAATGTTTTTCCATCATACCATAATGTTTTTTGACATTTCCTTCCCAGTATTAACATTTTTCACAATAATTGACCACTCAAGGGACACATTACTTACCTCATGGAATATTTTAGGCTTTAGACCTTAATGCAATTGTTGGTTTACTGTTTTTCTTTAGTTTGAGTGGCTATTACTATGATGGCACTATTCAAACAAATTAAGTCAAGAGGATTTGGTTTCAGGAAGGTGATGGGGTAAAATTTAAGCATATAATTACAAATTCAATATGGCGATAAAATAATTTATTGCTATATCTTACATATGTAACATTAATATACATAACATGTTACATATGTGATACATGATTAGATATGTATATATGTACATGATATATAATTCAATTATATGCATATATATATATATATATGTACACATTATACGTGTGTGTATATACATACATATGGAAGCTAAAAATGCCAATAAAACACATTCTCTTTTAAAGCCTCCAAAACAGACACAGTTCTGCTAATACCTTAATTTTAGCCCCCAGAGACTAATTCTGAACTTCTGACCTCCAGAACTGTAATATAATAAATCATGTTGTTTGAAGTCATTAAATTTGTGGTAATTTCTTAGGAGTGTCACAGGACATTAATACACCTACATTTCTCCTACACATATACATATATGGAGTTATACATAATGGGATTAATATAATACAATTTTATGATTATATCACCATATTTTATATATATAATAGCACCTGTAGGCAGCATAGTTTACTCATACTTTTTATAAGTAGCAAAACAGCAGAAACAAAAGGTAATATAGGAAATAATCATATAGATACTATACATTATACATATACTGATTACATTATACATCTGTGTAATGTATATATATATATATAACTGTTTTCTAGTCATAAGATAAATGATTACCTGTATCTTAAAAGACAACCAGACTAAATGAATGATTGGTTTTGAAAATCATTAAACTAAAAACATGTTTAATTCTTATTGGTAATGGTGCAAATAGCAAATTAATTCTAAAAAAAAAAAAACTGAGAAAACTCTTATTCTTTTCTTATAAGGAATAAGCAAATCACCATCCTTTGTAAAAGACTCATGTCTTTTCATCTTATCACTAACTTTGAAAGATGCTGGAGGTCAAATGTTTATGTACCTTTAGAGCTTACAGCGTATTGTTAGGAAAATAACAAGTACATAAAAATGAGTGTAGAAAGTAAAATCTTGAATTACCTGAATTTTTCGGAGTTTATTCATTTGCTCCTCTAGCTTTTGACAATGCTCGACCAGCTGGGAGGAGAGCTTCTTCCAGCGTCCCTCAATTTCTTCAAATTCTAATTGATATTTCCGGCTGATTTCAGAGGGGGCTTTCTTTGACATCTCTTTCACAGTGGTGCTGAGATAGTTTAGGCCACTTTGTTGCTCTTGCAGAGAACTTTGTAAAGCCTCAAAAACAATTTTTTAAATACATTTATACTAATTGATGAATAATTGATGAGTTTTTGTTAAATTTACTATTCTTAAAATGAAATCTATGATTCAAACATGTAAACAAAGTAGATGATCTTATATCAGTTATAAACATCTAGTGGTAATTTAAATTTTACATATTATCCTAAGAGTAACCTGCATATTATTTAGTGATATTTTATTTAACACTCCCTATGCATTTTTCTAAACAAATATATCTCAAAACTATATCTTACAGAGCCAAAGAGTTTTGGTGCATCTAATTTTACTGAATTAAGTATATATATATATATAAATAACAGCAATTGTGATACAGTTAATGGAGTTGAAGTTAATTATACTGAGCTTTCAGGAAAGTAAACTCTATGTAAAACTATAGCTAATAATATTGATATATGGAATAGAAAAACTTACTGAATATGTACTTAATGTTTCATATTTTCAAAAAATGTTATTCTGTTATGTATATTATGGTGGGATTCAAGGCTAATTTTGTGGAGAATTTATAAAATTTATTTATACTTATTCTGTATAACACATGCAATTTCTTACATTGGATGACAACTTTAGGCTTCCCCTGTTCAATATTTACTTAAATGTTACTTTCTCTTTATAAAATAATAAAGGCTCATTTAAAAAATGAAAAAACAGAACTACATTTTATATAAATTATCAATTTGTTCTATGTAGAGCTAAATATTAAATATATGATCATATATGCACACATACCCAGTTATTCTTTCTCACATAATTTGACCTATATCAACCAAAATTTGTCAAACATCTAACTTTTATAGTTTCATAGTATCCTATGCCTATTTGGTGGTACTTAAGTAATTTGTTTATTTATTTTTACTTTACTTTTATTTCACTGTTTTAAATTGTTCCCCTAGGACTGATTATTTAGACAATACCTAGCATGTAACTATACTTTGAGCTAGGTTATTTTATTGTGAGCATTTGTCCTTGTCAATTTTTTGTTTTTTCAAAAACAAAAATTGTAATGGCTTCTCTAGTTTAACAATTTCCATTATTAGTTCTACAAATTGATTTCTAGTTTTCCACTCCTGTAAATTATGTTTATCTCTATCTGCCTACCTATCTATCCATCCATCCATCCATCCATGCATCAATATCCTATCTCCAGTTCCATTTATATCTTTGAGTGTATTCTGATTATTTCCATAAGATATAGACTTCCTGGAAATTATATTAACATTATTGTATGTTATTAGGATGCACTGAAGTGTTAACCTCAGTAAAATTCATATTGAATTCATACTGAATTTACATTTCCAGCAGTAAGAGAGAATTTTTAGTTCACCACTTCCAAATCCATACTTATATCTTTTGTGTGTGTGTACACAATTTAGTATGCAAAAAAGTTATCTCATTTTGTAATTTTTTTTACTTCTTCCTTTACAATTTAAGTTACAATTATTTATAGATTTATTATTCATATATGTCTCTTTTGGGAGGATACCTTACTCAAGACTTTCTTCCTTACTCACAGAAAAAAAAAAAAAGTTTCCTTGGTATCATATTTCTTTAAAACTGTCTCTGGTGTTTTTACAGTGATTACGATTGCTTCCATTGATTTTTAAGCTTCTCCACCTACATTTTTATAACATTATTATTTTAAACATTTTCCAAAGTTTATGCTTCCCCACATTTTTGAACATTCTATTGTATGTGGTTTTTATTTTGGTGTAACTTTGGGGGAAATGTTCATACGTTATTTTTTTGTTAATTAATACATTTCCCAATAATATTTATGAATGATTGCTTTCTTCTCTATTTTTTTTTTCAGTGGAAATAGTGTCTTCTGCTCATCTAATTGCCTTTTCTTGTGTGCTTTCTTCACTCTCCTTATTGTTGCAAGTTTTTATTCTTATTTTTTAAAGTTTATTAGTTCTATTAGGCCACACATTTTTCCAAATAGACTCTGGAATCATTATGCCAAGCATTAAAAACTACAACAAAAGGAAACAAAAAAGGCTAAACAGCTACCATTTGGTATCATAGAATATCTAAATAGGACAATATATAATGAAAGCTGCTTAAATATATTTTCCGTTGAATACATTACTTCGACAAAATATTTAATTCTCAGGAAAAGATTCTATATGATAAAGTTAAAATTTGAATTTTTAAAACATTTTTCTTAAAGGGCACATATTATCTCAGCTTCTAAATATAACTCATATGTTTTCATGTCTTAAGAAATAAAAAGTTATTGAATATATTATGCAGTATTTTAAAATTAGTAGGAAAAGGGCTGGACACAGTGGCTCATGCCTGTAATCCCAGCACTTTGGGAGGCTGAGGCAGGCATATCATCTGAGGTCAGGAGTTTGGACCAGCCTGGCCAACATAGTGAAATCCCACCTCTACTTTAAAAATACAAAAGTTAGCCAGGCGTGGTGGCGCATGCCTATAATTCCAGCTACCCAGGAGGCTAAGGCAGGGGAATCGCTTGAACCCAGGAGGCGTAGGTTGCAGTGTGCCGAGATAGCACTACTGCACTCCAGCCTAGGCAACAAGAGTGAAACTCTGTCTAAAAATGAAATAAAACAAATAAAGTAGGAAAAGTATTCTAAAATCTCTTACAAATTATTTCGTTCATTTCCCATATTAGTATATCTTTCCTGATACAAGGATGTTAAAAAATGTAGCTATTAGAATTCAAATATCTCATTACATTATTACATAAAATTAATGTTTAAGTTTAAACTATTTTTATAAATATAGGCAGACCTCCATATTTGTGGATTCTGAATCAGTGGATTCAATCAACTACTAATAGATAATATTTGAAAAAATAATTACATCCGTATTCAACATGTAAGACTTTTTCATTGTCACTACTTCCTAAATAATACAGTATAACACCTATTTTCATAGTATTTACATTGTATTAGATATTAGAAGTAATCCAGAGATGAGTTAAAGTATATGGGAGGATGTGCATAAGTTATATGCAAATATTACACCATTCATATCAAGGACTTGAGTGTCTGTGGATTCTGATATTCATAGGAGTTCCTGGAACCAATTCCCCATGGATACAAAGGGATGACTGCACAATGATTATACCCATATATTTGAGAATGTGACAGGAGGTACAAATAAAGAAGCAAAGGTAGGGAATAAAACAATGGTGTTTCTAATAATCAAAATCAGTATGTCTGAAAATGCATGCTACATTAAAAGTATACTTCACAAACAGATCACACAATTGTTTTCAAAAACTGCATATATATATATATATATATATATATATATATATATATGCCTGTATATATATCCATAGATAGAGTGTATGCATACATAATACTTTAAACTCTTGTTTTCATTTGCTCAATGAGTAAACTACCATACTTACCAGAATTAAATTCTATTATTATTTAAAGGTTCTATCAATGTGAATGCTTGATAAGCATGCTTTATTGTTTTGACATTCAAATATTCACAGACCTGCAATTCCCCGAGTCTCTGCTCCATGACTTCATAGTCGGTGACACTAAGTTGAGGTATGGAGAGTTTGGTTTCTGACTGCTGGACCCATGTCCTGATGGCACTCATCGTCTCCTGATAGCGCATGGGTGGCAAAGTGTCAAAAACTTTATCAAAAGGGAAAAAAGAATGAGAATCACTTAACTGTTTCACACTTTGCCATGTTTTCCTACATTGTCAGCAAACTCAATTATATTACTAGTTTCAAATATTAGCAAAATTAGAGTATCTGAAAAATGTATTTGAATATGATTATGATTATGAAGATACATTCCTGCTACATGTGTAGTATGCCAGGGTCCTTATAAATATTAAATTCACAAAACTGCCTGAAAAATCTATATTGTTCAATTCATTTTATAAGGTCAGGAAACAGAAAAACAGAGAAGCTGAGTCATTTGCCCAAGGTGATACAGATGGTATTTGGAGAAACCGAGCAGAGTCCAATTGTATGGGATATTGAAAGGCTACTGTCTTTCAGTGTTATCATTTGCCTTTGGAAAAAAATAGTATCATTATCCAAAGCCCTTGATTTTTAAATTATATCATGTCATGTCTAATTTTACCAAAACAAAACCTATTTATGTATGCTTATTATATGTATCAAGAAATCTAATAATAATCCCATACATATATTATCATTCTTAACTCTTATAATAAACCTGTGAGGTGTATACATTGTTAATCCCAATTGCAATTGAGAAAACAGGCTATTAAAGAGGCATATGTGTGTGTGTATGTATATACTTTTATATGCACAATTATAATACATAAGCATATTAGGGAAAGTATTATATAGAGATATACAGTATGTGTACACATACAAGTTTATATGTTTTAAAGTATGTGTGTATATGTATATATATGAAATGTGACTTAAGTAGCTACATTGACCATGTTGAAAGAGATTAGACACAAGATTGAGAATGCTGCAGAGAACTGTAAATCATAAAATGGACAAAACATATTTTATGGATAATCCAAAAGAAATTCTAGAATTAAAGATATAGTAAGTGAAAAATAAGAACTAAGTGCATGGGCTTAACAGCAAATTTGACAGGGGTAAATAGAGAATTACTAAACCTTAAGATTCAGAAGCAAATACCTGGAATGAAACATGGAGACACAAAAAGAAAACACAGTAAAATAGTCTACTATATATGCATCCCAGAATGTGGGAGCAGCCATATTTAAACAGATAATGACTAATGTTTCTAAATACATGAAATCACAATGCAAAGTCCTGGTTTATATCATCACATCAAATAACATAATCTAAATCATATTATTTTAATTGCTGGGATGTGAATCTCATTTCAATACACCAATTCCTTCTACACTAAATGAGAAGACTATAGGAAAGTATTTTGCATGTATTTAATGTAGTATTCAGATGGTTGCGGTAATTTTAGAGTGTGTTGGCAATGGATACTGAAATGTTAGAAATTGGTAATTTTATTCAATATGCTTATATTGCAATTATTTGGGAACTCATAAAAATGTTAAGAGATTATACTTAATCTAAGCACTTCTGATTTCTTATTAAAAGATCTTTGTGGTACTTAAAATCTTGCTGTTTTAATTTATATAAATAATATGTTTCTCTATTAACCAGATGCATTTATTTTTTATTTTTCCATAAGTTATTGGGGGTACGGGTGGTATTTGGTTACATAGGTAAGTTCTTTAGTGGTGATTTGTGAGATTGTGGTGCACCCATCACCTGAGCAGTATACACTATACCCTATTTGTAGTCTTTTATCCCTCCCCCCAACCTTCCCCACAAGTCCCCAAAGTCCATTATATCATTCTAACGCCTGTGTGTCCTCATAGATTATCTCCCACTTTTTAGTGAGAACACGCGATGTTTGGTTTTCCATTCCTGAGTTACTTCACTTAGAATAATAGTCTCCAATCTCATTCAAGTCACTGCAAATGCTGTTAATTCATTCCTTTTTATGACTGAGTAGTACTCCATCATATATACATACATATATATAGACACACACATATATATGTATATGCATACACACACACACACACACACACACACACACACACACCACAGTTTCTTTAACCACTCGTTCAGTGATGGGCATTTGGGTTGGTTCCACGATTTTGCAACTGTGAATTGTGCTGCTATAAACATGCATGTGCAAGTATCTTTTTTGAATAATGACTTATTTTCCTCTGAGTAGATACCCAGTAATGGGATTGCTGGATCAAGTGGTAGTTCTACTTTTAGTTATTTAAGGAATCTCCACACTGTTCTCCATAGTGGCTGTACTTGTTTATATCCCCACCAGCGGTGTACAAGTGTTCCCTGATCAACACATCCATGCCAACATGTACTATGTTTTATTTTTTTTATTATCATTGTTGCAAGAGTAAGATGGTATTGCATGTTGTTTTGATTTGCACTTCCCTAATCATTCACAATGTTAGCATTTTCCATATGTTTGTTGGCCGTTTGTATATTTCCTTTCGAGAACTGTCTATTCATGTCCTTAGGCCACTTTTTGATGGGATTGTATTTTTCGTACTGATTCGAATTTGTTATAGGTTCTGGATATTTGTCCTTTGTCAGATGCATAGATTGTGAAGATTTTCTCCCACTCTGTGGGTTGTCTGTTTGCTCTGCTGACTGTTTCTTTTGCTGTGCAAAAGCTTTTTAGTTTAAATTAGGTCCCAGCTACCTATCTTTGTTTTTATTACATTTGCTTTTGGGTTCTTGGTCATGAAATCCTTGCCTAAGCCAATGTCTAGAAAGGTTTTTCCAATGCTATCTTCTAGAATTTTTATAGTTTCATATCTTAGGTTTAAATCTTTAATCCATCTTTAGTTGGTTTTTGTACAAGGTGAGAGATGAGGGTCCAATTTCATTCTCCTACATGTGGCTAGCCAATTATCCCAGCACCATTTGTTGAAAAGGGTGTCCTTTCCTGACTTTATGTTTTCGTTTGCTTTGTTGAAGATCGGTCAGCTTTAAGTATTTTGGTTTATTTCTGGGTTCTCTATTCTGTTCCAGTGGTCTATGTGCCTATATTTATACCAGTACCATGCTGTTTTGGTGACTGTGGACTTATAGTTTGAAATCAGGTAGTGTGATGCCTCCAGATTTGTTCTCTTTTGCTTAGTCTTACTTTGGCTGTGCAGGCTCCTTTTTGGTTCCACGTGAATTTTGGGATTGTTTTTTTCTAATTCTGTGAAGAATGATGCCAGTATTTTGATGGTAATTGCATTGAATTTGTAGATTGCTTTTGGCAGTATGGTCATTTTCACAATACTGATTCTACCCATCCTTGAGTATGGGATGTGTTTCCATTTGTTTGTGTCATCTATGATTTCTTTCAGCAGTGTTTTGTAGTTTTCCTTGGAGAGGTTTTTCGACTCCTTGGTTAGGTATATTCCTAAGTTTTTGTTGTTGTCGTTTTATTTTATTTATTTATTTATTTATTTTGCAGCCATTGTAAAAGGGGTTGAGTTCTTGATTTGATTCTCTGCTTGGTCACTGTTGTTATATAGAAGAGTTACTGATTTGTGTACATTAATCTTGTATCTAGAAACTTTGCTGAATTATCTTATCAGTTCTAGAAGCTTTCTGGAGGAGTCTTTAGGGTTTTGAAGGTAAACGATCATACAGTCAGTAAACACTGACAGTGTGACTTCCTCTTTACTGATTTGGATACCCTTTATTTCTTTCTCTTGTCTGACTGCTCTGGCTAGGACTTCTAGCACTATGTTGAAGAGGAGTGGCGAGAGTGGCAGATGCATTTATGTGACTGCTAGATGATTATTAATAAACAAAGTCCAAAAGGGACCTTATAAATAACAGTGAAGTAAAGTAAAGTGAAGTATTTAGTCACAACGAAGCAAATGATTGTGTCTGAGATGTAATTTCAGCAAATGATCTAGAAGGAGAGGAGACTATGGGCAGACACAAGGCGGTATGTTGGATGAACCATAAGCTTCATAAAAATTGGTTTAATGGAACTTGAACATGTCTCCTCTTTAACTTCTTTCTGGTTTATTTAATGAAAATTGAAACACTTCAGTCTCTGAATTATTGATTTTTTTCTGTATAACTTCTGATCGGTATTCAGGTACAAGACTTGAAGTCCCCCCACTGAGAGCTAAATCAAAATTCCACTCTGTTCTGATAGAAGACAGAACTACTTGTAAAAGTGGAAAGTGCAGAAAAAAATTAGCTCCCAAAACTATGGAGATGACACAGGCCATCAGAAAACAATGAAGAAATGAGCTACTAACTGAGCTACATATTTTCAAAGATTACTGACCATTAAAATACCAGCTATATTTTAGAAAGTTATACAATAAGGTAACAAAGATTGTTTATATACATCTTTTTTGCTTTGAGACAGGGTCTCTGTCATCCAGGCAGGACTGCAGCCTCGACCTCCCAGGCTTGACTGATCCTCCCATCTCAGCCTCCTGAGTAGCTGGGACTACAGGCACGTGCCACCATGCCAGGTTAATTTTTTTTTTTTTTTTTTTTTTTTGGTATAGATAAGGTTTCCCTATGTTGCCTAGGCTGGTCTCAAACTCCTGCACTCAAGCCATCCTCCTGCCTCAGCCTTGTAAAGTGTTGAGATTACAGGTGTGAGCCACCACACCTGGCCTTTACATACATCTTAAATATGATTAAAATTACCTGCCTTTTGCAATATGTTTATGCTGTCATTATTTACATATTTACAGAATTTAATTCATTAACTACATTATTTTAACAATGAAAATGTATGTTTAATATGTTTAAATAGAAAATATCAAATTTACATCAAATTTGAACTGAGAATTCAGTATTTTCCTCAGAATCATAAGCACTGGTTATAATATAAAGTTTTAATTTTACCATAGTCATAATTCAAAGCTCATAGTTTTCATTCAATCCGTTCTCCATCACCTAACACAACTGAGGCTGAGTGATTATGTGTCAATTACTTTTGAGTGCCAAAGATGAGCAACATACATGGGATGAGATCCTTTCATCTGCTACTAGTCTTCTATTCAATAGACCTCTACAACTTTTATTGCATGTATCTACGCTAAATGGTCCAACAACTGAATCCCATGGGAATCATTTCACATTGGTAAACTATAATTAAAACATGCATATTTTTAATTCCTCCTTGCATTCCAATCCTCACCCTAATTTGGTATTAAATTCATGTGAAACTGATCATTTCAAAAAATCTAATCTCTTGGGAATTCTTTCGTAGATTTAACAAATAAACTTCCAAAGATTAGTTGGGGAATTTGTCCATCTAATGTAGTTTCCGAGGCAAGCTGGAAAAAAAAAAAAAAAAAAAAACACACCCCTACAAACATAAATATCACAATTTCTTTTTCTGATTTTCTTATGTGGAATGTAACGACACTATGTAATGACAGCAAGGATTGCTATCAAGGTTCAGGAAATGCTTGACAAATTTGCAATGATTTAGAGTATCTCATTTAAACCATGCATGCCGGGGAATGTCAGTGAATAATTCTAAATCTGTTTTGGATAAGAAGAAAGAAAAAGTCTTACACAGGAGCCAATGAACCCAAGGGCAAACTCAGTATGAGCTGGCCAACCTACTAGTCGGCGAGATATGTGTAGATGCTGCCCTTGTGATCACAACATAGGAGCAGAAATAGACCAGCTCCATCTAGGGAAATTCACTTTGTTTCCTTTTATGTAGAAATAGAGATTAATAATCCAACAGATAAGTTTATCTTTACTGACAGCAATAAGACAATAAACATATCCAATCTAATAACCTACCATCTTAAAAGACCTCAAGAGTTCTACTGACATCATTAGACTCAGCACAGACTCAGGAAAAATATGGCCTGAAGATTTAACATTTAGCCAATATATTGCTTATAAATATGTAACTTTTATCTCAAAAGAAAGTATTCGTATGACAGTTTCTACTATTCTGTTGCTAAAGGACCATTTTTAAAATGCAGATATCTGTTGTGTTATTAGTGAAATATATTCAACAAAATTAAAATTAATATAAGTGATCGCAAGCTTGGAAGCATGCACTATAAATTACTGGGAAAATAAAAATTAAGAGCTCCTATCCTATACTACTGTTTATCTTGAAAAGTAAAAAATGTATATATTCCATTAATATCTACACATTTAATATAGCTATATGGGGGATGGAAGTGATAAAGTATTGGCAAACTGACATCTAAAATTATAGTATAGGAATATAAAAAAAGAAGTTTTCTGAATCTTTTGTTTAAAAACTGCTAGTCTTTAACTCTTAAAAGAGGGAGGGGCTAAAGGGAAAAGAAGCGAGAAAAAAGAGGAGAGCAAAGGACAGACCAAGAGAGACAAAGCAAGACTATTTTGTTACAAACAAAAGAGCTAAGTATGAAATTAGATGCTACGTTTTCTAACACACATGAGTCTATGTCAAGGGCAAACCACTTTAACTGGAAAGCAAAGTAAACAGAGACCTCTATTGAAAATTCTGAAAGACATAACTATCATGATAAAGAGATCTCAGAACAGTCGGTTATATATGACACTTCACTGAAAAAAAAAAAAATCTCTCCTCTTAAAAAATAGAACTACTCAGAAAATAGGCACTTAAGCATCAGAGAATGTACAGCAGAGAGAAGGAAGACATAACTGTGCCAACCAATAAGGTAGCAACCAGCTACGTGGCCGTTAAGCACTTGAAATGGGGCCAGTTTGAGTTGAGATGTTCTGTACACATAAAGACACACGAGATATTGGACAATTCATACAAAAAGAATGTAAACCTACTTCTACATTTTAAAATTTTGATTCTATGTTGAAACAATAATATTTTGAAATGGCTTTTACCTGTTCATCTGTTAATGTGGTTTCTAGAACATTTAAAATTAAATATACGGCTCATAATATTTTTCCATTGGATAGTGCTTATATAGAAGCTGGAAAAGGCTCCCATGTAATCCATTTGGGGAGAGAAAGAGATGATATGTTAGTAGTCTTAATAGCGACAGCATTTAAAAACATGTAAAGTCCTGTTGTGAATATTAAATCGAGTCCAACTTGAATTCCCCATCATTACCTGTGGGGAAAAAATGCATTGCACATATGTGCAGAAGTTGAACTAATGACATATATCTATTTTGGAAAAATGCTCAACTTGAGCCTTTAATTCCATGCCAACCAGATCCCACCTTTTTCCTATTCCCCGTGATCAATCTAAAGTCAAGGAGATAATGCAATCAGCAAAGGCTCCAAATTTTATTAAATGACATAGACCACGACAAAAGTAAGCATTTCTCCAAAATATGAACACTGGCAAAGGTGTCAAGAAATAAGACAGGACCCATGATATATGATGATTAACATACTAGAAATGGTCCTTCAGATAGTTAGAAGTGCAAGGAAGTCTGAGTATAACTTGAATTTCTAATGCCAACATATAAGTTGTTTCCTTAGTTTGAAATACAAGTATCTTTGTGATTGGGAATTCAATCAACATTTTAGCCCAATTCCCTATCAAAATCAATATTCTATCATCCAATCTAAATATGCCATTTAATTACTTCATGCCTTTTTGCTTATGCCACTTGCTCTGCTGTAAGTCCCTGCTGCTCAGGCTCCATTCTTACAAAGGCCACTAGGTGTGGTCTGACATGAGTGAAATAGATGGGTTTATAGGAATTTGATCTAAGGCCACCTTAGAATTTGTTTTAAAAGTCATAAATCTCCAATGAACCAACTGAAATTGGGGTCATTTTCATAAGTACTGCTCTATTTTTCACCTCCTGGACAATTGATTTATTTTCCAGGTCAGCTGTTTTTTTCTAACCAAATTTGTGTAAGTATAAACTACCACACTACAGAAATATTTACTAGAATGTAAGAGTTTTTTCTTTTGCTGAATTTTCCCTCTTTTTCTAAAAGTAGCTCTATCCACTTAGCAATCCTGTTTTCAAAATATCCTGTTAAACTATTTTATATTTAACTAACAAATAATAATTCTGTGTATTTATGGGGTATGTGATGCTTTGATCTGTGTATGCATTGTAAAATATTCGCTCATGTTAATTAACATATTAATCACCTCACCAACTTTTTGTTTGTTTGTTTCATTTTTTTATTATACTTGAAGTTCTAGGGTACATGTGCATAACGTGCAGGTTTGTTACATATGTATACTTATGCCATGTTGGTGTGCTGCACCCATCAACTCGTCAGCACCCATCGATTCATCATTTATATCATGTATAACTCCCCAATGCAATCCCTCCCTCCTCCCCCCTCCCGCCTCCCCATGATAGGCCCCAGTGCGTGATGTTCCCCTTCCTGAGTCCAAGTGATCTCATTGTTCAGTTCCCACCTATGAGTGAGAACATGCGGTGTTTGGTTTTCTCTTCTTGTGATAGTTTGCTAAGAATGATGGTTTCCAGCTGCATCCATGTCCCTACAAAGGACGCAAACTCATCCTTTTTTATGGCTGCATAGTATTCCATGGTGCATATGTGCCACATTTTCTTAATCCAGTCTGTCACAGATGGACATTTGGGTTGATTCCAAGTCTTTGCTATTGTGAATAGTGCCGCAATAAACATACGTGTGCATGTGTCTTTGTAGTAGAATAATTTATAATCCTTTGGGTATATACCCAGTAGTGGGATGGCTGGGTCCTATGGTACATCTAGTTCTAGATCCTTGAGGAATTGCCATACTGTTTTCCATAATGGTTGAACTAGTTTACAATCCCACCAACAGTGTAAAAGTGTTCCTATTTCTCCACATCCTCTCCAACACCTGTTGTTTCCTGACTTCTTAATGATTGCCATTCTAACTGGTGTGAGATGGTATCTCATTGTGGTTTTGATTTGCATTTCTCTGATGGCAAGTGACGATGAGCATTTTTTCATGTGTCTGTTGGCTGTATGAATATCTTCTTTTGAGAAATGTCTGTTCATATCCTTTCCCCACTTTTTGATGGGGTTGTTTGTTTTTCTCTCGTATATTTGTTTGAGTTCTTTGTAGATTCTGGATATTAGCCCTTTGTCAGATGAGTAGGTTGCAAAAATATTCTCCCATTCTGTAGGTTGCCTGTTCACTCTGATGGTAGTTTCTTTTGCTGTGCAAAAGCTCTTTAGTTTAATCAGATCCCATTTGTCAATTTTGGCTTTTGCTGCTGTTGCTTTTGGTGTTTTAGACATGAAGTCCTTGCCCATGCCTATGTCCTGAATGGTACTACCTAGATTTTCTTCTAGGGTTTTTATGGTATTAGGTCTAACATTTAAGTCTCTAATCCATCTTGAATTAATCTTCGTATAAGGGGTAAGGAAAGGATCCAGTTTCAGCTTTCTACTTATGGCTAGCCAATTTTCCCAGCACCATTGATTAAATAGGGAATCCTTTCCCCATTTCTTGTTTCTCTCAGGTTTGTCAAAGATCAGATGGCTGTAGATGTGCGGTATTATTTCTGAGGACTCTGTTCTGTTCCATTGGTCTATATCTCTGTTTTGGTACCAGTACCATGCTGTTTTGGTTACTGTAGCCTTGTAGTATAGTTTGAAGTCAGGTAGCGTGACGCCTCCAGCTTTGTCCTTTTGACTTAGGATTGTCTTGGCAATGCGGGCTCTTTTTTAGTTCCATATGAACTTTAAAGCAGTTTTTTCCAATTCTGTGAAGAAACTCATTGGTAGCTTGATGGGGATGGCATTGAATCTATAAATAACCTTGGGCAGTATGGCCATTTTCACGATATTGATTCTTCCTATCCATGAGCATGGTATGTTCTTCCATTTGTTTGTGTCCTCTTTGATTTCACTGAGCAGTGGTTTGTAGTTCTCCTTGAAGAGGTCCTTTACATCCCTTGTAAGCTGGATTCCTAGGTATTTTATTCTCTTTGAAGCAATTGTGAATGGAAGTTCATTCCTGATTTGGCTCTCTGCTTGTCTGTTACTGGTGTATAAGAATGCTTGTGATTTTTGCACATTAATTTTGTATCCTGAGACTTTGCTGAAGTTGCTTATCAGCTTAAGGAGATTTTGGGCTGAGACGATGGGGTTTTCTAAATATACAATCATGTCATCTGCAAACAGGGACAATTTGACTTCTTCTTTTCCTAACTGGATACCCTTGATTTCTTTCTCTTGCCTGACTGCTCTAGCCAGAACTTCCAACACTATGTTGAATAGGAGTGGTGAGAGAGGGCATCCCTGTCTTGTGCCAGTTTTCAAAGGGAATTTTTCCAGTTTTTGCCCATTCAGTATGATATTAGCTGTGGGTTTGTCATAAATGGCTCTTATTATTTTGAGATACGTTCCATCAATACCGAATTTATTGAGCGTTTTTAGCATGAAGGGCTGTTGAATTTTGTCAAAAGCCTTTTCCGCATCTATTGAGACAATCATGTGGTTCTTGTCTTTGGTTCTGTTTATATGCTGGATTACGTTTATTGATTTGCGAATGTTGAACCAGCCTTGCATCCCAGGGATGAAGCCCACTTGATCATGGTGGATAAACTTTTTGATGTGCTGCTGAATCCGGTTTGCCAGTATTTTATTGAGAATTTTTGCATCAATGTTCATCAGGGATATTGGTCTAAAATTCTCTTTTTTTGTTGTGTCTCTGCCAGGCTTTGGTATCAGGATGATGTTGGCCTCATAAAATGAGTTAGGGAGGATTCCCTCTTTTTCTATTGATTGGAATAGTTTCAGAAGGAATGGTACCAGCTCCTCCTTGTACCTCTGGTAGAATTCAGCTGTGAATCCATCTGGTCCTGGACTTTTTTTGGTGGGTAGGCTATTAATTGTTGCCTCAATTTCAGAACCTGCTATTGGTCTATTCAGGGATTCAACTTCTTCCTGGTTTAGCCTTGGGAGAGTGTAAGTGTCCAGGAAATTATCCATTTCTTCTAGATTTTCTAGTTGATTTGCGTAGAGGCGTTTATAGTATTCTCTGATGGTAGTTTGTATTTCTGTGGGGTCGGTGGTGATATCCCCTTTATCATTTTTTATTGCATCTATTTGATTCCTCTCTCTTTTCTTCTTTATTAGCCTTGCTAGCAGTCTGTCAATTTTGTTGATCTTTTCAAAAAACCAACTCCTGGATTCATTGATTTTTTGGAGGGTTTTTTGTGTCTCTATCTCCTTCAGTTCGGCTCTGATCTTAGTTATTTCTTGCCTTCTGCTACCTTTTGAATGTGTTTGCTCTTGCCTCTCTAGTTCTTTTAATTGTGATGTTAGAGTGTCAATTTTAGATCTTTCCTGCTTTCTCTTGTGGGCATTTAGTGCTATAAATTTCCCTCTACACACTGCTTTAAATGTGTCCCAGAGATTCTGGTATGTTGTATCTTTGTTCTCATTGGTTTCAAAGAACATCTTTATTTCCGCTTTCATTTCGTTATGTACCCAGTAGTCATTCAGGAGCAGGTTGTTCAGTTTCCATGTAGTTGAGCGGTTTTGATTGAGTTTCTTAGTCCTGAGTTCTAGTTTGATTGCACTGTGGTCTGAGAGACAGTTTGTTATAATTTCTGTTCTTTTACATTTGCTGAGGAGTGCTTTACTTCCAATTATGTGGTCAATTTTGGAATAAGTGTGATGTGGTGCTGAGAAGAATGTATATTCTGTTGATTTGGGGTGGAGAGTTCTATAGATGTCTATTAGGTCCGCTTGGTGCAGAGATGAGTTCAATTCCTGGATATCCTTGTTAACTTTCTGTCTCGTTGATCTGTCTAATGTTGACAGCAGAGTGCTGAAGTCTCCCATTATTATTGTATGGGAGTCTAAGTCTCTTTGTAAGTCCCTAAGGACTTGCTTTATGAATCTGGGTGCTCCTGTATTGGGTGCATATATATTTAGGAGAGTTAGCTCTTCCTGTTGAATTGATCCCTTTACCATTATGTAATGGCCTTCTTTGTCTCTTTTGATCTTTGATGGTTTAAAGTCTGTTTTATCAGAGACAAGGATTGCAACCCCTGCTTTTTTTTGTTCTCCATTTGCTTGGTAGATCTTCCTCCATCCCTTTATTTTGAGCCTATGTATGTCTCTGCATGTGAGATGGGTCTCCTGAATACAGCAGACTGATGGGTCTTGACTCTTTATCCAGTTTGCCAGTCTGTGTCTTTTAATTGGAGCATTTAGTCCATTAACATTTAAGGTTAATATTGTTATGTGTGAACTTGATCCTGCCATTATGATATTAACTGGTTATTTTGCTCGTTAGTTGATGCAGTTTCTTCCTAGCCTCGATGGTCTTTACATTTTGGCATGTTTTTGCAATGGCTGGTACCGGTTGTTCCTTTCCATGTTTAGGGCTTCCTTCAGGGTCTCTTGTAAGGCAGGCCTGGTGGTGACAAAATCTCTAAGCATTTGCTTATCTGCAAAGGATTTTATTTCTCCTTCACTTATGAAACTTAGTTTGGCTGGATATGAAATTCTGGGTTTAAAATTCTTTGCTTTAAGAACGTTGAATATTGGCCCCCACTCTCTTCTGGCTTGTAGAGTTTCTGCCGAGAGATCTGCTGTTAGTCTGATGGGCTTCCCTTTGTGGGTAACCCGACCTTTCTCTCTGGCTGCCCTTAAGATTTTTTCCTTCATTTCAACTTTGGTGAATCTGGCAATTATGTGTCTTGGAGTTGCTCTTCTGGAGGAGTATCTTTGTGGCGTTCTCTGTATTTCCTGAATTTGAATGTTGTCCTGCCCTACTAGGTTGGGGAAGTTCTCCTGGATGATTTCCTGAAGAGTGTTTTCCAACTTGGTTCCATTTTCCCCCTCACTTTCAGGCACCCCAATCAGGCGTAGATTTGGTCTTTTTACTTAATCCCATACTTCTTGCAGGCTTTGCTCATTTCTTTTTCTTCTTTTTTCTTTTGGTTTCTCTTCTCGCTTCATTTCATTCATTTGATCTTCAATCGCTGATACTCTTTCTTCCAGTTGATCGAGTCGGTTACTGAAGCTTGTGCATTTGTCACGTATTTCTCGTGTCATGGTTTTCATCTCTGTCATTTCGTTTATGATCTTCTCTGCATTAATTAGTCTAGCTGTCAATTCTTCCACTCTTTTTTCAAGATTTTTAGTTTCTTTGCGCTGGGTACGTAATTCCTCCTTTAGCTCTGATAAGTTTGATGGACTGAAGCCTTCTTCTCTCCTCTCGTCCAAGTCATTCTCTGACCAGCTTTGATCCGTTGCTGGCGATGGGCTGCGCTCCTTTGCAGGGGGAGATGCGCTCTTATTTTTTGAATTTCCAGCTTTTCTGCCCTGCTTCTTCCCCATCTTTGTGGTTTTATCTGCCTCTGGTCTTTGATGATGGTGACGTACTGATGGGGTTTTGGTATAGGTGTCCTTCCTGTTTGATAGTTTTCCTTCTGACAGTCAGAAGGACTCTCTGTTGGTCTGTTGGAGATTGCTTGAGGTCCACTCCAGACCCTGTTTGCCTGGGGATCAGCAGCAGAGGTTGCCGAAGATAGAATATTGCTGAACAGCGAGTGTACCTGTCTGATTCTTCCTTTGGAAGTTTCCTCTCAGGGGTGTACTCCACCCTGTGAGGTGTGGGGTGTCAGATTGCCCCTAGTGGGGGATTTCTCCCAGCTAGGCTACTCAGGGGTCAGGGACACACCTGAGCAGGCAGTCTGTCCGTTCTCAGATCTCAACGTCCGCGTTGGGAGATCCACGGCTCTCCCCAAAGCTGTCAGACAGAGTCGTTCACGTCTGCACCGGCTCCCGCTACTTCCCCTGTATGTGCCACATTTTCTTAATCCAGTCTGTCACAGATGGACATTTGGGTTGATTCCAAGTCTTTGCTATTGTGAATAGTGCCACAATAAACATACGTGTGCATGTGTCTTTGTAGTAGAATAATTTATAATCCTTTGGGTATATACCCAGTAGTGGGATGGCTGGGTCCTATGGTACATCTAGTTCTAGATCCTTGAGGAATTGCCATACTGTTT
Organism: Rhinopithecus roxellana; assembly: GCF_007565055.1. Taxonomy (NCBI): domain Eukaryota; kingdom Metazoa; phylum Chordata; class Mammalia; order Primates; family Cercopithecidae; genus Rhinopithecus; species Rhinopithecus roxellana. The sequence continues at coordinate 3,456,160 of NC_044555.1, forward strand.
TCCATAATGGTTGAACTAGTTTACAATCCCACCAACAGTGTAAAAGTGTTCCTATTTCTCCACATCCTCTCCAACAACTGCTGTTTCCTGATTTTTTAATGATTGCCATTCTAACTGGTGTGAGATGGTATCTCATTGTGGTTTTGATTTGCATTTCTCTGATGGCCAGTGATGATGAGCATTTTTTCATGTGTCTGTTGGCTGCATGAATGTCTTCTTTTGAGAAATGTCTGTTCATATCCTTTGCCCACTTTTTGATGGGGTTGTTTTTTTCTTGTATATTTGTTTGAGTTCTTTGTAGGTTCTGGATATCAGCCCTTTGTCAAATGAGTAGATTGCAAAAATTTTCTCCCATTCTGTAGGTTGCCTGTTCACTCTGATGGTAGTTTCTTTTGCTGTGCAGAAGCTCTTTAGTTTAATGAGATCCCATTTGTCAATTTTGGCTTTTGCTGCCGTTGCTTTTGGTGTTTTAGACATGAAGTCCTTGCCCATGCCTATGTCCTGAATGGTACTACCTAGATTTTCTTCTAGGGTTTTTATGGTATTAGGTATTCGCTCATGTTAATTAACATATTCACCTCACCAACTTTTTTTTTTTTTTTTTTTTTTTTTTTAAACGGAGTCTCGCTCTGTGCCCAGGCTGGAGTGCAGTGGCGCGATCTCGGCTCACTACAAGCTCCGCCTCCTGGGTTCACGCCATTTTCCTGCCTCAGCTTCCCGAGTAGCTGGGACTACAGGCGACCGCCGCCACGCCCGGCTAATTTTTTTTTTTTTTTTTTTTTTTTTTTTTTTGCATTTTTAGTAGAGATGGGATTTCACCGTGTTAGCCAGGATGGTCTCGATCTCCTGACCTCGTGATCCACCCGCCTCGGCCTCCCAAAGTGCTGGGATTACAGGTGTGAGCCACCACGCCCGGCCCAACTTATCTTTTTTTGTGATGAGGATATTAAAATCTATTCTTTTACTAATTTTGAAATACAGATTTTTATTAACTGTGCCCACCACGCAATACAAGTGATCGCTAGAATTTATTCCTCCAGTGTAAGTGAAACTTTCTAGCCTTTGATCAACACCTTTCCTTTCCCAACCTTCCTCTCCCCCCCAGTCTCTGGTAACTACCTTTCTATTCTGTTTCTATAATTTGACTTTTTTTGGATTCCTCATGTAAGTGAGATCATATAGTATTTGTCTTTCTTTGCCTGGCTCATTTCAGCTAGTGCAATGTCCTCGAGTTCCACCTACATGGTGGCAAATCACAGAAATGCCTTCTTTTTAAAGACTGTATAGTATTCCATTGCGTATATATACCATATATAGACATTGGAATATATATATAACTATATATGTATATCACTATATATAATCTATATATCACTATATATGTATATCACTATACATCTACCTATATGTGTGTGTGTGCATATATATATATATATATCACATTTTCTTTATCCTTTCATCCTGTGATAGACATTTAGGTTGTTTCCACATCTTGGCTGTTATGAATAATGCTGAAATGGATATGGCATGGACAACAAAAGCAAAAACAGACAAATTAGATTGCATCAAACTAAAAAGCTTCTGCACAGAAAACAAAACTATTAACAGAGTGAAGAGGCAGCTCACCGATCAAGAGAAAATATTTCCAAACCAAATATCTGCTAAGGGGTTGATATCCAAAATATATAGAAAACTCACAGAACTCAACAGCAAGAAAACAAATAACCTGATTAAAAAACGGGCAAGGGATATGAACAGACATTTCTTGAAATAAGAGGCACCAATGGCCAACAGATACGTGAAAAAATGCTCAACATCTCTAAACATCAGAAAAATGTGAAAATCACAATGATGTGTTACCTTACATATGTTAAAATTAGAACAGCCACTTTCAAAATGATGAAAGATAAATGTTGGAGAGGCTGTGGAGAAAAGAATACTTGTACACTGTTGGTGGGAATGTAAATTAGTACAGCCATTTTGGAAAACAGTATGAGGTTCCTGTCACATAATTTGTGTGTGTGTGTGTATATATATATGTGTGTGTGCGTGTATGTATGCATACACGCACACACTATGTATATATACGTATATACATATATATGTATAGCTTTAACTTGGCATTTAGCGAGTTTTCCCATGATTCTTGAGGTCAGTGAACAATTCTTCTATCTCACAATAAGCACATAGCTTGCTTAAACAAATATGTCTGCTATTCTTGCTCTTGATGGTATTGATAAAAATAACACAATTTTAAAAGGAACATTTACAGTTTATCTGTCTTCTGGAGTGAAGGAGCAATGCAACAGAGTATGTGTCTACTGGAACAAAAGATTCCTTTGCGTAGATGTATTAAAAATAAAATTTTAAAATAAAAAAATTTAAATTTTAATAAAGTAAATGAGGTCAATTTCCTGACCTGCAGCTAGAAAAGTTAGTTCACATCAATCTTTGTTTTAATTCCCAGTCTCAGCATCCTAACAGGGAGGGGTAGAGACAAACCACAGAGCTTGAAATTATGGCCATGGAGAGCATCCTTGCTGCCTATCCTAAAATTTTCTTCTACTGTCTCTGTAAGAGGTAAATGTTATTTTCTTTCAATCCTCGCAAGAATATCTTCCCCACTACATCTCCCCAGATCGTCACATCTTCAAGGGTTGAACTGGTTTTCCTTAATCTTATCACAACTGTAGTTTAAGGTTCAGTGGACTCTCCTCTGTGTGGCTATTCTTTCCACAAGTCTTCCTGCTTCTCCTCAGACGTGTATTCCATTTCTCCCTTACATACCAGCTAGAGGGTTTTTCAAAAATACAAATAAGGTTACTTAATTTCCTCAATTGAAATTCTTTTGGAAATGTCAACTGCTCTTAAATCCAAATCTCTTATAGAAGTTCATGGGGGCCTTGAGCCATTCTACCCTCATCTTGTCCTTATCTTTCCTTGATTTTTTACATTCCAGCACTTCTGGCCTCCCTTATGTCTTTTGGACATACCAAGCCCTCATTCTTCACCTTTGGTTATTTGTGTTTCTTTTCATTTCGCCTAATGTCCTTTCTCCAACTTATCACACAGCTGGCACCTGCACGTTCTCCAGGTTTGGCTCTAACATCATCTCCCCAGAATCATGGTTTCAGACCCCAAAGTAATTATATTCTGTAATAATATTCAGATATTCAATTTTATTATCTTTCTTTCAATAAGCTCCATGAAGACATATTGCTCTTGATTTTCTCCACCAAGTATATTACCTAGTGCCCAGCACTCTTATGGCATATACCAGGTGTTCAAAAATATTTCTTGAATTTATTAGTGAATAAGTGAGCAAGACATTGTTTTGAAAGAAATCTAATGGTGTAGAATAGAAGAGAATCATTTTGAAACTTTAGGACAGACAAAACACTGGCTTTGTCATAACTAATACTGCCATTTTCTCCATTTTTGCAAAACTAAACCAAACCAACAAAATCCCTAATAATCATGGTGACATGATTTCCACATTGCTAATGAAAGAAACTCAAATTATATCACAAACATTTTTCCTTACTTACATTTAGAAATAAGTGTTCATTTTTTTCTTTGTTGAAACAATTATCTACAACAGACTAGATGCTGTGTTTCTATATTCATCTAGCATATAACATGGGTTTACTGGTCTTCAGTTTCTAGTTAAGTATTTTATCAATTGTCATGGGAAACAATTCCACCCCCTCATCCTCTCAGACCTAGGCAACCACTAATCGTATTTCTACCTCTACAGATTTGCCTATTGTGGTCATTTTATATCAATAGAATCATATAGCATATGGTCTTTTGTGACTGGCTTCTTTCGCTTAGCATAATGTCTTCAAGGGTATTCCATGCTGTCGCGTGTATCAGTATTTCATCCCTTTTTATTACTCAGTAATATTGCCTTGTATAGATGTGCCCATTTTCTTCATATACTCATCAGTGGATGGGCATTTGGGTTTATTCTATGTTTTGGCTATTATGAATAATGTTGTTATGAACATTCATGTATATGATCTAGTTCTTACAGCATCCCATTATCCATCCTTTCAGTTATTCAAACCCCATTAGCTTACCTGTGATATAGGTGTAATAAAAAACAAATACTCAATGTGTTTCTCTCTGAGAGTTAGGTAAAATGATGTACAAATTAGTTATGTATAGACTAAAAAGTACTTTGAAAATAGAAAGAATTTTATCTTTTTATATTATTTTCTCATATCACTTATGTCAGATAACAACTACCAATTCCTTATACCATTTCTCTCCACTGAAAGTATATTTTAAAAGCCAGGTTTCTGTGTGAAAAAGCTAGTTTAAAAAAGTAAAGAGGAAATAAATGCCAGTATGGGTGCCTAGGCACTTCCGTTAGCTCTTATTTCCTGCATACTTAATATGTCCGAAGTACTGTGGAGTAATACAAGAAATGAGATTTACTCCCTGGTGCCAATTTGGGGACAATGCTTACACATGTGCAATTATTTGAAGTAATTACAAATTAACAAAATAAACTGCTATGTAATTTCATATGCTATATTTTTCATTCACTATATATATTCCATATTTAATTAAAGGGTTATTTATTAATCTAGACAAGCATTCCAAAAGGGTGAATAATAACATTAAAGATGTGTTGGTAAAGTGGAAATGGGGACAATTTATTTAAATATAAATGCAGTGAAAAGGTTAGGAAGATTTATAAACAATCATCATGTGTAGGTATGCAATTTAAAAAAGAGAAGACAGATGATAGTGATAGATGGATGGACGGACAGCTGTATGAACAGAGATGATATACTATTACATATTTATACTATAGCATCATAGACAAATCTCAATTATCAAACCTTGCTATTCTGAACATCTTTAAAGTAAACGATAAAAAGTTGAACTTTAATATGATTAAGAGGTATATATAAAGTAATTTTCCAGTGGAAAGACACATTTGCCCAACAATTACTGCATAGCCACTAAGTGTATTTAACTTTAAGGGGGGGGGGGTTATGTATTTTATGACAAGTGAAAATACATTATTGTTAAATAGGTCAATATTTGAAAATCTAGGACATTTAAAATATTTTCCCAAATTGATTTTACAGAGGCACAGCAACGAGTATACTGAAATCCACTAGAGGGAGCTGGTATTATTTATAAAGTTTTACTACCTGTACAGGAAAATAAACCTCTTAGCAAAAATGACTTTGAAGTACAAAAAAAAAAAAAAAAAAAAAAAAAAAAAAAAAAAAAAGTATTTATCCTTTGTTTTATTTAGTTCATTTCATTTTCATAAAAATGAAAAGCTGGGAAATGAGAAGAGCTTTGTGCATCACCACATTAATTCTGGAAATGATATTATATGGTGAATTCCTTAAATATTTAAAAAGAAAAGCAATAGGATAATGTATTTTCCAACTAATTAAAGTTGTAGTAGAAAACAAACACATGTTCCTGTGCTCATAACAAATTTGGGGCAGAGATTTTTTTCAGAAAATTACTTTTATCTTAATGCCTTCAAACCCAATTTTACTCAATAATTTTTTGTGTGTGCACATGAACACATATATGCATGTATATAGCGAATCAAAAACCCATTTACTATTTCATAAAGGTGGTCATGAATCTGTCTCTGAAAATAATTTTTGTCTTAAAATTAAGTTGATGAGTAGAGATATTTTGGAGCAAATACTATGTATTAACATCATCTTATTAAAGCAATTCAGTAAGAGACAAAAGAAACATCTTGAAAAATTTGCTAGTCACATGGTATGAATTTGCATAATTGCTCCACTTTTATCTTTTATCATCAAAGGAAAAAATAGGATTTATGTAATTATAGTGATCCAGTAGTAAAATGTAGCCCAAAGAATAATTTGTCCTTTGCTTAGTTTCAGTTGCCGCATGTATGCTAAAGCTATAATACTATTCAGATAAACTGACAGAAGTATTAGAAGATGCCTAGCAAATATCTTTGTATGTACAGCGAGCTAGACTTAATGAAAGTGTATTCATATGACCTCAATTGCTCTTTTATTTTCTTCTATATTCAAAACATCTGATTTTGAAATCTAGAATCCACCAAGGAGAAGCTACGCCCATATAAAACATCTTTTATTTGTTTCTCAAAGTCAGAAATGATTGTGAGGACAAAAAAAATCTAAAGACAGCTTATCTGCTACACCGGTATTTCATTCCTTGTTAATATAGGTTGTAGGGAGAACGGTTCCATTGACAGAAATCATTGTTTCATGTTAGTACTTTCCGGATTTCCCCACAAATAACCAATTTGGAAAATGTCAAGTTAGCCATTTTAGGCTTTTTACTTACTTGTCTGTAGCTCTTTCTCTCTGGCCTGCACATCAGAAAAGACTTGGTTAAAATGATTTGTAAAGGCCACAAAATCTGCACCCAGGAACATGGGTCCTTGTCCTTTCTCTTTCAGGGCTATGCTTTGAATTTTTAATCGTTCAATTTGAGGTTGAAGAGCTGATAGCCTGTTGACTTCATCCTGTGCCATAGAATATGGAAAGTAACACTTTTACTTTGTATACGTTACATTTTGTAAAAGAAGGTATTAAAAAGCAGTAAGGCAAGTTTAGCTTAATACCCTTGACAAATATCTGATAAAAAACATCCATGACAGTGTAGATAAGCCTCTATCACAGACCATCCATTTAAGGATACGTTGGCTCTTTGTTCAGTATGCATCATCCTATATAATGATATTTAAATTTCAAGATGACATAATGTAGAGCATTAATGGGTATGAATGTGTGCAGTGGAAAAGTACTATGCATGACCTTCAATCCTTTCCATAAATCAAACATAGGTGTTTGGCTGCTCCCCTTTTACATCAAAATGATGTGCCTTTGCTTCAAATTCTAAGCTCACTCAACAATATTTTCTCTTTCATTTGTGCAAAATACAAATTATATATATAACTACATATGTGTATATGTGTATACTAAATTATAAATATATTTTGATATAATTACATAGATTACATACAAACACATATATAATATATATAATACTTATATGTGTGTATATATACACACACATATAAAAATATATCTATAATCTTCTATCCTTTGTATGGTCTCATTAGTTCTCCTGACCAAACAGGCAACCGCCACTTTTTTTTTTTTTGAGACAGAGTCTTGCTCTCCTTGCCCAGGCTGGAGAGCAATGGCACGATCTTGGCCCACTGCAACCTCCACCTTCCAGGTTCAAGTGATTCTCCTGCCTCAGCCTCCTGAGTAGCTGGGATTACAGGCGCCCGCTACCATGTTCAGCTCTTTTTTTGTATTTTTAGTAGAGACACAGTTTCACTATGTTGGCCAGGCTGGTCTCAAACTCCTGACCTCATGATCCGCCCACCTTGGCCTCCCCAAGTGCTGGGATGATAGGTATGAGCCACTGTGCCTGGCCAATTGCCACTATTTAAATTACTGTGACTCTCCACATTTCTTCTTGTTGTCCTGGCATAAGTATTAGTAGCACCCTCTTTTGCTCTCCATAGTACCCTGGATTGTATGATAAAATCACATGAACACTTGCTACGCTGTCACTAGCTCACGCGGCTACGGGTCACCTGAAATACGACTGGTCCAAATTTAGATACATTGAAAGTACAAAATACGTTTAATTCTGAAGAAAGCTGAGAACATAATCTCAAAGTTTTAAAATAGTGATTGAACTTTGAAATAATACGTTTGATAAATCAGTTTAACTAAAGTGTACTAATGAAATTCATTTACTGCTTCTTTATCCTTTCCTAATGTAGTTTCTAGACCATTTTAAATTACATATGCGGCTTGAAGTCGTGGCTAGCACTGTATTTCTTTTGGTCATGCTATTCTCTACATAAATGTTTTCATGCTCTTGTTTCCAGTGAAGTAGGAATTTTTTGTATTTAATGCACATATAATTTGAACTGAGAAAGTTTTCACTGCCCTTTTTAAAAGTGTTATTATCATGGCTGCTTATTTATAATTCATATATATGCAGTCTTTAGAAAAAAATACTTCAAGGTTACTATTTAATATTTAAAAACAGGATATTTGAAATTTAAAAATTGGAACATGAGCCTATCAGAAGAGAAAATGGAAAGAATTATAGCAATTCTAAAATGAATTTAAATCTGAGCTTCCTGAAAATCAAAGTGAAAAGGCAAAAAAAAAAAAAGAAAATGTATTTATGGAAGCACTCATAATCTTTTGGAGAGAGAGTAACTTTTGTCTTAGGAGTGGCTGAGAAATTTATCACATAAATTCTGTCATGGTTGCAACACTAACTAATGCACAATGCCACTTATTCTCATGTTAAAAAATATAAATACAGCTTTCAGAGGAATGTGTTTATGTGGTTATAACAGTATGAGTTGATTCAGGTAAAATATTCTCTGATGATTCAATCTTTTTGGTGGGTGAAGATTAAAGATGTTTAGCAAAATGGGGAGATGGCCTGTATTTCTCATTCAAATATAAATCCTCTCAAACAAGCGCTAGAAAGTTGGTATATATCCACGGATAAGAAATAAGACAAGAGGTAAAGGGTAATATTCTGTATTTACAGTACAGAAATATATACATATATTTTGTATACTAGATTTACAAATGGCAGCACTGGCATCTACTATGAACCTGATTTATAATTGGTCTAGATACAGGGCTGCCATTCTTCCTGTTCAGGTGGCTATAGAAAGAGCCAACATTATGGCCAAGTGTGCTCTGAAAAACAAAGGGGACTTTGAAACTAATAAAACATTTGGGCAAACATTCAGTTGAGACCTTAACGTTCTGAGAATAAATCATAGAAGACATAATTTTCAACTGAAGTATTCAGCATTGGAAAAGATGTTAACAATCAGCCATTATCTCCATAAAAGGATTTGGTATAGCTGGTCCTCCAGAGTATGGTATCTACTTTAAATCTGTTTATCCTTTAAAATTATATGCTTATCTCATGGAAGCTTTTGTATTTTTCTCAGGAAAGAGTTCATGAATTTCTTCCAATTCTGATAAGGCCCTCTAACCCCCAGAATATTAAGAACCAGTTCTGCCAAGCATTAGAATATGAGCTAAATATGCACTCTAATGTTATAAAACTTCTCCAAGTAAAAGAAAATGCTGTGAAACATGTTATAATTTATTTGCCTATCACTAATTACAGCAGAACAGTATATATATTTGCCCTTGTATGAATAATATTAAGCTTATCTTGCTAAATATTTTACCTAAAGTGATTCTTCAAATTAACAGGCAACAATGGGTCTGAGAGAAAGAGTAAGGGGTGATAAAGAGGTGATAACAGAATTTGGAATTTTGTGGCTGGATGCAGTAAAAGAAATATTTTCCCTTAGGATGACGTCCTCAACCTCCAGACGATATTTAATATATAAAACTTCTGGTGATCTCCATTTGCTTCTCAAATTAAACCAAGATACTAGCAGGTCCCAGAAGTCAATGGTTTGTCTCCTATATGCTTGCCTTTTCCTCTTCAACTCTCATTCCTCTGCCCCGCTACGTTCAGCATTTACAATGGTCTTCATTCAGGTGCTTGGCCTTTATTGCTCCCTCTCGCCATGTTCCTTCTGCCTGGAGTCTTTTGCTTCACTGTTCTCTTACCTAATTCCAACTCATCACAAAAGTCTCAACTCAAATGCTCCTCTCTCAAGGAAGATGCCCTTGGTGGCCCTATCAGGTTCGTTTTTTCGTGTTAGTCATTCTCCCTAAGCTTTGCATCTTTGTATACAACTGATCCTAGTAGGAAATTTAAAAATATTGATTCCATTGCTTTATATCTCTCTCCTCTGCTTTCCATAAATACACTAAAAGCAGGGTCCTTGAATGCTCACTATAATATTCCCAAAACTCAGTGCTATGGACTGAATGGTGTCTTCCAAAATTCACATGTTGAATGAAGTCCTAACCACTGGTGAGATTGCATTTGGTGACAGGACTTTTAAGAGGTAATAATGTTTATATGAGGTCATCAGGGTTGGGGGGGGTGCCTAATCCCTTAGGGATTGGTGGCTTTATAAAAGGAGGCAGAGAGAAAGAAAGAGAGAAAGAAAAATAGCCCTCTTTCTCTCTCTCTTCATGTATACACACAGAGGAAAGCCATGTGAGGACAGAGTGAGAAGTTGGTCATCTGCAATCCAGGAAGACAGCCTTTACCAGAAGATGAAGCTGAACCCTGCCAAACCTTGGTCCTGGACTTTCTTGCTTCTAGAACTCTCAGAAAATAAACCTGTGTTGTTTAAGCCACTCAGTCTGTGGTATTTGTTGTGGCAGCATGAGCTGATTAATACATTTAGTAGCATTCTTAGAAACATTAGAGACACTATATATATATATAATATATATAATAGTAACAATGACAACAGTTTAGGCTATTTTCATTATTATACAGCTCTTGTTTTCTTACACTTGAAGGCATAATATCTTTTCATCTCTTTCTCACACCCTTTTGTCCACTTATATCTTGTTTGCTCCTCCAGATCCACTATCCACTCTTCTCCTGTAACCCAGGAGACTGATATTTACAGATGACAGTTCCTTCTCCTTTGCCTTACGATTAAGTTTAGAGCCCTGACAAGATTCTGGAGGCAGGGAAAAAAGAGAAGTGGGGTGTTTATTTTTCTGACTCCATTTCTATGAGGATTCCTTAAGCTGGCCATGCTGCTTTTACCATGAGGATCTGACTCTCTCCTTCTGAGTTTCTATAACTTCTCTCTCCCTGATCCTTTCTGGCCTACAAGAGGTAAGAACTCTGAAGCTGGGTTACTACACTATCCCGTGTGGTTCTTCTATACACCAGCTACATTTAAAAAATATCTCTTTGTAAAGAAACTTTCCTCAAATTATCCTAATTTGAGAGGTCCATCAGTTTTAAATATTTTCCTTATGTATCCAATTATATCACATCCAAGCTTGTTGTTGACCCGTGTTTCTAACTATTTCCATGGATTCCACTTTTTCAACATACACCTATGTTTCACTAGTCGCAAAGAAAGAGTTCCTAGGTAGAGGCCATTTTTTATAGGATACGTGTGGTTTCCACACTCCTAATCTACCTCATGCTTTTGCAAACTGACACATCAATTAGCTCTGTGTAACTACGCTAAATACAATTTTAGAATCCGGGTATCTATGTCTTACATATTTAAACTGATTTTTGTTGCTTACGTTTTGAACTTTATTGTGCTCAGCTAAATCCTTAGAAGGTGAACGTTTCCTTACTAAACAATTTGTTATTGTCTTCTTGGAAATTGCCAAGAAACATCTATTAATATTCTCCAAACGGGAGGAGGAAAGATTCTTACCTTACATATTTTTAACTGACTTTTAATTGCCGTTGGCTCTAATGGGGTGGTGGGTTGGATTTTCAACCAGTTTTCAGCAGTAGTTGTCATCTGCTCCAATTGTTGTAGCTGATTATAGAAAGTGATGATGTTGTTCTGATACTCCAGCCAGTTAAGTCTCTCACTTAGCAACTGGCAGAATTCGATCCACCGGCTGTTCAGTTGTTCTGAGGCTTGTTTGATGCTATCGGCATTAACACCCTCTAGAAAGAAAAAATAATAATAATTAAATATATCCCCTGAACCCACAGACTGAAAGAAATGATCTGAAAGCCAACACATCCTAATTATAAAAGTATTCACCACATGAATGATCTCAAACCAAATCAATTATTTTCTAAGATATAAATGTGTAAATATGATTTCAGATCATTCATTGTAATTATTAGACTTGTATCACAATAAAGATTATCAATGCCATCAAGTAATAAATAAGACATAAGATGTAGAAAAGTAGAATGTATTTAAATAAAATATTAAATAAGAATTTAAATAAAAACAAAAGTGCTCAAAGCTCTGATGGGAGCTGGAAGGCTGATCATGAACAAGTAAGATTTTGGATGTTTTCAGATACATTTTAAGTATCATGCACATTACTCAAATATACTTCCCCGAACTAACTTACATTTTTAATTTTTAAAATGGGCTTGGAAATTAGTTTAAATAGTATTTTCATCATTTTAAAAAGAGGAAAAAAATTATCCAAGATTAACTATTCTTTATTTCATTTATAGAAGACTAGAAATAAACAGACTGTCAGCTGGGCGTGGTGGCTCACGCCTATAAGCCCAGCACTTTTGGAAGTCGAGGCAGGTGGATCACGAGGTCAGGAGATCAAGACCATCCTGGCTAACACCGTGAAACTCCGTCTCTACTAAAAATACAAAAAATTAGCCGGGTGTGGTGGCAAGCACCTGTCATCCTAGCTACTCAGGAGGCTGAGGCAGGAGAATGGTGTGAACCCAGGAGGTGGAGTTTGCAGTCAGCCGACATTGCGCCACTGCACTCCAGCCTGGGCAACAGAGCAAGACTCCATCTCAGGTTGTCCATAGATCCAAGTAAGTAAAACAAGTACTAGGAAAAATACTCTTTCTAATATGAAACATTTTTAAACTTATAAATGTAGAAGTTCATCTGACAGTTTTAAAATCATCTATAGTAATACCAAACCCAGAAAACTTTATCAAGGGAAAAATGGAAACACAAGCACATCATTGTCACCATTACCATTCTGGAGTACCTACTATGTACCATGGAATATGCTATGTCCTTTCATATATGATGAATGTCAATCCAAGTACATATTATTCCACACATAGCATGAAAGCATGGCAATATCATGCTATGCTATGGGTTAAAATATTCAAATTCTCTAAAGTTAGTTTACAAAATTTAGACTTTCTTAGATTTATTAGCTTATGTAGTTTTCTTAATGACAGAATATAAAAGAGAAAATAAATATGATATGCATTTTTAAAAATAGCTACATTAGCACTGGTAACTTTCTTATGCTTTTGAAATACTGAATATTTAAATGTTTTATAGTCTCTCATTTACCTACAGGGATCTCAAAAGAACATGAACTCACTATAAGTTTCTTTCTCTAGGTTAAAATACCTAAAAGGTAGAAGAGTAGGTTGGTAGTAGAAGAGTAGGTTGCCTAAGATAATCTACTCTTATAAATGTTCATTTCACTTAATTTTCTGGTAATATAATTTAGTTAAAGGGAAGCTAAGTTCTTAAGAAGTCTGAAGAGCATCTCTAGAAACATAAGGCCTATGGTTTCGTTAAGTTGTACATGCCTCCCACTTTATCTTTTTTAAAGACTAAAAAATATATAGATGTGAATTCAACAACTATATTATTTTATCCTCTTTCACTTCCCTCTGCCCTGATATTCTAATGTTCTATTTGCCATAAAGATATTAATGTTGCCAAACCATGTCCCTCAATTCATTTGAAACACAACTGTAACTTTACTAATTTCAAAGCATAATGCTTCTCAGGATTGCGGTGAAGGAGACAAACTTTGCAAATATTATTGTCAACTATTTTCCCCTCCTTCTTCCTCGATATATTTTTAATGAGATACAACTGAAATAACAGAATGTAGAAAGAGAATATATACATGGCTCCACATATCTAACTATAAAAGAAGTCCGTGGTTTGCGGGAGCTAAATATTCTAATATCCTCCTAATACTTAAGGAAGAAATTGGTCTTATTGAGACATCTGCACATGTGGTATGACATGCTGTTTTTGATTGTTGGATTTTGAGGAGTGATCAAAGATTGTACCAAAATATTTTTTAAGTGATACCATTAAGTAACTGTAGTTAGAAAATGACCACATTTGGTAAAAAGCATAAGAGAAGAATAAGAAACTTCAATCGTATGAGCACTCTGTTTGTAAAAAGTATTATGATAAAACCTTAACATTTCTGGAAAATTAAAAGGTATAATTAAAAAATATACTGGACAGAATTTTTAAATTATGTTACTTAATAACAAAAAAATGTGGCACGGATCTAAATGATCAGATATTTAGGAGAAATATTTTTGGCATATGTTGAACTTGAACAAGTAGTTAGAAGTCCACGAAGGGTGAAAAGTCAACATAAACCAGCCATTAAATAGTCAAAAAAGAAATGCTAAATTAAAGGGATCAATAGACTGATGCTAGATTGAGTTTTATTTAACACTTGTCTAAATGAGAAGGGAATCCAGAGAGAAATCACTCTGTGTCCCTGAGAAAGGTCAACAATACAAATTGTAGCAAATGAAAAAATGAAAAAATAAAAGTGTAAGTTGATTTTCAATATGGATATGTTAATTTTGTAAAACGATAAAATTATAGTGAAGTACCAATAGGTTCTGCAGTATCTATTAAAATCTAGGGATGGGTTTTAACGAGTCATTGTTGATCTTTACACAAAACTCTTTGTTGTGTCCCCAAAAAATGTTGCAATATATCACTGTAAAAGAAATTTAAATGATGAAGAAAAGTCAACTTTGTACAAATTCATAACACTGATATTTATAACTGAATGCAGGCAATTAAAATGCAGTGATAGATCAAAGAACGACTTCCATAATAGCAAAAAGGGGGAGGCAGGCAGAAAGGCAGAGAAATGACCAGTGAGAATTCTGATGTTAAAGAGATAGGAGTTCAAATTTGATGCTCCTTACTAGATGTGTGAAATGGGTTCAGTTATTTAATTTCACTGGATCTCATTTTCCTCAACCATGAAATGAGGATTAAAAATAGAATCAACCTCATAGGATACTTATCAAAGTTCTGAGTTAACCTATATAACTTACTTATAACAAACGCTCACACATACTAGGCAACAAAGACATATTAGACAATGTCATATAGAGGAAATGAAAAAGAATATTGAGAAAACAAGAGACCAGATCTCTTGTGCAAAAATTAGGGGGAGAGGGAGTCTTCTTAATGACTGCAACAGACCATGTATAAAAAGTTCATAATACTATTTTAAAATTAGTCCTAATTTTATATAATACAGGACTAATATGGGATATAGAAGGTGTATTCATACATTTCTTAAAGAAGTTTTACCAATAACCAGGGATCCTTTGAGCCCAGGAGTTCGAGGCTGCAGTGAGCTATGATTGCATCACTGTATTCTAGCATGGGCAACAGAGCAAGACCCTGTCTCTGACTAAAATAAAAATAAAAAGAGTTTGAGAATTCTGGATTCTGCCACATTTATAATCATTTGAGACTGAAGTTACAAAGAAACCAAAAATTCTTAAAAAATGCAGAAATTTCTGTTACTAGAAAAGACATAATGTTGGCCACAGATAATCAGAAGTCGTGTTATGAAGGATTTGTATGCAAACACTGTATTAATTCATTGTGAATATGCTGCCTGCTCAATAAGGGCATAAACTGTCCTTCTAAGCTATAAACTCCTCTAGAAAATGTCTCCACTGGCAGTATCTGATAGAATTCTCAGCTTGGAGTAGAAAGAAAATAACTACACTGTATTCATGAACTCATTCAATACCAAATCAATAATGTACTCTATATGAATATAAAAATTATGAGACCAATGTACACTGAAGCCAAAAGCCATATACAAACAAGCACACCATCTCTCTTGCATCAAATTTGCTTTAAAATACTTGGGCAGGGGATGGGAAGCACTGTCACGTGTCACATTACTTAATGTATCTCTCTTAAAATTAGAAATGCTATTACTTCAACTTTGTAAATTAATTGACCATCTAGATGCCAGGACTACTGTCGATTTTCTAAGACCATTAAAACCTTTCTAGAATAAAAAAGGTTTCAAAGTGTTTTCCAAGAAAATAATTTTGTTATTATATATAATTGTTTTATGTGTATTTCATAGAATTATGCTCCTTGGCTCGATGGAAAATTGTAAGTTTTTTAAGAGTTTTTAAGTGTAAATATCTGAAAAGTTTTAGGTATCAATCATCTGAGCATCTGTTTTCTAATTTTGTGTTAGCTATTTAAGAATACAAATACTAACACACCAGGCATTATGAACAATACTTACGGAAACCATTTTGTCGTAGCACATTAGAATCTCAGGGATAATGGATCATAATCCATTCACATCTCATATTCTAAACAACCCCTGAAATAGTCTATGAATAAATATATTGCACCCAGAGGAAATGGATCATTACTTGAAGTGCATCCATTAATTTTATTACTTGTGTACAGTGCATAACAGACTGTTAGAATAATTTTAATTGTGCACCACCTTCCATGCAAGTACTTCAGAACTGCCACTTAAAGTGAAGTATTCCTCATCAACTATATTCATCATTAGCCATGAAGCCAGGGTAGAATAATGCAAAACCAGTGTTTCCAGAGCTCTTGAATTAAAAGAATATTTGGAATAGAAACTTAAAATAAAGCTGCTAATAAACAGTCTCCTATTTTTGTTGCACTTTAAGGGAGGGTTATTACAAGTTCATTCAGCATTCAATATAATAGCCTAAAATGTAAAAGAGATATATTCAAAACCCTTGAAGACAAGTTCTGAGGCTAAATTTTAGAGGCTTCTGTGACCACACTGACTTAAAGTAATAGCTTTAAAAATTAATGGTATATATGAAAGAAATATCCCTAGTGAGGGCAATACAAATTTTACTAATATAGCCCTTTAGATTTTTTTTATTTTCAAACATCATAAAATTAGAAAAAAGTCAGATTTTTACTCATATTTGTTTTTACCACTCATTTCCCACAACAACAGTGACAACAGTCTCCTCCTTTCACACACATGGACACACACACACATCTGCACATGGGAGTTCACCTGCACATGCCTGCCATGCGCACACACACCCACAGAGGCTCTTCCTTTTGGAGATCAGAGTTAAACCAAGAAAAATGTGCCTGTCAATTAACAACATTTATTGAATGTGAACTCTGTGTAGAGCATTATACTGAGTGTCATGTGGAGAAAGAAGAAATATAAATCAAACTGCCCAGTACTGAGAAAGGAATAAGAGAAGAGGAAATATATATGCAACTGTGAAAGGCTACTCATTCATGATGGAGGGACTGGGCTACTACAAATGGTACAATCTCCAAGCCACATTTGTATACAGACTATTTGCAATATGTCTTGCCCTTAAAATATATGATTAGAAGAGCTGCTGTTACTGAAAACCTTTCCACTGATCATGAGAGTTTTAGCTTTGAGATGAGCCAAACTCTCACCCATCTGACAAAACGTGGTTGCCCACCTCAAATAACATAATTCATGTGAAATTATCTAATAAGCTATGAATCAAAATACAAGAAATAAAAGACAGTTACTTGGTTAATGTTATAGGTAAGAAGAGCCCTCATCAGTGTTATTCTGTGCCATTTAATTACAACAGTTAGCATACTTATTATTAGGTATCACCTTAAACACTATAATCTAGTACTGAGGGAATGATAGTTTTGAGATGTTCTTTAGTCTAATATACTAATAATTACCACTTTTATTTAAACATGTCCTTAATGTGATTGTCTTTAGACTCTTAATTAACACACAGAAAACTACAAATAGGAACTGAAAATGAACCACAATTTAATGTAGAAAACACAACTAATCTTATTAGATAATTATAGTATCTCCTCTAGAAATTATGGTGAAAGCATCTTATAGACTAAAGAATGAGAACCTGAGCTATGCCTAAATATGTTTTCAAATGAATGTTGTGATATGACCATATTTTGGTAATTTCAGTATTAATATGGAAAATCAGTTTATCTAAACTAGGCTTTCTGTGTTATACCTGATTGATGAGACTGTATGTACTCATGCAAGAATACTATTTTACAGAAAGGATTACATCTAATCCTAAATAGATAAAAATAGATATACGTTTAGGTATAATCATATGTATATTATTTTAGTTCTAGGTTGTCCTAAAACTCCACAATCTCAGTAATAGACTGAAAGGCCTTGGTCTTGATAAGCATCCGTTTAAAGACTGTTCAAATTAAAATCTTAGAAAACCATTATTAGTTAGCGATATTATTAAAGCATTAGAAAGATTACTTACTGTATTTAATGGCTAAATTTTTCTAAATTTCTAAATTATTTACATTTTGTATTTAAATTAAGAAATGAAAAAATAAACCTTAAATAAAGTTATATCATCCCATCTTTGTTAAAAAGTAAGATGAAGAATTTGGAAACTCCCTCTTCAATATACACAGCTACAAGAATATATAAATACATCACTGGCTACCTGATCTAGCCTTTCACTTGCCCTCATTAAGTTAACAGCTTCCTGAGACCAGGGTTATGATCCTAATCTTACATATTGACGATAAGCCGCATGAAAATTATAGCTATCCAAAAAAGTCTTTAGTAAAAAGAGGTACTTTGCACCATCCAATATTCTGTCATATTTATCCAACCAATTAATGTTGACATAAGAACAGTAAATTAATTTTAATGTTAGTTCAAACAAAAAAATACAGCTAAGATAGAGATAAATCAGTTAAAATTTATACCAAAATTTCATGCCAAAATGCCAGAAACATGATTTTTTTTTTTTTTAGTTAACACTCTCCTTTTAGTAGCTTCTCTTTTTAGTCTATGATCGTGAAAGATCACTTCTACTCTGACCAAAAGAACTGGAACATCCATAAGGAAAATGTCCATGTATAGTTTTAAAGTAGGCAAGCAATTTGGCCAACTCCTTTCTTTGGTTAAAAATTCCAAATAAATTAGTAAGAATCTCTTACTGTCTATAAACTCTTAATATATAAATTATTGCTGTAAAATTAATGAGATGGTTAATATTAACTGTTTTAAAATTCTGCATGCAACTCTTCACATTTGATAAAATATAGTCAAAACGAAAATTATCTTCCAATTGATCATAAAACTTGTATGTGACACTGAAAAACTGTACATATGTTAGTAGACATACTGTTTCCAGGACATACAACCGATTTTTAAAGATACTTTGCACCATCAAATGAGGGTCGCTTCTACATTGTAACCATGGTAAATTTCATACTTTCAACAACCTTAACACCATACCCTGTCTTCTCGGCATATGTCTTCAATTCCTTCAAGAAATTGCCTTCAGGACAAATAGATTTTGTTTTCTGCATTACTTAAGTGATGTTAAATCTTCATTGCTTCACAGATATTTAGAAACAGACAAAAATCATTTGGAAATATGTCAGATATACCATTTCAGGTCAAAACTGAAGTAAAATTTAAGTTATGAGAAATTATTTTTTCCATCTTGGAATTTCATTCTAAAAGCAAACTAATGAGTTACAAAATTATTCTAGATTTTTAAAAAGTAATTTAATCTCAGGGCGAATTATTTTAAGTAGAAAATTCAGTTTGCTATGCATGTACCAGTATAGATACATGTAAAATACAGTTCACAGAATTTTTAAAAATATATAATAGCTATGCTTATGCTATTCCACATATTTTTTCACTATGAATATATGTTAAATGTTTTCACTGTCAGCATATATCAAATTTATAAATATATACACATATTTATAATATATTTTTATTAGTGGCATAATACTATGGTATTATACAAGACTGATTATATTTATCTTAATTTTTGAGGAAACTATACGTGGTGAAGAGGAACAGTCATTTACATGAGGTCCTAAATGAAGGACACTGATTCAGCTCTCATTTTCCTTTCTACAAAAAAGGGCAAGAATGTATGTGTCTTACGTTGCTGTAAGATTTACTGTATCTCCATAGCCTAAGCTTGGGAAAGACGATTCTGGACTTATAAATTTAAGAGTTTTAATGCAATAATTCTTGGAATCTTCATTTACAGAAAGCTTCATTTGTCTTTCAGCTTCATGAGCTACACCAGTCAACTGTAGTTTTGGGCTCTATGCTAAAGGAGCTATTAATGATTTAAGGTAGCAGTCCCTCTGAAATACACCTGAAGAGGTACTTCAGGCACTTAATATGTGTCTAGCTTATCTCATAATTTGCACAAACACGGAAAGTAAATATTATGCAATTTGTTCCTTGAAAGACAAAAAAGGAACAAACAGATAAGTCAGAATATTTGAGCCTTTTTTTTCAAAGTAATTTCATAAATTGTTTTATTTAATGGGGAAACAGAGCTATGGTCATTTTAAGTAGTCATCCCAGTTGTGACCCAAACTTGAGCCTAATGACATATCAGTTAGACCATATCTTTACTGGTAGAACAAATGGGTAGCATAAAATTTGATCAATACAGTCAACCAAAAAGGAATGTCTCAAATCATACCCCTATCCCCCAGTGTTCCCTGGTATCTGCCAAAGTCAGCATTTTCCTTCAGAAGGATTACTAATTATTTTCACACCAAAATTACCAATGTCATTACCTCCATGACTGCATTAATTTTGCTTTGCTAAATAGAATTTGGTCAATTAATATTTATTAAGCACCTACTATATGTCCTGATTTTTCTACATGCCTCCAAAAATTAGAACTATGAGGGAAATAACCTGGAAAACTATTATTGTCATTAGTCACATGATCATTTAAATCCTGCATGTAGTTTTACTTACCAAAAATTAAAAATCATACCCTTAATTTTTAAACGTTTAAATTATTTCTGATTAATTCAGTGTATGTTATCAGATGATCTAAAGTGAGGTAAGCTTGATATATAATTATGAAATGAGACCATTTAAAGTATAGCTCTTGCATCAGCTTATTAAAATGAAAAAGTGATAATACAGTTTCTAGGAGGAACTTACATAACTAGGAGGATATTTTTAGATCACAAATTTTATTTCACATGAATATGCTGTTATGTTGATCAGTTAAAATTACCAAGCAACATACATCTAAATAAAAATCTATTGATATTTTCATTATCTGTTCTTAAACTTGTTCACTCAAGTCTCAGCTGTTACGTTTGCTTGTTTTCATTTTTAACCAAATACAGTCAGTCATGGGACTCATTAGAAGAAGAAAATGAACTGATTTTCTAGGAAGACCACTGAACTTTTTAATGCCAAATTTGCAATTAAGGCAAAAAATAACTTACACACAGAATTTACACCCCAAAATGCAGGCAGATGCTGGAAAAAGCTGACATGCACAACAAAAACATTTGTTATATTTATTTACGATGCTCTTGTAAACATCTCCCACAAAATGAAAAATAGTCTTATTTGGAAATAGCATTATCCCTGATTTTCATGAAACTTTATCTGGAAATATAGTAGTATAAGCAATGATAAATTGAAAGAAGGTTGTTTACACATCATGTCAAGGACATATTTGGTACACATAGCTTTTGAAGCACTGAGTATTAGCAAAGATTAATTTTAATTTATTCTTGAAAAAGACAAAAGTTTTTGCTAGCTTTGTGCTTTTATCCCACTCCATAAAAGTTAAAATAAAGGTTATCCCGAAGATACTTTTTTTTTAAATGAGAGAAAGTGATAAAAAGTAACATAGAAAATGTCACACATATTATTAGGAAACAGGAATGACGGTAAAACATTCCATCTAATTTTAGTCTGTTTGGAAAAACATATTGCAAAAATGATTTAAAATCGGATGATCAGTTTTACATATATAACATGACTATTAATGTTTTCAAATTTCTGTAAACCGTATTTTCTTAAATTATTTGGACAAATGCTACCAGGATTTGCATTAAAGTTTATTTCTCTGCAACAGATTGATCAAATATTCTACCACTTCCCATTTTCTTCCAATGGACTCAAAGTTGAATTTCTCCTAATAATTTGCTTAGCATTAAAAAAAGAATAATACAAACATATGAACCCCTTTTAATTTAAATTTGTATTCAAGAAGTGCTTGTCTGATATAATTCAGCTGATAAATATGAACCTATGTGTTTATCAAATCCCTAAGAAGATTATCTAAATCAACTTGTGTAATTACCATTCACCATCTGTTCCACCAGGACCTGAGCTGATCTGCTGGCATCTTGCAGTTTTCTGAACTTCTCGGCTTTTTCTCGCTCTATGGCCTGCAGCATGATAGCAAAGGTGAGTAATTCAATACAAGGATTGTGAATCTACACAATAATTATAACTTCTACTTCCCCTTTCAAGCCTTAAGATATTTCACTCTGTCAGCTTCTCATGTGAATCTAAAGACTTTTTTTCTCAATACTTTTGCCATCAAAAACATCAAAACGGCAATGAAAGCATGAGCCGTTTTCATGACTTGCTGCAACTTTTAATGATAAGATTTCTACCCAACATTTTTTTTACATTATAGTTTCTGATACATTTCAATATGAGACTGCAAAAAGTAAAAAGGCAATTCATAACAATGAAAGATAAAGTGTCACATAACTAACATGAAATTTATCTTGTAAAAATACACCATTGAAATTACTCCTGATAAGTATATGGGCAGTATTAAAAATCAAATTGAGAATCCAGTATGTATATAAAATGGAAAAAATAAAACTACCATAAATAATTTAGCAGAAATATTATATATATATATATATATATATATATATACATATTTAAATACAAGCCTGTAGGCTAATTTTTCTTTCAAAACTAATCATAGTACTCCTATTTCCAAGGAAGACCAGATTGAGTTTCAAAAAGCTTTCTAAATTCCTCTATTTCTCCTAAGAGTTAAATTTTGAACAACAAATACAAAATTATTTCAGTCAACAGTAACCAGCATTTCATACTACTGAGCTTAGCTAATAATATTCCTATGGAGACATAAATTTTAAACCATGATAGAGTAGAACTACATTACTATAAATATCAAGAAGATGAGACTATAACAATGTATATGTCCTAAAATATAACTATTCAAACTATAATGCAATTAAAATATAGTAAGAACAACACACCTGTGACTTAACAATAGTATTATAACAAAGATTTCTCCTGAATTTGAGGCAGAAGGTTATTCTACATGAGGCTACTTTTTAAGACTTTATTTACATCCACAGGCATTAAAAAAAATATTTCCAGGTATAATATTGGAGTACAGAGGGGAGGGTAAATAATAGATACATGCACAGTCTGCAGAACTGTTGAGTAGAAATTTGTGCAAGGATGGAAATGATCTATATCTGTGTCATTCAATATGATAGCCAATAACCACATGTGGGTATTGAGCACGTGAAAGGTGGTCAGTGTGACTGAAAAAAATGAAAATGTAATCTAATTTTATTTAATTAATTTAAAATTTAAAAGTTCCCTGTGACCAGTGTTAACTGTAATTGTACAGTGCAGATCTAATACATTCCTTTAAAAGCAAATTGTTAAGATAGGCCTGCAATCCCAGCTACTCAGAAGAAATGGGCGGGAGGACTGTTTAAGGCCAGGGGTTTGAGATCAGCCTAGGCAAAACAGAAAGACCTCCATCTCCAAAAAAAAAGCAATTTTAAAAAATTAGTCAGGCATGGTGGCATGAGCCTGTAGTCCCAGCTACTCAGGAATCTGAGGCAGAAGGACTGCCTGAGCACAGTAGTCTCAGTAGGTTTCAATGAACTATGATTGTGCCACTGTACTCCAGGCTGGGTGACAGACGGAAACTCTTTCATATAATATGGCAATATCAGAAATAGTTTCAAAGAAAAAGTAATCATCTAGACAAGACTATTTACCAAGCACATGAAATTATGGACATGCTTATACAATAATTCATATATTTTTACATATCTGAAAAGACTCCCTAATTTAAAGAAATAGCTACAAATGTAAAGGTTTTTTGTTTTTGTTTTTCTTTGAGACAGAGTCTTGCTCTGTCGCCCAGGTTGGAGTGCAGTGGCATGATCTCAGCTCACTGCAACCTCTGCCTCCCCAGTTCAAGCAATTCTCCTGCCTCAGCCTCCTGAGTAGCTAGGATTATAGACGTGCATCACCACACCCAGCTAATTTTTGTATTTTTAGAAGAGACAGGGTTTCATCATGTTGGCCAGGCTGGCCTCAAACTCCTGACCTTGTGATCTGCCCACCTCAGTGCTGGGGGCGGAGCAGGGGAGATTACAGGCGTGAGCCACCATGCCTGGCCTGAATAAGGGTTTTTTTTTTTTTTTTTTAATTTATTTTAAAGAGTTTCGTAAGTGGCAGACCTGACAATATCTGACTTCAAGGCTTGATACAAACTGCAGTAATCAAGACAGAGTAATATTGGCAAAAGAACAGACAGGTAAATCAATGGAACAGAATAGAAAGCTCAGAAATAGATGCACGTGAATATAATCAATTGATTTTTGACAAAGAAACAAAGGCAATGCAGTGGAGAAAAAGTCTTTCAACAAATGGCCCTGAACAATGCAACATCTACATGCAAAAAAGTTTATCTAGACATAAACCTTATACCCTTCTTTTAATTCCAATTATTTAATTCCAATTTATTTATTTTCATGTTATTCACTGGATCAACTTCATTCGAAGTTTATATTCTTGATGGTGAAATATCTGACATTGTGAATTTTATCATAAATTCGCTTTAAAATTTCAACACTGAATATATTTGTAAAAATGATAACATGGGCTGGGCACGGTGGCTCACACCTGTAATCCCAGCACTTTGGGAGGTCAATGCGGGTGGATCACCTGAGGTCAGGAGTTCAAGACCAGCCTGGCCAACTTGGTGAAACTCTGTCTCTACTAAAAATACATAAATAATTAGCCAGGTATGGTGGCAGCCACCTGTAATCCCAGCTACTGTAGAGGCTGAGGCAGGAAATTTGCTTGAACCTGGGAGGCAGAGTTTGCAGTGAGCCGAGATCACACCACGGCACTCTAGCCTGGGCAACAGAATAAGATTCTGTCTCAAAAATAAAATAAAATAAAATAAAATAAAATAAAATAAAATAAAATAAAATAACATTAACATATATTTTTGTGGAACACAGCATTATGGTTCAAAACCATGTTTTCTTGGGTACACATGGATATAAAGATGGGAACAAGAAACACTGGGGGCTACTAGAGTGGGGAGGAAGTGACGGGAAAAGGGCCAAAAAACTAGCTATTGGATACTATGTTTAGCACCAAACCTCGGTGTCACACAATATACCCATGTAACAAACCTGCACATTTACTCTTGAATCCAAAACAAAAGTTGAAATTATAAAAAATAAAAATGAAAATTAAACATACCAAAAATAAATGCAATGTTTCCACTGAATTTAGAAATTTGTGTAGCTGCTTGAAAGTAATTGTGGTATTCATATAATTCATAAAATTAATTAAAAATGAATCAATCACAGACTCTAGAATAAAAGGTCAAACTATAAAACTCCTAGCAGATAGCTTAGGAGAAAATAGAAATGACTATCAGTTTGCTGACAGCTTTTTAGGTATACCACCAAAGGGATGATCCACGAAAGAAAGAAAGAATAAGTTGAATACTACTTAATTAAAATGTTCTGCTCTGTGAAAGAAGCTGCCAAGAGAAGGAAAAGAAAAGCCACAGACTCAAAGAAAATATTTACAAAAGACATATCTGGTAAAGAATTCTTATCCGAAATACACAAAGAACTCCTGAAACTCAGTAACAAAAACAAACAAATTAAAACATGGGCAAAAAACCTTAACAGACACCTCACCAAAGGAAGTATACAGATGACAAATAAGCAAATGAAAATACGTTTCACATCATATGTTACCAGGGAATTACAAATTAAACAACAATGAGATACCACTACACGCCTATTAGAATGGCCAAAATCCAAGAACACTGATAAAACCAAAAGCTGACAGGATATGCAGCAATGGGAACTCTCATTCATTTCTGGTAGCAATGCAAAATGGTACAGCCACTTTGGAAGACAGTTTGAAGGTTTCTTACAAAAGTAAACATTCTACTATATGATCCAGCAATCAAGCTCTGAGGCATTTACCCAAAGGAGTCAAAAACATATGTCCATATAGATTCCTGCACATGAATGCTATAGCAGCTTTATTTATATTTGCCAAGACTTGGAAATAATCAAGATGTCCTTCAGTAGATGAATGTATAAATAAACTGTGATACATCCAGACAATGGAATATTATTCAGTGCTTAAAAATGAGCTATCAAGCCATAAAAAGACATGGAGGAACTTAAATGCATGTTACTAAGTTAAAGAAGATAATCTGAAAAGGCTATATACTACAGGATTGCACCCTAGATTCCAATTCAGAATATATGATAGTCTGGAAAAGGCTACAAAACAATCAGTGGTTTCTAGAGATTAGCAGAGACAGGTAGATGAACAGGAAAAGTATTGAGGATTTTTATGGCAGTGAAATTACACTGTATAATACTCTAAAGGTAAATACATGTCATTGTAAAGTTGTTTAAACTTATAGACTGTGTGGCACCAATAGTGAATGCTAATGTAAAAACTATGAACTTTGAGTGATAATGATGTGTCAATGTAAGTTCATCTATTGTAATAAATATCCCACTCTAGTGGAAAATGTTGACAGTGGGGCAGGGTATGTGTGTGTGGGAGCAGGGTTATATGGGAAATTTTTATACCTTCTGTTCAATTTTGCTGTGAACCTATAATTACTCTAAAAATAGAGTCTATTAAAATCACAAAAAAGGTTTCATGAATTAGGAATATTGGATTCAGTATTAAGAGTACAAAATGCTAAAAAAGCCAATCATTGACAGAATAAACTCCCATCAGGAATAGCTGTAATATATAAAATACTAATTAAAACTGAGAATAAATTAAGAGTAATTAAAAAAAAAAAAACTATAAGGTGATACGTTTTGTTTTATTTTCTTAAGTACCTATACTTAGCTGAAAGACACACATTTTACATGATGCTGTGAAGGGCAACAAATGAAAACTCAGTTTCATCTAATTAATTAAGAAACTCTGAAAGTGACAGACACTTTTTAATATCTTGGATTCCACTTGAAAATTTCGAAACACACAGTTTGTGGTATTTTGTGATTTTATGTTCCCAGGATCCCATTCCAATTAGCAGGTGAAACTTCTGAGTTGTCTTGAAATTCAGTTTCACAAAGACAGTATTGAATTGTTTCCAGAAACATGTGGACAATCATGGATAGTTCTAATTTGTTGGTTGAACTGAAAAGTCCATGAATAGGTAGTAGCTACAAGATCTGGTTAAAAGTAAGATCCTAGATGAAGCTCCAATATTTCTATTTTCTCAACTTCTTAATTTTTGTGATCTAAGCTATCTGTCCTTCGCAGCTTATGGCATACTTGTTTTTCACTGCTTACATTTATTCTCCATTAAAAGGTAAATGTTATATGTAAAGCACCCTGAGCATCTTAGATGAGAAAAAATAAGCACATTTAAGTAAATATGTAATGTAAATATCAAGAAAGACAGGAGGATTTGGGGTGTCCAGAATTTGAACATCAGGAAAAAACACACAGATAAAAGAAAAAATATATACCACAATACAACACATACAAGAAAAATGACAAGCTGAGTAAAGTGATGTTCTCTGAGTTACTTTTAGTTATCCTCTCCTATCAGAGGGGTTTCTATTTTATCTACATTGAACTTTTGCTTTAGTTTACATGAAATGATATAAAAAGTAGAATGAGAACACTGTGTGGTCTTTATAAAGATTGAAAATAAACTATCAATAGCCTTCTAAATGTTATGATCATAATCTCTTTATTCTAAACTTACCAGAATCAATTAATATTACTAACAGAGAGCAAAACTTATATTTCAGTATCTCAGGAATCATATTTGACCTTTAATATCTTGTTAGCCACATTGTTCCAGTTATTCTAATATAATAGTAACAGTAACAACAACCGCAACTACAACAAAAACAATAATCTATAAAGTAGGTACAATTACTTTCCCATTTTGATGGAGGAAGGAAGTGAGGCACAGAGAGGTTTGTGAAAATTTTGAAAACAATGCAATAGCCACATTAAAAATGAGATTCTTTATACTACCAAATTACAGTTTATGTACATAATTTCCATATGTATGTCATAATAATTGTAAGAAAGAAGAAATCAGCATTATTGTATACCATTTGTTACAAAAGAAAATTGAGCATCAATAAGATTAAATCATGTATCAAAGGTCATCATATTAGGAAGCTTTAGATTCAATATTAGAGCCCTGCTCTTCTACTTTGAATTTCAACTTTCTTTCAGACATACTCCGCTGTTGCTAGGGGTATTTCAATGGATATTAGTCAAAAAGGTGTGAGCATATCAGAGTATACATCACAGCAAATGGAGCTTATAGTTTGGATGTATTAGGGATGTTCAAGTTATTTAACTATTAATTCAGCATGGGCAACAAGGTATCAGAGGGAATGCCGGGTCACTCAGAATGGACTCTGACAGTCTATGGGCTGATTACCAACTCTGTATACAGCTCAAGTAAACTGAATAACTGGTGCATAAAGCGAGACATAGACCCCAGAAAGAAGCGGTCAATGGTATCTGCATATTTGTCAATGTTTAGAAGATATCTGGGTTCTGTTAGGGCACATTTCTTTCGAGAGGAACATTGCAAAGTGAAGAAGAATATGCACACAAGTGTGCCTTGAAGAGTGTGAACGAGACAATGAAGAGTCCAGAAAACATTTCATTTCAGACACAGCTGTAGACAGTTGATTTAAAATAATAAAATTTAGTGTAACAAAGAGATGTTAAAGAAGGTACTGTAACAACAAGGCTTGCAGTCACCCTTTTTGCTCCGCTGTTTCCAATTCTGTCTCTACTGCTTACCATTTGACCTTAATAAAGTACTTCAACCTTTCTGAACCTCAATATTTTCTATGTAAAATAGCAATAAAGATATCTATGACATGAGACTTCTGAGGAGATTAAAGGAGGCTCTTTATTTCTGAAAATGAGATAGTTTTTATAGTAAAATGGGGAGCTAGGAATAATTAAGCTGAGCCAAGTGACTTGACATAAGCTAAGACTATACCAGACAAACTGAAATATGGGCTCATTCTAGTTAAAGGTAACCTCAATAATCTTATTTTTTTTTTTTTTTTTTTTTTTTTTTGAGACGGAGTCTCGCTCTGTCGCCCAGGCTGGAGGGCAGTGGGGCAGTCTCAGCTCACTGCAAGCTCCTCCTCCCAGGTTCACGCCATTCTCCTGACTCAGCCTCCCGAGTAGCTGGGACTACAGGCACCAGCCACCACATCCAGCTAATTTTTTATATTTTTAGTAGAGACGGGGTTTCACCGTGTTAGCCAGGATGGTCTCGATCTCCTGACCTCGTGATTCGCATGCCTCAGCCTCCCAAAGTGCTAGGATTACAGGCGTGAGCCACCACACCTGGCCATGGAAACATTTTTGACACAAGAGATGATCAGAGTACCTTGTTCATGGAAATGTCCAAATAACCACACATAAAAAGTGTTTAAAAAAAAAAATAAGTTGACTAAATAAACATCACTGAAAATCTCCATTTCTCCTGGGATCTGGCCACCCACACATTTGTCCTCAAATGAAATACATGAACTTCTATTTTAAGGTAGGATGGATTGGTAGTTCCTAAAATTTCTACCGTCTCCCATTTACTCACAGGAATATACATTAAAAAGCACAGAAAAGCACAAAAACCAAAAACAAAATCTAAAGAGAAATATTTTGCTGAAAAAGGAAGATAACTGTCCTCATTTTAAATGATTGTGTATCAACAAGGAGGAACACAGGCCTTTCACAGGTCTAGCTTACAAAGTAAAAACTGGTTCAAAACAAAAACAAAAACTGGCTCTCACATCTATTCTCTTACTCAGTCCCATCTAAACTGCTCTTATCAGTCTCACCATTGGCCCCCAAACTACTACATTCAATGACTGATGTTCAGTCCTTACTTTACCTATCGCTATGATTTGATTCAGTGGATTCCTTTTTCTTTTCAGAAATATTTGCTAATTTGGCTTCATGTACTACCAGAACACAGAGTTCTCCTCCAACTTCAGAGGTCACTTTTACTCAATCTCCTTTGCAGGTTCCTAATCATGTCCCTGAACTCTCACTTTGGAGTGTCCTAGGCCTCAATCTATATTTTCCTTTGTTTAGGCCAAAAGCAGAACCGTCTGCTCCTCTCTTTCTCTCAAGTCTCATATTCAATCCATCAGAAAGTCCTGTTGGCTCTAACCTCAAAACACATCCAGAAAGTGAGTTATTATGGTGCTCACTACTACCATATTAGAAGAAGTACCCCATCATCTCTGAGGGGTATGAATATTTCAAAATAGGATACTAAAGGTCTTTATATTTCAACCTTTGTTCTCTGATTATATATTATCAACACGGCAGACAGAGACAGCAGGATTCAGTTCAACTCGCTGACAACTGAGTAAAAGCTCAAGTCCTTACCATGATCTGATCTTAATTAACTTCCTTAACCTTTCTGAATTCTTGTGCTACTGAATACCTTGCTTTTTTGCTGCAGACACACGCTTAGCTGTTCCCTGATGCTACAGGCATGCTCCTGTTACACGGCTGTGCATTTATTTTTCCCCATGCGCAAAATGGCCCTAAATTAGTGATTTGGACATTTTTCTCCATCAAATGCCACTTTTTCAGCTAGGCCTTTTAGTGTCACTCTGTCTACACACACATACATGCTCTAACTCTCATTTTATTCTACTCCTTGTAACTTATCACTAATATTCCATATGATTTACATATTAGTCTTGCTTCATTTCCATCTTTCCCACTAGAATGTAAACTATATAAGGTCAGGTATCCTTATCTATATCCTCCTCTACTCTATCTCAAGTCTCCATGAAAGTTGCTGGTACACTGTAGATACATAATAAGGCGAGCTCTATTTTAGCCTAATGCCTCCATATACAATATTATGGTCTCTCCCCTTACCCACAATACTCTCTTAAAGTGTAGATTCCTAACAAACTCTAACAGCTCTACATAAAGTGGCCATAAAACCAGTCCATGGGGATACATGCTGCAAGCTCAGTAAAGGAGGGATGGATTACATCAAAGTATTCTAGAAACTGCATATTCGATTGGGAGTTGGGCACATCCACCTTTTCTTCAGCTCAAGTCCTGACAATGGTAATAAACCATTACCTAAGTAGAAAAGAAAGAGTACCATATGCAATCCATGAGACAAAACTTGGTAGAATCTTAACTCTCTCTTTTTATTTCATGGCTCTGATCTTCCATCTCCTCTATGTGTGTATGTACATGTATGTACATACACATACGTACTGCGTATATACCCCTTTCCCTTATTTTCAAGACCAAGGGTATCATCTGAATACTCTTCAACCATGGTCTTCATTTTCTTTTATATATTTCATCTTCAATGAAATTTGAAATTTGAAATTAAATATATTTCAATATTTCAATATTAGTCCAAATACCCACAGTCAGAGTTCAGTCCTCAGTACTGTACAAAAAGTTATTTTGTGAAAGTCATTAATTTTCTTCTTGTTAGGAAAAATGCTTATTACAGCATTCAGTACTGATAACGACTACAATTATCTCCTTGAAAGTACCTTGTTCATAAAAATAACTTTGCCCTTGACAATGTTATCTTTCTCTTAAATTTCTTCCTCATGAAGTCATCCAGCTTTTCTGTGTGTTTTTCTATAGAGCTGTTTATCATACACATGTCTACATGTATATACATATATTTTAATCATAAAAGGATAAATATTTTATAACACATAGTTTTTAAATTATGTTATTAACATATAGAATACTAAATACTTTACTCACTATATGCTTAATATATGATATGTTTAGAAGCCACTACTCAGATTCTAAAATATTTAGTACACATAATTTCAAGTAAAGTATATAGAAGCTAAAAAAGGCATCAGTAAATCCATGTATCAGAAATGAGTGATTAATTATAAAATATAATATGGGCTCATGAAAATTCTTACAGATCATGAATTATAAATTCTAAAATGGGTAACTTAAATGCAAAATAAAAGGCAATGAAGTTGTATAATATTTAACAAAAGGAACAAAAGTAAAATAATTTTAAGCAAAGAAACAGGGACATTCACAAATTCCTCAATAAGTTGATTCAGACCTCTGTTCCTCCTCCTTTATTAGCACCTCTTAAAAGCCTCCTCTTTCTGTATCTTCTCTAACATTATGAAAATAAGTTATGGATCTCTATCAGTCATACTCTGATATTAGAAGTAACTAAGAATCTACTCATTTAACATTCTATAATGAAGTTTTACTCTTTGACTGAAAAGTAACTTATTCACTCAAATGTTTATTCAGAAGTTGTTCTATCCTTCATATTGGTAATAGGTTCTGTCTTAAATGTGACTGCAGAGCTGAAAAAAAAAAATCACATATCCATATAGTTAAACATTTATTGGGTTATGTGTTAGGCATGGGGACACCAAAAACCAAACACACACACATAAAACCAAAGCCATTTCATGTTCAAGTCCTGATTTCTGGAAATCAACAATGGAAATGAAGTGAAAATGACTAGAAATTACTTTGCGTAAGTAAACAGAAATTAGATCATTGCAGGCTTTATGAGAGCAATAAGAAGACACTGACTTTGTCAACACTTTTTACACAAAGACCACTGGGAACATATTTATAGATTATCAAAGTTAACCTGATTTACACGCTGCAATGAGAGAGACAGAGCATCACAGGGAACTATGGGGTTGTCTCTAAGAGTATGTTAGAAAAAGCTTATTTTAAGATGTGGGCTTGTGTTACGTGATAGGGGGCATCAAGGAAGTGGGGTTTTGTTTTGATTGGATGTTGTAAGGAAGTAGGGTAATTCTATGTTGAGTGTCCTAAAATTTTTATCTACATGGCAGGAGGAATGCAGAGAGGCTAAAGCTGTATTTAGTAAAGAAGCATGATGTGTCACATTAATGAAGATGAGGGATATTTGGTCATCAGGGGTGGTTTGGACAATGCTATTCTTTTTGACCGTATTAAGATATGATTACAAAGTGGTCTTGCTTTTATCTTGATTCATCACAACCATGGAGTGTCCCTGAATGATGCTGGCATTCTCAGCAATTGTTTGTATTCAACCAGAGAACATCACAGACTAGCTGCAAGTACCAAGGCAACATCCAGCAGTTTCAAAGCCTAACCGAAGTGCCAAGCCAGCTACTGGCTATCAGTAGCTGATTTTATCTTTCTCAAATGATTATAAACAGAGACATAACAAGATCATACTTATGTTTTAATGAGTTCGGTTTGGCAGAGGTGATGTGAAAATTTCTAAAGGAATATAACATTAGTAGCAGGCAAGACCAACTAGGGGATTGTCATCTTAAATAGAAGCAAACCATGATATTAGCTTTAATCAGGGTTTTGGTGATGGGAATAGAGAGAATTGGACATTTTCAAGAGCTGTTAAGGAAGCAGGATTAATTGAACTTGTCAAAGATTGGACTTGTGAATGGTAGAAAAAAATCTAGATGACCCAGTTAGCTTTCAGGTTTCTGGATTAGGCTGTTTGCAGGGTGAAAGGAAGGAGAAAGAATAAAGGAGGTCTGGGGAAATAATGAGATTTAAGATATCAGGCAAACATCAATTAAAATTGTCTATTAGGCAGTCAGATATATCACCCTGGGTTTTTTTTTTTTTTTTTTCTTTTTCTTATTATTATACTTTAAGCTCTAGGGTACATGTGCACAATGTGCAGGTTTGTTACATATGTATACATGTGCCATGTTGGTGTGCTGCACCCTTTAACTCATCATTTACATTAGGTATATCTCCTAATGCTATCCCTCCCTCCTCCACACAATAGGATCTGGTGTGTGATGATCCCCTTCCTGTGTCCAAGTGATCTCACTGTTCAATTCCCACCTATGAGTGAGAACATGCGGTGTTTGGTTTTCTGTTCTTGCCATAGTTTGCTGAGAATGATGGTTTCCAGCTGCATCCATGTCCCTACAAAGGACATGAACTCATCCTTTTTTATGGCTGCATAGTATTCCATGGTGTATATGTGCCACATTTTCTTAATCCAGTCTGTCACAGATGGACATTTGGGTTGATTCCAAGTCTTTGCTATTGTGAATAGTGCCGCAATAAACATATGTGTGCATGTGTCTTTATAGCAGCATAACTTATAATCCTTTGGGTATATCCCCAGTAATGGGATGGCTGGGTCAAATGGTATTTCTAGTTCTAGATCCTTGAGGAATTGCCACACTGTCTTCCACAATAGGTTTTAAGAAAGAGATGTGAGCTAAAGATACATATCGGGGGAGGGTTCATTCAAAAATAGATACCATTTGAATGGGAATGAATGAGGATATCCAGAGAAGAAAAACAATGACTGAAGAATACCAGTATTAAAGAAAAACTGAATTGGAACAAATGGCCAAAAATGTGAAAGAATTAATCAGGAGAAAGCAGTATCCCATAAGCCAAGTGAGGAAAGAATTTCATGAGGGCAAAGAGGTTAATAGGTTCTAGTTCTACAGAGGGATTGAGTAAGATAAGGCACGTATATTCACATGTGTGTTTACAGGAGAGGATACTTTCTTAAAGATGAAAATACAACCAGTTTAAAGGCTGATGATAAAGACCTGGGACATAGATTTTTTGACAATCTGGATATATAGCTGAATGGAAGCAGGTGGCTTAATACATAGTCAGGGATGCTGCTGAGAACATACACACAGAGATGAACCTCAACCAGGTGAAGTCTAGCCTCTTCCACCAAGGCAGGTGGGAAAAAAAAGAGAGAGAGAGAGAGACAATGAGCACAAATACCCACAATTTGAGAAATATTATTTTGACTAAAGTAGGAGATGAAGTCATTTACTGTGAATGACGGGGAAAGTTTAGGTACCCCACAAAAGCTTGAAATAATTGTTGAGAGAAACTAAGGCGAAAATATACTTAGGATGCATGGAAAGCTTATGAAGAACTGCTGGTTTTGTTAAAATATGTTATTAAAGAAATGGAGTAATGTCTGACAATGACAACATCTGCATATAATCACGACAGCAGGTAGCTGAATTGAGGAGATGAGAGAAACAGAAGCTTTTAGCGATAGCAGGAGAGCCCACGTGCTGAAATGACTAAGAATGAAAGAACAACTTGGGTGAAAAAGTCTCCTAACCTAGTGCCAAAGTCTTCAATGAGAAAATATGATAAAATGGTAGATAATAGATGGCCAGAAGTCATTAACTGCAAGGAAAGAGGTATTTTTACATCAAGAGAGCAGTATCTTTGGAATTGTCTCTGTTAGGTGAGGGAGTCAGTCATTCTAAAGTAGTGGGGGTACAAAAGAGGGATGAGTCACAGTGCTGTTTTTCAGGGTAAAAGTGGTTTCCATGGCTGAGTAGAGTAAGTACATAGGACAGAAGTCTTGTCTGGAAAAAGGGTTTGAGCCTGCCGAGTGAGAGAGTGTGGGAAAGCAGAGGAAGTGAAGCAAGGACAAGAAAGTGCAAAACAGCATAGAGAGAAAGATAGAAGAAAAGATAGACTCAAGGTACCTATACTCTGGGTAGTAAACACAGATAACAGAGATAGGAGAAAGGGGAAGAATTAACTGGCTTGATGATTTCCAGCGGGAGTTAGTAAAAAGTTGATTCTGAAAGAGTGTAATCAAATGTAGATCCCATGAAGAGCCCAAAGCCAGATGATCATAACGACTTGATAGGCAGGCTTTCAAGAGAAACTGGTACAAGCTCCAGATTTTCAGACACCTTATCAAACCCCCTTGAGATCAGAGGAGGCCATTTTTTTTTTTTTTATTACCAATTTACGTTACCATGTGCTCACTGAAATAATTTGAGTAGTTAGAATCTGTTAATTCAGCTAAAAAGTCTGAACTGTGGTGACATTAAAAGAATGTGAGAGGGAACCGCTAGGTAAAGCCCAAGACTGTGTCCTAGAATATTGATTCTCAAGCCTTTATGTGCATAGGCTTCGCTCCTGGAAAATGTTCAAAGTCAAATTTGGATTTACTAGTTCTGAGGTTCTATATTTCCGACAAGCTCTCAGACAATGTCAATATTTGTGGTCCAGGGACATTTTGATTAGAAAGGTCCCCTAGAAATCAGCTTTTAAATAAGTGCATTTTGTTAATTATATGAATAAAACACATGGCGAATATGCAAGGAAAAAAATTATGCTTAGGTCTAAAAGTTCCATTTTTTAAAATATGTGAAATTGAACTGATAATGGCCTATGATATGCTCATGGGCTAAAAGCACTTGAAAGGAGTAAATGAAGAAATCAAGTGGAAAAAAAAGAGTTGGGAATATTTAGCCATTTTTATTAATACCACTCAAGTTCATGACACGAGCCTGCCATGAGTTCAAAGTAACCTATATAACCTGACAGGTGATACAGTAAGAAAATTAATATATACCTAAACTGAATATCCTTCATCATTACTATGTATTTCTCTTGAAGATTTTTAATACATATACATTATATTGAGCCTGAGGGAAACATCAAGGTAAATCATTTCATGTCCTATTTTAGGAGGCAATTAAGAACGATGTTGTTATTTCAGAAAATGAGAGTTCAGGGCGATAAAGGGGACTCACAAGGTATCAGAAAACCAGTTATAAAATATTGTACATTTTTGAGCACTTTTAGTCTGTCATGCTCCCACTATTGATAAAATGCAAATTGTTCAAAGGCAACTATATAACAGGAACTTTTATGATTTATATTCCTGAAATAATGGAACTCAATTTTCCTGCCTGATCAAAGCTGTTTTAAGATAAAGAAACAGACTATCAGACAGAAACCTGTAAGAATCAAATCAATAACCATTTTTAATTAGCTAATAAAATACCAAAGGTGATTCATATTTTCAGTGGTCAAATATGTGACACGAACTTTGAAAATCAGAGTTTAATGTTCTCTAATTAATGTTCTACTACTAAGATAATTTCCCTCAAAAATCATAGCAGACAATATACCTTCAAAGAAGTAAACTTGAACAAAGACATTTTGCCAATTTTCTACAATTATATATTATCTTTCAGTTTAATTTTAAAACTCAAACATTAGCAATATAATCATATTTCTCATTTCTTGAAACTGTTTAGTCTATTATAATGCTGACAACAATATGTCTCATAAAGTTAGTAAGTAATTTAAAATAACTTTCCAATTTATAAATAGTTAACTCTAAGAAGAACTGGTGATGAAATTGTCTCCCCTTTTTCAAGCAGCCTAAAAAACAGATTTTTTTTTCCCAGAATATATACATATTTTTTGTTTTTCTCCGAAAGTTCCAACCCCAACAGCAAACATTAGCTTGTAACTGAGGTAATGTTGTATTTGTAAAAATACAATAGATTTTGAACTTCAGGATTTCTTTTTCTAGAAAGAAAAAGCAGAGCTAATGTACACATTTAGATGTGATCTTCCCATGGATAAAATTACTTTTCATTCATAATCACTGTTTCTTTAGCTTGCGCATTGTATTTACTCTGCCTGTTA
The DNA here is from genome assembly GCF_007565055.1 of Rhinopithecus roxellana. Classification (NCBI taxonomy): domain Eukaryota; kingdom Metazoa; phylum Chordata; class Mammalia; order Primates; family Cercopithecidae; genus Rhinopithecus; species Rhinopithecus roxellana. Next base: position 3,493,422 of record NC_044555.1, read on the forward strand.
CAAATTCTTTTACAAACTGTTGCCGATCATATACAAAGATGCATGTTTTATAATTGTTGAAGTCGAAAAATTAAAACTTTGACAATTTCCCTAAAGATGAAGCAGCTTATATTAAATTAACAAAACTTCCTATTTGTGAAGGTCAAAATTATACCATCTCAGAAGGGAATAACAACAACAAAGCATCTGTTACCACATGTAAATACTGAGAAAGGCTGGACATCTTTTAGTTAAGGTAATACACAAATATCTGGGAAATTTAAATACCTTATAATATATGACAGGGATTGATGACTATAAAGAATAACTTTTTGATAATAGTGAGCATATAAACATGGTTCTAAGTATAGTATCTATATTATTCTATTCTATTTTATACTATTCTACTCTACACAATTCTGCAAGCTTGCTAAGGCCTAGCCTTGAGGTAACTGAACAATATATTAAAGACATCAACATGAATTCATGTTATAAAATTGTTAATTTACAGTTAAATAATATGTAAGTTAAGGTAAGTTTATGAAAGGCATCCCTAGTCAGTCACAGAAGAATCCAGAAAGATTTCTCTAGGCTAAACTTTGATTTTGCTTGCTATCTAAAATATACTTTAAAGATATATTATTTTATCTTTAAACATTTTATCATTTAACATTTTATCATATTGCATCTTCAAAATTTTATCATATTGCATTAATCTATCAACTAATAGAATCACAGAAAACAAAGCATGGAGTTTACAAGCAGCACAAAATGTGTACACATATAAAAATTAATGCATAACCTACATTGACTTTTTCTTTTAAGTCTGAGAAGTTGCCTTCCTTCCGATAGATTGCAAATTCAGGACTCTGCAACACGGCTTCCGATCGAGTAATCCAACTGTGAAGTTCAGTTATATCAACATCCAACCTAAGACAGCAAAAAATAAAAGTCATTATTTCTTATCTCTTTCTTCTATATAAAAAAAGCAATTTATCCGCATTTATCATTCTTTTCTCAATCTGAGACTCCTGCTTGATGCCTCTATTAGTATTAATAGCACCACTATTTTCCCCGTTAGGTAGACTCAAATTTGGAGTCAGCTTTGATCTAGAGTCTTATGATCACAGAGGTCATTTTAATCACCTCAATGTAAAAATCACTTCTACAATATCTCCTGTAAGCTATTACCCAGCCTCTGCTTGAATGTTTGCACTATTTAAAAAAGTACTACCTCCCAAGATAACCTTTTGTTTTTGGAAAGTATTTACAAGAAAAAAGAAATTCCTGTTGGTGGTCACCATTGAACCACATGCTCTTCTGTAGTCTCCAGTCATATTGCCTCTGGGTTTGGCCACGTGACTTTCTATCGCAAATGGGACAACAGTAAGAGTATTGCAAGTAAGGTTTTGATAAGTGCTTGCATGTCAGAGCTTGACTTTTTAGAGCACACATCCCGAGAAGGCAACAATTATATAAGAAGTACAATGACCTTGAGGAGATCATGTTTTAAGGAAGCTTAATCTATCCATGTGAAGAGGCCACATGAAGCAGCATGTGGCACCAGGAATGCAAATAAAGCCCTCTGTGACCCATCTCAGTGCCAGCTGAAGACAGACAAATGAGTGCTCCAGTTGATGCCACATAGAGAAAAGAAATGCCCAAAGGGCACTGCCCAAGTTGAAGAACTGTGAGAAATAATAAGTGCTGCTTTAAGTCACTACATTTTGGTGTGAGTGGTTATGCTGCCATAAGTATCAGATCGCCTATCCTGTTATTTTCAATTTTTGTTGTTGTTGTTGTTGTTGTTGTTGTTGTTGTTTGCAGAAATCTTCAGAGCCACCAGGGATAAACTATTCATTGTAATCAGGTGATTTAGGTATAGAAGAGCCAAAATATGGAATCAACCCAAGTGTCTAATGGAATAGTATTAAGCCTTTAAGAATACGAATATCCTTTCATTTGCAACAACATATATGAACCTGGAGGAAATCATGTTAAGTGAAATAAGCCAGGTGTTATGACATGATCTCATTTACATGTCTGAAATACATACGACATATCTCAAAGACATATGACATGTCTCAAATATGACATGATCTCATTTACATGTGGAATCTAAAAAAAATCAAACTCAAAGAAACAGAAGACAATGTTCGTTTCCAGGAGCTGGTGGGGGTAGAGAGTAGTTGGAAAGATATTGGCAAAAGGATACAAAATTATAAATATTTGAAATCAGCTCTTTAAATTCATCAGTAGATACCTGATCGTCAGCCTACCCTATGCTTAGTCACTTCAGCGGATATTCTATGGTTTGTTGGTATCTTAGTTTCCTTAGGTTTGGTACTTAAAGGAAACATATCAGTAGTGTGTAGTATAAATAGGGAAGAATAGACAATTATCTTTTTAGTTTATAATACTTTCATTGATACAGCCCATGATTTCAATAAATATTTTCACTTCAATATTAGACTTTCAACCCACATTGCAGTTCAATTGAATTAAAACTTCTAGAATGTTTTCACATAAACTATCATTAAACCAGTTATGTCACAACCTAATTACTATCAGAAACTTGTGACCTGGTCTATTCAACTCCAGTTTCGGGACTTTGAATCATATAAACCTGTTAGAATTTCTCACATTAGTTGCAGGCTATTGTTTTAAAATTAAACAGATACAGAACTTAATGGAACACAAAGCCCTTACAAAAACATATTCTCATTTTATATTCTTACAAAATTCTTTGGTTAGGTATCACCAATTCCAACTGCCCATAGGATGAGATGGCGCTTCAGAGAAATTAAGTTAATTGACCTCAGTACCATGAATCAGAAACTTAATTTATCTAGTTCACCATCATGTCCTTCCACATCAAAAAGGGGATGGTTCATAGCATATAGATTGAGTTGTTATTTATCAAGGCTATCCAACTTGAAATTAAGAGACTAGGGATCTTGATTCCTCTAAATTCCATGTCATTGAATGTCAATAAGTTATTTGTGTATGCATTATAAATGTTTATGGATTTTTATTGTGTGATATATGATTTTTATCTTTCCTATATTTTTTATCCACAAGTTTATCAGATTTCTATTTCTTCATTCATAATGTTGATTAAAATATAGAATACAATTACATGCTGTAAAAATCTTTCTCTCGCTCTCTTCAGCGATGTTAACTCCTTGAATAAATACTCTCCTACTATGGTCATTTGGTTACCTACCCAAACGAGTGCATCATTTATGCATATTTATCATCACAATGTCTTAAAACATTTTCATTTTTGCTTTGGCCCAACATAAAATTTCCTGTGTCTCTCAATTTGCAAGCATCTACTTGCCAATATATTGGACAGAGGAGTGCTGGAATGTTAATACTTCAGGGGTGACCCTTAACCAGTGAGAGCTTGGAATTGGTGGATCAATATCCCAGCTCCCTTGCCCCTCAGTTAGACAATACTGAAGTATGATACACACAGTGTCTCAAAGGGTTCCCTGCATGATTGAGCTCCAGTTCCTTCCAGCAATAACCTGATCCCTAAATGTGTGCCATCCTTTATTGGCTGCTTTATTTTTCTTATCTCACTTCCCTACTTTGATTCCTGGGGTCACTTTCCAAACAAACTGCTTGCATCTAAATCCTTCTCTTCAGATCTACTCTTGGGGCAACCCAAACTAAGGCAATAATCAACACCCTCAAATGAACCTAGCATCCTGCCATACTTCCCCCCCCCCCCCCCGCCCCAAGTTGGGCTCTGAGTCTCTACAGGAATTATTTAAAACCTTTTTTCAAAGCTCTGGCCCATCCTCTTTCTGCAGCTCTCTCAGCAGATGATCTTGTTCTCTACCTTATAGAAACAAGTAGAATTATCAGAGTAGAACTTTTTCACTTCCTATTTCCAAACACCATCAGACCTGCATGTGTAGCCACCATTCTCATTCCCTTCTCTTACATTCGAGTTTCTCTTCTTTTAATTAAAATCATTCCCACTACCTACATTTTGAACTTTATTCTCTTACTTTTGCTCGAGCATCTGAGTCCATCCATTTTCTAATATTTATTTGAGACGGAGTCTCGCTCTGTCACCAGGCTGGAGTGCAGTGGTGTGATCTGGCCTCACTGCAACCTCTGCTTCCCTGGTTCAAGGGATTCCCCTGCCTCAGTCTCCCAAGTAGCTGGAACTACAGTTAACACTGTTTACCACACTATCCTTTTGAAATTTTTCTTCCTTTGGCTTCATGATGCCACTCTATTCTAATTTGCCTTCTACTTCTATGACCATTGGTAATTTTTTCTTTGCAGGTCCATCCTCCTCCACCCTATCATTATGTACTAGATTTGATCATGCCTTGAATTACAATCTATTTATCAATGATTCTGATACGTGCATCTCTAATTCAGGCACTTCTTCTGAATTCCACAGCAATAAAACCATCTGCCTTTTAGATGTCTCCACTTGCATGCTGCAAAATCTCCTTAAACATTATATGCCAAGGTTTAATGTTTGATCTTCTCCCTCAAACTAGTACTCTATCAGTATTCTCCAGATCAGTAATTAACATCACCACCCCCCATATCTGTTATCTTCATTTCTGCTATGGGCTGAAATTTGTGCCCCACAAAAGTTCATATGTTGAAGACTAATTCCCAATGTGATGGTATTAAAAGATGAGGTATTTGGGAGGTGATTAGGTCAAGAGGGTAGAGCCCTCATGAAATGAGTACTCTTAAAATGATCTGAAGAGATCAGCGTTCTCTTTCACCATGTGAGGGCACAGTGAGAGGGTACCATGTGTGAACCAGGAAGCCTGCCCTTACAAGACACTAAATCTGCTGGTTCCTTGATATTAAACTTCCCAAACTCCAGAACTGGGAGACATAAATTTCTGTGCTTTATAAGCTACCCAGTGTACGATATTTTGTTACAGCAAACCAACTAAAACCCTCTCTCTTCCTTCCTATGTTTAATGCATTGCAAAGTCTATCTGTCACACACACATTCTCTATCTCCTGAATATGTATGCTTCTTCCTGTCTCCATAGCCAGAACCCAAATTTGTGTTGCCATTAAATGTGACCAAAAATGCTGCAATAGCTTTTCACTTGGCCTCTGGGCAATATTTACAGAACCCTCTATTTTACGTACTACTGGGAAAATTTTCGTTTCTTTTTTTAATTGATGCATAAAAGATGTACTTAGTTTGAGGGTACATGTGATAATTTAACACATCCATATAATTTGTAAAGATCACATCAGTTACTTGGGATATCCATCATCTTAAATGTTTGTCTATACTAGATACATTCAAATTATTCTCTTCTAGCTACTTCGAAATATACAGTAGTAAAAACACACCTGATTATGTTACCTTCATTCGTAAAACCACTCAAAGACTTTCTCATTTTTCTTAGAATAAGAACAAAATTTCAATGTGATCCTTTCTAATCTGACCTTCATAGACCTCTTAACTGTATATTCTACTTTGTCTTTTATTCAAATTTATAGAAAGAAATTTCCCTTCATATTTTCTAAAGTAATTCAGAGCTATTCTTTATTCTTGTTCCTCCTCCAATGGAATAAAATCCTTCACTGACTCTTCCATAAATATTTTGAAAACTTAGTTGTTAGTATAATGCATTTGGGCCACTTTGGTGAAATTTATTTGTCTGACTCAATTATACATCAGATACCCTCTGACTCATAAATGTGAGATGGGAATATCCACCAGTCACTTTCAAATTCACGCTTTAAATTTAATCTCTCCAGTCTCACCCTCTTTTGATTTAGACTATCTGTAGGAAAGATTGCTCACTTCTACTTAGAGGTCCCTGAAACCCAAACGTGGCTCAAGGTACTAAGCTGACATCACGGCTGAAAGAAATTTGCTAAAGCCTATGTTGGAGAAAGATTTCTACTAGGCATAAAATTGACATTGCTCTTGTTTGCACACTGTAGGGGCTCAGAAAATGATACCCCAAAGTATGGCACTTTGGCATGCTGAAAGTTTGAACTAGAGAACATTGGAAGGCCTCAGAAGCAGCCTCAGAACCAAGTTCTCTCTGACGTTCTCCTCCCCTCCTGTCTTTAACTCCACATTCTTCCCTGAAGTGAGTCATAGTAACCAGAATTCTTCTTCAAGGTAGGTCATAGAAACCAAAAACCCTCTCCTCCAACGCCAGTCATAAAAACCAGAATTATAACTCTGTATTTCCCCCATCTTTCTCTCCAGAAGCTAGCCATAAAAAATTACCTGACATACCTCTGTTTGATAGTAGGTCATAAGACCCTCATTCAAGTGGGGTCCTACCCCATGTCTAAGAGGAAGGAATTCTATACAGACAGGCCTGGCTGGTTTTCCCCAGTCTATTAGTATTAGATCATTCCCTTTTTGTCCAATCACATTCCTACATGGTTGTCTACTCTTTATCAAATCTAAATAGACAGTTTTCCTTTGGGTCATTGTGTCTTCATTTCTGAAGGCTCCCATGTCACCTAAAACTTTTATTAGATAAATATCTCATGCTTTTATTTTGTTAACCTATCTTTTGTTATAGGAATGTCTGCCATGACCTGTATAAGGAGGAAGGAAAGGGATCATAGCCTTTCTGCTCCTATAACATGTTGATGTAACTGTTATACCGCCACCTCCAATTCACTGCAGAAAAAAGTAGTTTTTTTTTTTTTTTTTTAGTTTGAAAGTAAGTAATTTTCATTCAAAATCTTATAACACTTTTAGAGGTGTATTTTCCTGAAAAATGCAAAATTCTATGTTTCCTTTTAAAACAGTCAATGTCTCCCTTTTTTCCCCTTCATAAAGTATATACTAAGTGCTTACTATGTGCCAGACATGCTATTAACTCCATAAAGAACAGAGACGAGAATGCATTAGTCCACATTATCAAATAATTTGGTTTAATGAAGCATTTGTTTGACAAGATAAAAATGGTTTAGACACAGAACTGGGGCTCAGCTCACACTGGTCTTTTTGAGAGGATAATCAAAAAACACCTTCTCTGTAAATTAGGATTAAATCAGCTTCTAGCCTAGAGGCTCTGCCAAGTATATTGGTTATCTCCACACAATGAAGGCTTTGTGGAATCAACACCATGGTAACTGTCTGTTTGCTTCTCTGTCTGTGAAGATTTTAAGGGAGGCCTGGACACCAGTTGGCATGTAGTTCTGATAATTCAAATCAATTCAAACAACAGGATGTGAAATTCTACAGAAAGGGCTTTCCTCATTCAATTTTTCGTCTGATTTTATAAATTTGGAAGGGGATTGCATACAGTGCGTGAACTTACCTTTTATACCAAGACCATGTGGAGAGTGATTACACTCGTTTTCTGATTTACAGATTTTTAAAAAGGCAATTTCAAATTTTGCTAGGGCAGTGGTGAGGAGCATGTTTCGACTAAGGAAAATAACCTATTCATAAGCACAGAGGTTAATAAGTTACACTTCCTTTCTGAAATGGAACAAAGAAACATATTAACGAGTCTGGACTCTTCTCAACTGTTGGAGTTCTTCCCTTTTTTTTCTATCATTATTGTGATATCTTGATTTCATGGGAAATAGGTGGAAACTGAACCCAATTCTTACATGATTCAAGCTCTGACCTTTTCCTAACCTAATCTTAGATTTATATTTATTTTATGTTGCTTCCATTTGGACTTCTTCCTTCAAACATCTCTGATTTCCTTACTAAAACTCTTTTTGTCCAAACATAATGCGCAGTCAGCCTATACTCTGATACTTAACATGTACCACCATCTCTTAAAGTTCTGGGAGTTAACTGCCAGCTACTAGCAATGTTTTATCTCCAATATTCTGCCAGTGGATAGCCTCATCTCTTCATGCCAGCAATGAGGATGGAAGGGTGAAGAGGAAGCACAGGCAGGGTTTCAAAGGCCTCCCAAGTACTCTCCCTGAGTGCCAATGGCCTACATCCAACGCTTAGGTTCAGTGACATTTTCCATGCACAATGAACACAGTCTCCTTCCTGGATCCTACTCAGACCCTGACTTCCAAGAAGCAGTTGCATGTTTATTTTATTCCTTATCAATTTAACAACTATCGCTTCATCACTTTTTGTGGTTTGTCTTGTAGTTTTCATGTATTTCACTGCTACTAAATCTTCAGATATCTTTGCTGAGATGTATGGTAAATGAACAGGTTCCTCTGATTTAAATGTCTTCATGCTTATAAATTGGGTGCTATCTACTCTTCCCAGGGCTTTGCAGATGGCATTTTCTATCATACTTTCCACTACATGAGCCTGGGTATTTAATCAGGAATGAAATGTATCATTCAGATGTAACTCAGTTACCTCCTTTAATTAAACCCTCACGGAAAACACTAAAGACTTATTTTCAATGCCACATTCAATCTTGGATTCTGTACATGTCTTTTTGCTTCTTCATAAAATTACTCATTTCTAATAATTCTTTTTTCCCACTTTAACAACTCACATAAAACCACTGTTAATGAACTTATATATCATAAGTTGCTCATAATGGGCCCCTACAGCTTTGGGATCAGCCCATTAATATATTCCTTCGTGCTTAACTTACCTTCCTCACATACTTAACTCTGTACTTAACATACTTCTGTATGTTATCACAGACTCTATCCCTTAAATGCAGTTTATCTTTACCTAGCTTAAAATCTCCTTTAGCCAATAAAAAATAACTTCATTCTCTGTTCACAAAATGATTATTTCTGTAATTATTGATGAATATTCTGTCCTCTATTCTTCAAGTATATCTTAAAACCTCAGTTTATTATTTATGATCAGCAGTAAAGTGACAATTTTTACTCCTTTGCAAATACACTCATCAGAAACCACTGAAATTAAAACCTGTAAAGTCCCATTGTACAGGGCAAGTAAGTCTTTGATTTTTTTTTTTCTTTGCAGAAGTGTATTACTAAACCAAGACAGTTTTTCAAAAAGACCTTCCATTATTTGGAAGTTTCAAAATATCAAAAGCATGGGGCATAAATACCAAATATTCAGACAGTGACAATTTTTCTCAGTATTGTACAAAGAGACTCAACGTCATCCAGTTGAATGTCCCATAAAAACGATGTAAATTAGATTAATTACATCCCCTATGGTAAATACTGGGAGATGCCTGTGTGTATATATAAATGTTTAAAATACATTTAAAGGCAAAAACACATAAAAACATCTCAAAGAACTAGAGAAATGTTTGCCATTTAAGAAGTTGTCAATTTTGAATTGTCAATAGTAAAACATTATATGGAATTAGTGCTACATAACTGTGCTCATTATGTCAGAAGAGCCTCCTGATGGGCACTGACTGTGTTCTGTTAATTTTCTTTACAGTGACTGTCACATAACCGATTAAACTAAGATGACACATTTACATAAATTTTAATTCAGTCACTTTCAAGATACCAGTTAGAACTCATCATTCCCAAATGTGTAAACTTTGAAAGTGGAAGTCCTCCAAGCTCCCAAACTTAACTAATTTGATTAGTGAACTAGGTTTATGAATGGCCATTTTGCGTATTTAAACATCTTAGCGTGTAGAATTTTATAAAAACTTATGAGCCTCATCCTTAGAAACCTGAAAGTAAAATGCTGATGCCTGTGAAATACAGTAACCATTGCAGGGCCCCAGGGCTCTAGGCCTAGACCAGATCACTTATCAAACCAACTCTTAATGTATATTCTAATGAGCTAGGAAGCAAGTTTTAATATTAATAGGAATAAAACTATAATTATTTTTTGTTGATACTAAGGAAGAAATAATTTTGGAGGTAAGATTTTCCAACTTTGCTATATTTTTAAAAATCACCTTTCTTCTTCAGAGTTTTAGAAAGTGAGAAGACATTTTAATTCCCTATTACTCTACAGGTGCTCTCCTGACCTAAATCCCAACCACGTGAAGATGAACATCTTACAAGACTCAGTTCAAGATACACGTCGTCTGTGAAGGTTTTCTGGATCAGCCTCTCTCTACTCTTCCCCTTTCAACTTTCCTTCTGGAAAAACTTGTCCCTCTCTGCTTGTTTCCATATGGCATTTGCTTTAAAAAAAATCGAATAGTAGTATACAAATTAAATTTGCATCAAATAGGTCTTATAAAAATATCAAATGAAATTCAGTATAAATCCTATATTTTTTTTTTTTTTTTTTTTTTTTTTGAGATGGAGTCTCGCTCTGTCGCCTAGGCTGGAGTGCAGTGGCGCCCTCTTGGCTCACTGCAAACTCCGCCTCCCGGGTTCATGCCATTCTCCTGCCTCAGTCTCCCGAGTAGCTGGGACTACAGGCGCCCGCCACCTCGCCAGGCTAATTTTTTCTGTTTTTAGTAGAGAAGGGGTTTTACCATGTTAGCCAGGATGGTCTCGATCTCCTGACCTCGTGATCCACCCACCTCGGCCTCCCAAAGTGCTGGGATTACAGGCTAAGGTGAGCCACCGCGCCTGGCCAAATCCTATTAGTTCTAAAAATATTTTTAGGACTTTGAGGTGCATTGACTACATGGTAACTATTATATTTTTGTAATTACAGAATATTATTAAAGGGGAAATCCTGTTTAACCAAAAGAAAACAAGTTAATATTTAGACAAATAGCTCCCTCTCCAAATCAAGATAGTTTGTATACACACACACACACCACATACACGTTTGTATAAAGTGTGCCTCCCTCTGTGGAAGGGGGAAAGATAGGGCCACATGACTGTCTTGTATTTTGTAATATGTGATACGTGTTTGTGTGTGTATGTTTAAGTGTGCTTTAAATGTACAGTAAACGTGTGTTTAAAAATATACTGAGCTGAGGGCCAGGCATGGTGGCTCCTGCCTGTAATTCCAGCACTTTGAGAGGCCGAGGCGGGCGGATCACCTGAGATCAGGAGTTCTGGACCAGCCTGGCCACCATGATGAAACCCCGTCTCTACTAAAAATACAAAACATAACCGGCTGTGGCGGTGGGTGCCCATAATCCCAGCTACTCGGGAGGCTGAGGCAGGAGAATTGCTTGAACCGAGGAGGCAGAGGTTGCAGTGAGCCAAGACTGTGCCACTGCATTCTAGCCTGGACAACAGAACGAGACTCAGTCTCAAAAAAAAGAAAAAAAAAAAAGATATATATATGTACGTATATATACACACACACACACACATATACACACACATATATATACATATACATACATATACTGAACTGAAAATCAGGCACCACAGGTTTTAATTCCTAATATTTATCTTTTGGTGTTTTCTTGTGTAAATTAATTTATTCGATCTTCATTGACATCTTGCTTTAAATTGTAAAAATTTAAAAGCTATTATCAAATTGGTCTTGAAGTAAAAACATACTGTAAACCAAAACTAAAAGTCTAACTCCCCCTCCAAAGGGACTTCCTCCTCAGCCAGGGCTCTTAAAATTTAACCTGAAAGACTGATTCAGGCCATGAAGGGAAGTGGGGGTCGGACATGCCTCATTATACCTCTCTGGCGTTCACATCAACACAGACTTTAAGTCTGATAAGAAACATTTTACAGCCTGTTCTCTCTGAAACCTGCTAGCTAAAAGCTTCATCTGCATGATAAATCTTTGGTCCCTACAATGTCTTATTTCAACCCAAACATTATTTTCTATTGATCCCAGGTCTTTAGACAAACTCAACCAACTGTCAACCAGAAAATGTTTCAATTTACCTGGAGCTTGGAAGCCCCCACCCCCACCCAGTGGTCCTGCCTTTCTGGACCAATGTATTTCTTAAATGTAGTTGATTGATGTCTCATGCCTCCCTAAAATATGTAAAACCAAGCTGCACCCCAACCACCTTGGGCACATGTCCTCAGGACTTCCTGAGGCTGTGTCACAGGCACGAGAATTCCACTGTGGCAAAATAATTTTTTTTTTTTTTTTTTTTTTTTTTTTTTTTTTTTTTTTTGTGACAAAGTCTCACTCTATCACCCAAGCTAGAGTGCAGTGGCACCATCTTGGCTCACTGCAACCCCTGCCCCCGGGGTTCAAGCAATTCCCGTGCCTCAGCCTCCCGAGTAACTAGGAATAGGCAAAATCAACCAAATTAACTGAGACCTGTCTCAGATTTTCCGGGTCTACAATACAAATGCTTTTAAAAAATTACTTGTAAATATGTTTACTTACCTCTCTAATTAAAGATGTTTTGACTCAAGACACAAAACTGAGATCAGCTTTGCTTATATTGTGCCTTTGATATTCCTCTTACATTAGTCTATTCATCTAGCAATCAAATTAAATAAAATCGAAAGATGTTTTTAATTCCCAGTTATAATAAAAAGCCTACAAACTCTTCAGTGGTTTACACAGCACCTGGAACAGTACGACAGATGAGAAAGGACTCTGTCTTCAGGTAGTAGAAACTGCTGTATTAACAATCTTATCAAAAACCTATTTTTCCTTATATTTGCATGGTCTCAAATGTATTCCTAGTTTTATATGTGTAATTTTAAGCACATCACTCATAAAATAATATGTTTCAGTACAGTAAAATTTAATGATTTCAGATTGCACTGAAATGCATCTTTAAAAGATACTAAAAAATCAATTTCTGTAGCTTTTACCTTGTCCTAAAATATGCCTATTTAACATGTGCCTCAAAAGCTGAATTCTAGTCCAAACACAAAATATTGTCCTTAAAATTGTACATCTTCTTTACTATCCATTATGGCATACCAAATTATGTACTTAATATGTTTAAAAATTCTGCTATTTAAAATACATGCCCTTGCATACAAATTCAATGATTTAATATTTTAAGCTATTAATGCCAAAAATATCTGAGTTATTTGGTATTGATATTTGTCTTCGCACCCCTAGAATCGTTGATTGCACTGAAGAGAATGAAACTGCTGTAAAATATCGCTTCTCTGCCCCAAGTAAAACTTACCTACAATATTTTGACATCTGGTAGGTAGAAATGATGTTAAAATAATCTTCCTACCTTAATGTGGTATTAAATCTTAATCATTTCAAAATTCATTGGTAATATTTATTTCTAAAGTATGACATGGTTGAACAGATGTCATATTTATAAGTTTTGTTTATGTATCTTTCAGAGAAACAACCTTAAAAATTAAAAGGTAAGAAACCCCCACAAATTCTAAAATGTCAGATACTGCTATATCAGAGGAATTAGTTATAAAGCCAAGGAGTGTGAAAACATGTGGGCAAAAATTGCATGACCCAGAGGGTGGGAAATAAAATGCTGCTAAGCCACAGATGCCTAAAGCCTATTTTTCATTTTCAATAAATTGAAAGTCCCTTTGAAACACACTTCTGTGCAAGAAAATCACCTTAATACAGGTTAATAGAATTTTTCTCTTAAATGATAGATGAAATCTTGTCATAGTAATAAATCTATGATCATACAATATAACATACTCAAGTTGAAAATCCTGAGTCATATATTTTAAAATCAAATGTAAAGTTTATTTAAAATGATGAAATCGAAAAGCTGCATATGTCCTTGGGAGAAATAAATGTGGGTCACTAGAGGGCGCACATTCCCTTTCACAGCTTCAATTTGGCTTCTCTTTCATTTTCTTATCTACATAACGATAATATGGTAACGAAAGGATTTTTCATGGAAGTTTTACTTACACAGAAACGTAAAATGTCCAAAGATATAGATAAAATGGTGTACAAAAAATATGTTAGTAAGACACTCTCAGATGCACAGTTAAAATGCCTTCAGCCATTTTGAGGCACACACAAAAGTATCTTGAAGCCATAATACATAGAATCCCTTGAGAAAATATGTCCACAGTTTGGAGAGTCGTGCTTAGTTCCAATAATTTAGTAAAATTTTCTGGATTATGTACCCAGTAGTTTTCTCTGCCAAGTTCATTAATTTTAACTAATTTTTGAATGTTTAATATATGGACACTCGTGTTCTATAAAGCAGCTTAAAATTATACTTCTATATCACCTGAAGTTTTTTAAAATGCCAAACTTCCATTCAAATTTAAAGTAAAGAGACAAATATCATTTTAAGCATCTTAATCAGGTCACAGGTTTTCAAAAAGAAAACTTAATCTCTCAAGAAACCTTGTATGTTATTCATTATAGTTTTTATTTTTGTAGATTGATCAAGAATAGACAAGTTGAAGATCTTCACTTAGTTTCAATACACAGTGAAGCATTGAGTCAAGACTCAAGAACAGGTCTGTCCGAATCCAAAGATTTCTACCGCACTACATTTTTCTTTTGTTCCAAATCAAAGAGAAACCCATCTTAAAAAAAAAATAAGGATAAGTCAACATAGAATTACTGTTCATTGCTACACAGTACAGTAATTTAGTGGTTTTGACTATGCTATCTTGGATTATACCAGAATTTGATTGGATATTAATTCTGAAAATTCTCATTAGTCTAAACTATGATTCTTAGTTGTATACTTTGTACCCTAATGGCAATATAAAATAATTTATTTCCCAATTTATTATTACCTTGGAATTTCCCTTAATTTCCTAAAATCCTCAACTTTCTAATCTGATGATACATTTTCCCACATCAGAGAAAACATTAAGCATAGATGAAAAAAGTTACTGCTTATTATATAATGTAGTTAAGACCATGGTGAGCTCCAGAAGTCTTGCACTTGGGAAAAAAAAGTTCAATTACATGGAAATTCCACTTATTTTTGATGCTGAAAAAGACATCTAAATTTTAAAGAAATCTTTTGAGTGAAAAAGGTCTCTGTATTTAAAGATAATCAAACGTTCCCACAGAATACTAGAGTCAGTCAACGATACTTCAGAATGTAGAACAGACAATCTAGAGTAAGTGCACAGTGTCCATAGGCTTTGGCAAATTCTTAAGAAGTCCCAGTCAAGCATTTTATTTCAGCTAAATAATTTGATAAAATCACCTTTAACTTATTTAACTTATTAAAAGACAGCAAGGCGAGGAGTTTCCGAAGGCCGCGTCCTGAGCTAGGCTGTCTGGGTTCAAATCCTAGCTGTGCTGCTTTTTGTAAACTATGTGACCATGAGCAAGTCACTTGAAATTTCTGTGGCACATTGTTATCATTGGCAAAGAGTGACAATAATAAAACTTACTTCGTAATGCTATTTTAAGTGTGAAATACATTAATATGTAGCAAATATTTGGTAGAAGCCATATACATATTAGCTATTGTTATTATCTTCCATGATCCTTTTTTAACTGGCTTCAAGCTATCTCTATGCCATTTCTCACTTTCTCACGTGTGAGAGTGGTCATATTTGTTTTAGTGTCTTGTTAATGACTGATAAAGTAAATGCCGCAACTGGAATAACAAGAATAAAAACTGCAAACACAGCTATAACAAAGACAATGAAACATATAAACAAAAATCAACAGCAAAATAGTCTCATTTTACCCGTTAGTGCAGGAATCCCCAAAGTATGTTCTATGGGATGAATATGGTCTGCCATCTAATTTGGTAAATAAAATTTTACTGGAACGCAGTCATGCTCATTCATTTATACATTATTTACGGCTGCTTTCTAGCTACAGCAGCAGAGTTGAGTAGTTGTAAAATAAATTTTGTGATACACAAAACCTAAAATATTTACTGTCTGAACCTTTAAAGAAAAATTTTCAGACCCCCTTCCCAGTGTATGAAACCAAGGTAAGATGGCCATTTTCTCCCAGCTCTCAAGTGAGATCAAAATGATACGGTTCACAGTAGCCAAATCATATTTGTCCCTCTCAAAAATATGCAATGGTTCTCCATGACCAGAAGGTTAAAGTCCACATTCCTTAATCTTTTATTGAAAACCTTTAGTTATTATGAACCCAATCTACCTTTTCAACCTCATTCCTTACTTCTAAACTTCCTTTACTTCATACTTCTGCTGGAGGCAAACAAGAATACTTAATAATCCCATTTAAGATTTTTTTGTATACAGACTTTCCCCTGCATTGAACTGTCACTTTCCCTCATCTTGAGCCCAGTGCTTCCCTACTCCTTAATTGTCCAGTCAGATGCTAATTTTCCCATGAGCCTTCCACGCCTAACTCTCAAGCAGGAAGTGAACTTTTCTTCCTTACAACTTTTCTAACATTGTATTAGTACTCCTTCATGACAGTTTATGCTGGGTGCAAGCTTCCTGAGGGAAAGGTTAGGTTTACAGTTAAAATAACTGGAGGGTTTTACAAATCCTAGCAATCCATTAGATATTAGTTGAGTGAACAGGAAAATTAGCATGAAAACTAATGTTGCTGTCCCTTCTTTCTTGAAATGATATGGACTCATAATGACTATAGAAGTGTTCAAAGAAACCCTTCATGCATTGGATGATGACTTGGACCCTGTGGGAGGCAATTTAAACTTTAAGCACTCTCAGTGTGAAAGGTCCTTGAGTTTAAGATAATTCAATATGCTTGTGGGTCTTTCAAGTTTAAATAACTTCCAACCTGGGTTGAGGAAGGATCTAGTGCAATGTGGAAAGCCATTTCAATCTGACGTGTACTTAATGCCCCATTGCCAGCATCATGACCTGTTTCAACCCATCTACTCTGCTAGTAAGCATCTCCATGAACTTTAGTCAAAACAGAAGTAATACTCATTGCTTTACAAAACCAGTGTTTAGTCAGCTTGCACTGCCATAAGAAAATACCAGACTAGGTGGCTTAACCAACAGTCACTTATTTCTCACAGTTCTATAGGCTACAGTTCCAAAATTAAGGTGCCAGCAGGGTCGGTTCTTGGTGACAGCCTTCTTCCTGGCTTGTAGACAGCCTCTGGTATAGTTAGGATATTTGTCCCTTTCCAAATCTTATGAATTGTAAACTCCAGTGCTGGAGATGGGGCCTGGTGGGAGGTGCTTGGATCATGGGGGCGGATCCCTCATGGCTTAGTGCTGTCTTTGTGATAGTGAGTTCTCCTGAGATCTGGTCATCTACAAATGTGTGCCACCTCCCCCTGTACTGTCTCTCTCTCCTTCTTCCACTCTTCCATGTGATGTGCCTGTTCCCCCTTTGCCTTCCATCATGATTGGAAACTTCCTGAGGCCTCCCCAGAAGCAGATGCCACCATGCTTCCTCTACAGCTTGCAGAACTGTGAGCCAATTAAATCAATTTTCTTATAAGTTACCCGGTCTCAGGTACTTATTTATAGCAGTGCAAGAACAGCCTAATACAATCTCTTTCTTGCTGTGTCCTCCCAAGGTGGGGAGAAAGAGCCAGCAAGCTCTTTGATGTGTCTACTTAGAAGAGTCCTAATCGTCTCAAGAGAGCCCTATCTTCATGACCTCATCTAAATCAAATTATCTTCCAAAGTCTCCATTTCCAAATTCCATCACATTGGAGATTAGGGCTTCAATATAAGAATTTAGGGAGGACAGAATTCAGGCCATCCCAGCCTGGCACCATTTTTGTATCTCTGTGGTAGCATGGTATGTGTTCATTTGTAAAGATACAGGTTTCTCAACAGGGAAGACTTTACTAAGAATATTCTCAGAAGATGTCAGAATAAGGATAATATTTTCTATTATCGCATAAATGTGGTAATGGGAAGACACCATTTCTGAGTTAATAATCAGAAACTCATCTTTCTCCTGGGGAAAGAAGGTATTTTTTTTAAATGTAAACATTCTTCAAGACAAACACGTGTAAAATAATTTCCACAGTGTGAGGGCAAACAAGGAAGGCCGTATAAATTCCATTTCAGGGGTGAAGAAATAGATTCTTGGGGAGATGAGGTGACTTGATTAAGTCACATAGTTTATGAGTAGAAGATGCAAGGCCAGAACCCATCTGTGCAGTAATATGTCCATCTGCTCTCAGATCTATTCTCCACTTTTCTTCTGTCCTTTCTGTATCAGAGGGATATACATTTCCCAACACTACTTGCCCTCCTAATTGTTCATTTGGAAGCAATGGAAGAATATTGGAAGGTGGGAGGAAGAGAAAAGCCAAGGTCTTTTTTCTTCTCCAACTACATTGGGTGGCATTTCTAGAGCAGCTGTATCTCTACTGTGGCTTCAGTTTTCTCTGGATAGCTAGCTCCCTCTTCAACAATCCAATTTTCTGCCTGGCATTTCTAACTTTAGTTTAATCTCTGTTAGAAAGCCCCAGCTTCTGAGCTCTGGTAATATCACTTTTCCTGTATTGTTTCTCCAGCTCTAGGCACATGAGCAGCTTCCTTATGTTGCTAGTGCTTTGAGTTGCCTCTCCATCCCCTGTGCTGCGTCTCAGTTTTCTACTACCTGCTTAGCCAATTCTTTGTATTAGGTTTCCTCTCTTTAAATCACTTACAGTGATTTTGTTTTTCTGACAAGACTTGCACAAAACCTGGAAGATCACTTGTCAACATCCAATAAATATTTATTCAATACCTACTATGCGCTGACTTCTGGTTTAGGCACTGTAGGTCTAGAGGTGACAAGAAATCATTTCTTCCCTCAAGGAGTTTACTGGAGATACAGGCATGCAAAAACAAAGTCATTACAATACAATTTGGCAAGTGTTTTAATGGAAGTGCTAAAAAGGCTGAGAACTGGCTGGGCACCATGGCTCATGCCTCCAATCCCAGTACTTTGGGAGGCCACGACAGGCGGATCACGAGGTCAAGAGATCGAGCCCATCCTGGCCAACACGGTGAAACCCCGTCTCTACTAAAAATACAAAAATTAGCTGGGCGTGGTGGCGTGTGCCTGTAGTGCCAGCTACTTGGGAGGCTGAGGCAGGACAATCGCTTGAACTCACGAGGCAGAGGATGCAGTGAGCTGAGATCGCACCACTGCACTCCAGCCTGGCAGCAGAGTGAGACTCTTGTCTCAAAAACAAAACAAAACAAAAAAAAATGGCTGAGAACAGAAAGACAAGGTGGTCAGTAGCAGGGCGGCAGGTAATGTGGGGATGGGAAAAAGAAAGGTATCTAAAGAGAATCTTAGGTAGAGAAAACAATAGGTACAAAGAAACAGAAGCTTAAGAAAACAGAGCATTTGGAGATAAAAGAGTAGTTAATTTAAGCTAAAGCACAGGGCAGTGTGGATCAAAATACAGTCTGTAGCAGACAGTGAACTGTTTGCTATTAGTCTGTAAGAAGAAAAGAGTTTTCACCAGAGTATAAATCAACTGAGTCACTAAACAAACGATTTCATCGTATTTTGCTTTTAATTGCCAAACTCTCTTGACAAAGGAAGGAGTACATTGATTTATATTCTGGCTCAAGTTTCTTATCTCAGTTGTGGACTGGTAATGAAAAGTTTGCAAGTTATTTTGAGTAGCACTGGTATAATTTTTTTTAAAAAAAGGAGCAGAGGAGAAGGGAGTGAAGCTGGAGAGGTAGGGAGCTAAAGATCACAAAAGAATTTCTATGCCATGCATTTCAAGATTTATGGGCAGGGGAATGATCTAATTAAAACTGCATTTTAAGATATCCCTCAGGAGGCTGTGAAGAGCATGGATAAGAGAGGTGAGACCAGAGGCAGAGAAATCAGTTAAAAATTTCATATAGAAAAATTTCAGTTTTAACTAGGCTGAAGGCCACAAGGATGTAGGTAAAAATAACAAACTACAGAGAATGTAGCAGGTATATTTGGAGGGATTTGGTGATGTGGCAGATATCATGACCACTGTAAATGGCTGCACAGGTTGTTCACTGCACAAGTTCAGGATGTGCCATTCTTAGAGACTATGATGGGAATGACCCTCTCTAGAGTTGTAGGATCTAAACTGCAAAACTACATTTGAGATTCCAGTCAGAAATCCAGGAATACATAGCCTATAAGCGTTTGAATTATACAAGTATGAGCATCAGGAGACAGGGAGTTAGAAATATCAATTTGTGAATCAAAAATATAGGTGAATGATAAAGATTATAAATGATATTTCCCCAAAACATAAAGCATCGTAAGAAAATAAAATCACAATTTGAGTCTTATGGAGACCGACATTAAAGGGCAGGAACAGAAGACTGGGAAGATACAGTCTGAAAGCAAGAGAAAGAAAGCAGGAGAGAACAATGTCCCAGAAACTGCAGGAGAAAAAAATTTCAAGAAGGCACTAATCATCTCTGTCAAGCACAAGACAAAGGTCAAAAAGGAAAAAAGAACTGAAGAGTGACCTTTGGAGCTGGCAATTAAGGAGCTCTCTGGCGACCTTGCTGAGAGCAGTTTCAGTGCTTGATGTAGAGTACGAGAGGGTAAAGAAAAGAATCAGGAGTACGTAAGGGAATAGAGATAGTTCAGGTCTTCTGATTAAAAACTGACTTTTATTTGCACTCAACTATGCTTCTCCTTTTAGATGAATAAGTGTGAGTACCATTTTCTTCACCCAAAGAACAAACAAAACTATATGTCACAGCTCTGCGAATGTGATCCTGCCTTCTTCCCTGTTGATATTCTTTTATGCCTTGCATTCTGGAAGAATACATTTTCACATAGCTGCTGTAGCCAGACATCCAGAGATACATATAGTATCTCATAGGACCAGTTCTCATTACAGTACATTTCTATTCACAGCTTGAATTAAGCATCTACTACACAGAAGACCACACAGGTAATGAACAAGAAATGGATCCTCGCCCAGGGAAGCTTTAATTCTAGTGGATGAAACAAGCATATGAATAGATCATTTCATCATAAAGCAGTAAGGTGTCACAAGATGCGACAGTAGCATCCCTTAACCTACCCAGTAATAGATGGCCCTTGTCAGGCCTCTGAGCCCAAGCTAAGCCATCGTATCCCCTGTGACCTGCACGTGTATGTCCAGATGGCCTGAAACAAGTGAAGAATCACAAAAGAAGTGAAAATGGCCGGTTCCTGCCTTAACTGAGCGATTAACCTTGTGAAATTCCTTCTCCTGGTTCAGAAGCTCCCCCACTGAGCACCTTGTGACCCCCGCCCCTGCCCATAAGAGAAAAACCCTACTTTTCTCTTTTCCACTACCCACCCAAATCCTGTAAGACAGCCCCACCCCATCTCCCTTCGATGACTCTCTTTTCAGACTCAGCCTGCCTGTACCCGGGTGAAATAAACAGCCTTGTTGCTCACACAAAGCCTGTTTGGTGGTCTCTTCACATGGACGTGCCTGAAAGCCCCTTTATGGGGCTGACATAAGGAAAGAGAATCAGGGGTCAGACTGTAACCGAGAAGACACTCCAGTGAACTGATTTCCAAAGTGTGGGCCCTAAATCAGTCGCAGCAGGATCACCTGGGACCTTGTTAGAAATTAACATTCTTCGGAACCACTCTATGCCTATTAGAATCAGAAACTCTGGTGACTCCGATGCATGCTGAAGTATGAGAACCACTGTTGTCATGCAAGTGAGAGGGTTCTCAAATTTTATGGTATGTCAGTATCACCTAGAGTGCTGGTAAAATATTTTTGGGCCCACCAGCAGAGTTTCTGATCCAGCAGGTTTGGGAAGGGCCCTCCAAATCTGCATTTCAAAGAAGCTTCCAGGTGATGATGCTGTTTCATGCACTGTAGTTTGAATATTACTGTTCGAAGTATTCTCTGATCCCACAGCATTCTCTAGAATTCACATTACTATATTCTTCAAAACACTGTTATTGATTTATTCTTGATGCACAAGACAACATAATCTCAAGAACATTTAATAGATGGTTATCTTTTTGAGGATCTGAAGATGGTATGCAAGGTTTCTATTTCTTTTTTTTTTTTTTAACCAAAAATAGTGTCTAAAGTGAAATCTGAATTTATGACCAAGGTCATTTTACTTTAATACATAACAAGAAACATGGCATTGCAACGATAACACTAGAATGGATTTAGGAGACTCAGCACTAGTCCTTATTTTGCAACTGAAAGCAAGTTATTTAACCTTTCTGGGCCTCAATTAACCTGTAACCATGCCCAAGTCTAGTCTCCTTAGGAAAAAAAGAAGCAAATCATCTAAAATGTTTTGTTTCTATGGGCTGTGCCAATGGGCAAAAGTGTCATTACTGACTTGAACATCCCAGATATTTTAGGATCAATTTATCATATAGAACATAAAAAAAAGTTCACAGATACATTAATCATCTAATTAGGTCCTTCAGATAAATTGGTATATTTTACCATACAATTTTCAGATTTTAATTTAGAAACCGAAGTTATAATCAATATCTAAAACAAAAATGTTTTAGGCATGAATTTCATAAAACTGGAGAGAGGTATGTAACAGTTATCTATTTTTTTTTCCAGAGATGTGACACAATTTAACTTCATCTGGACAGCAGCCATAAAAAGAAAATCAAACAAAAAACAGAAACAAATTAAAAAGTAGAATATATAATACTAATTCAGGTATGTTGATCAGCCAATTTATCCTTCTATTTAGTTAGGATGCAGGAAATAGCCAGAGAAAGTAAGCTTACATTCTGTCTGCTTACCATGGAAGAAAAAAACAGAGACCAGGTGAATTGAGGCATTTCAAAATGCCTCTACACTGTCCTTGAGGACAAAAATATTCATTTATGAACACTTTACTTGGGGGAAATTATTCTTATTGAAATGGCATTTACTTAGAAACAATTTGCCATTCCTTTTGCCTGGTTGCTACAAAAGTATAAATTAAAGCTTTTTTGAAAAATCCCTTAAAATAACTGCTACATGATTAGGATATAATCACCTGGATAAATATCAATTAACTAGATAATAGATCTAGTTTTAACCTAGGCTGAGTTCCACACTCTGATAATTACCTACATGTAAAGTAATAGCACTGAATTGCAGGAATAATCTGCTATTAGAAATAATTGTGTTGTGACCCAAGGTCATCACTTTTGCAAATCTCAGTGTAAAGAGAAAAATGTATGCAATAAATACAACATATGTAGAAACTGTGTAATTATTTAGGAATCAACTAAATGTACCTTAGATTGTTAAGAAACTGTTGTGGTAGAAAGCTGAATTTTAAATCCCTTAATTGTTTTGAGTAAATAAGGATACCCTATGGGTAAAATTGGAATTAT